>NC_066585.1:207164578-207474578 GCF_024323335.1 Lathyrus oleraceus
TTACCCCATAGGTGGTCGAACTACGTTTTGCTCTGATTTTTATCCCAGATGAGATACGTAGGCATAAGACGCGATGTCTTAGCGAGCACACTCCTCTTTAACCCATAGGTAGCCGAGCTACGAAGACTCTGATTCTCATATTCAGATGAGATACGTATGCAATGGATGCGACATCCGTGCGAGTCATTTTCTTTTGACCCTTCTTTTAGTAAGTAGTACATTAGATAAACATACACGCTTTTCTCATCCCTTCGATCATGTTTGCATAAATAAATTTTCAAAAAAAAACAACAACCTTTGCAACAAATGTGAAAAGGGCTCCCTAGGAGTACCTAGGATGCTTTGGGTGCCTAATACCTTCCCATTGCATAACCAACCCCCTTACCCAGATCTCTGACATTTTTACTAGTTTTTTATTCGATAAAACTTTTAGGTTTTTGTTCGCTTTCTAACCATTCCTTTGGATAAATAGAAGTGTGGTGGCGACTCGACTTGTATGATTTACCTTGGATTTAGTCAATATCTCTAATGGTAACGAATACCCTGTACACACACATTGATATGTTGGTAGATAATACAGCTAAATTCAATGTCTTCTCATTTATGGATGGATTTTCCGGATATAACTAGATCAAGATGGCACCCGAGGATATGGAGAAGACAACATTCATCACACCTTGGGGAACATTCTGTTATCGAGTGATGTCCTTCGGTTTGAAGAACGCCGGAGCCACGTATCAATGAGCTATGACCACCTTGTTTCATGATATGATGCACAAGGAGATTGAGGTATATGTTGATGATATGATTGCTAAGTCAAGAACGGAAGTTGAACATGTAGAGCACTTGTTGAAGCTTTTTCAACGTTTGAGAAAGTACAAGCTCCGTCTGAACCCCAACAAGTGTACATTTGGAGTCCGTTCTGGCAAGTTATTGAGCTTTATTGTCAGTGAAAGAGGTATTGAGGTTGACCCTGCAAAGGTCAAAGCAATACAAGAGATGCCTGCGCCCAAAACTGAGAAGCAAGTCCGAGGTTTTCTTGGCCGCTTGAATTATATTTCCAGATTCATATCCCACATGACTGCCACATGTGCGCCGATATTCAAGCTCCTCCGGAAAGATCAGTCCCATGATTGGACCGAGGATTTCCAGAAAGCTTTTGACAGTATTAAGGAGTATCTGTCTGAACCTCCGATCCTGTCGCCGCCCGTGGAACGAAGACCTTTGATCATGTATCTAACTGTTCTTGAAGACTCAATGGGTTGTGTCCTTGGTTAGCAAGACGAAACAGGAAAGAAAGAATATGCCATTTACTACCTGAGCAAGAAGTTCACTGATTCTGAGTCTCGATATTC
This sequence comes from Lathyrus oleraceus, assembly GCF_024323335.1. Classification (NCBI taxonomy): domain Eukaryota; kingdom Viridiplantae; phylum Streptophyta; class Magnoliopsida; order Fabales; family Fabaceae; genus Lathyrus; species Lathyrus oleraceus. Next base: position 207,165,934 of record NC_066585.1, read on the forward strand.
AATGCTTGAGAAGACATGCTGTGTTTTGGCTTGGGCTGCTAAGCGCTTACGCCAGTATATGATAAATCATACGACTTGGTTGATATCCAGAATGGATCCAATTAAGTATATCTTCGAGAAGCCTGCTTTAACAGAGAGAATTGCTCGTTGGCAAATGTTGTTACCTGAGTATGATATTGAGTATCGAACTCAGAAGGCTATTAAAGGTAGTATCTTGGCTGACCATTTGGCACATCAGTCGACCGAGGATTATCAGTCAGTTCAGTATGATTTTCCGGATGAAGAGATTCTGTATTTGAAAATGAAAGATTGTGATGAGCCTACACTCGATGAAGGGCCAGAGCCTGGTTCTGGATGGAGTATGGTGTTTGATGGCACTGTAAATCAGTATGGAAATGGTATTGGGGCAGTGATTATTACTCCTCAGGGCACACATATTCCTTTTACAGCAAGGCTAACCTTCAAATGCACAAATAATATGGCTGAGTATGAGGCTTGTATTATGGGATTGGAGGAATGCATTGATTTAAGGATCAAACATTTGGACGTATATGGTGATTCGGCCCTCGTTGTTAATCAAATTAAGGGTGAATGGGAAACGAATCAACCTGGTCTCATTCCATATAGGGATTATGCGAGGAGAATTTTAACGTTCTTTACTGAGGTTGACTTCCATCATATTCCTCGAGATGAGAATCGGATGGCAGATGCTCTTGCTACACTTGCTTAGATGATTGTGGTGAAACTTTGGAATGAAGTTCCCAATATCACTGTAATGCGCTTGGACAAACCAGCTCATGTGTTCGCAGTAGAAGAGGTAAAAGATGATAAGCCATGGTATTACGACATCAAGTGTTTCCTTCAGAACCAGGTTTACTCGCCTGGGGCATCTGTGAAAGATAGGAAGATTTTGAGGAGATTGTCAGGCAGTTTCTACCTCAATGGTGATGTGCTTTATAAGAGGAATTTTGACATGGTTCTGCTCAGATGCGTGGATAGACACGAAGCAGACCTGTTAATGACTGAGGTCCATGAGGGTTCATTTGGTACTCATTCCAATGGACATGCCATGGCTAGGAAGATGTTGAGAGCAGGCTACTATTGGCTGACAATGGAGTTTGACTGCTGCAAATATGTGAAGAAATGCCACAAGTGTCAGATTTATGCGGATAAGATCCATATTCCCCCGACACTTTTGAATGTGATTTCATCACCTTGGCCTTTCTCCATGTGGGGAATTGACATGATTGGCATGATAGAGCCGAAAGCGTCCAACGGACACAGATTTATTCTCGTAGCAATTGATTACTTCACCAAGTGGGTTGAAGCGGCATCATATGCAAATGTGACCAGGAAGGTGGTCGTGAAGTTTATCAAGAATCAGCTTATATGCCGTTATGGTGTGCCAGATAAGATCATTACTGATAATGGATCCAACTTGAACAACAAAATGATGAAAGAGTTGTGTAGTGAGTTTATAATCGCGCATCATAATTCTTCTCCTTACAGACCCAAGATGAATGGGGCTGTTGAAGCTGCTAATAAGAATATCAAGAAGATTATCCAGAAGATGGTTGTCACATATAAGGATTGGCATGAGATGTTGCCATTTGCTTTACATGGATATCGGACGTCTGTCCGCACTTCAACAGGGGCAACCCCTTTCTCTCTTGTTTATGGCATGGAGGTTGTACTCCCAGTAGAGGTGGAGATCCCATCAATGAGAGTCTTGATGGAAGACAAGTTGACTGATGCTGAATGGGTTCAGAGTCGTTATGACCAACTGAATTTGATAGAAGAGAAGAGATTGACTGCCATGTGCCATGGTCAGTTATATCAACAGAGAATGAAGAAAGCTTTTGATAAGAAGGTCAAGCCGCGTGTGTTCCGAGAGGGTGACCTTGTGCTCAAGAAAGTCTTGTCTTTCGTGCCCGATTTCAGGGGCAAGTGGACTCCAAACTATGAAGAACCATATGTTGTTAAAAGAACCTTTTCAGGCGGTGCTTTGATGCTTACAACTATGGATGGGGAGGATTTCACTCGTCCTGTGAATTCAGATGCAGTCAAGAAATACTTCGCCTAAAATAAAAACAGAATAGCTCGCTAAGTTGAAAACCCGAAAGGGAGGCTTAGGTAAAAATGAGCGTCTCGGTGGATTGAAAACCCGAAAGGGCGGTCCAGGCAAAAGTTAGAGACATGAAAAAATGAATATTTGTATCCCGCTAGATTGAGTACCTCACCCTGGGGCAATCTAGGCAAAAATTAGGGATTTGGAAAGTAACTGCATCCTGACAAGACTTTGTTCTACAACTGTCATCCGTCGGAGATTCTTGCTCATTCGTCATCAACCGAAGCTTCGAATACATCGAATTCAGAATTGGTGGAGAAATGGTCATTATGTTCAATGTAGCCCTTTTCCAATATATATCACCAATTTCAAATTTGTAAAGATCAATGGAGTCTTGCCATTTGCAAACTACCATTCCATCAAATAAACTTGAGCCTTTTATCCAATTATTTGCACTCTTATTTGTTTCTATTCGACAAATGTTTTGCATGTTTTACTTGAGAAAATATCATTGTTTCGAAAAAATGAATTTTTCATAACTTGTTTTTAAACAAAGTGAACATTCACAATGATGAAAAGGATACTTAGGAGATCCTCAGTGCTCTCCCAAGGATGGTATGATCTCCAACAGGGTAAGACAGTTGTTCATATTCCTGGCATGACTGTATCTTCTTCCTCCGGAGCCTTTTTGTGGTTTATTCTACTGAGTGGTATGCTTGTTGAGATATTCACCACTTTCCCCTTCAGCGGAGTAACAACCTTTCCTCCTCAGCAGATGTGATTTCCTTGGTGGGTACTGCACTTGGTGGTCGATCCCTTTATCCCTTGGATAGTTTCCCCAGTGGAGTTGCTTATATGGCAGATTTTATCTGTGCAATAATTTCCTTTCCCCAGTTGGAATGACTGATGATTCATCCCCTGCGGAGGTCTTTGCTTCCTGGTATCTTTGATTCCTGGCAGATTGGGTACTCTCTGGTTATTTTGGCTTTCTCTCTTGAGATGTAGTACATGATATTTGTACTCCTTGGAGCCGTTTGTGTTAGAAATGTCTGTTTGTCAGCATTCATCATACATAAATCATGCATGTGTGCATATGATTTTCAAACATTCGGATATTCATGTTGCATTCTTTGCCATATATCTTTGTTTGTTATTCCCTACTAGTTGGTAATGCATTCCCCAAGCAGATGTCGGTGTCTGATCCCTCAATGTAGAGAGTCAGCCCGTTAAGCAGAAAGTGTTTATCTTTCCTTCCGCATTCCCCACTGAGTTATATCCTCGTGGACGACGGTTGTTTTCGTTTCCTCTCAACACATATACTGGGATGTGTGTCCCTATTGAGTTATATCCTCACTAGGACGAGTCTTGATTCAGTTTTCCTCTTTGGTTTGATCCTAAATTGGCCTCTTATGACTGTTTCCTGTGTTTCCCCGTGGTATAAATGAATAATTGCTCAGCAATCAGTAATCATTCATCTTATCCCCGGCGGAGCCTGTGATTTTCTACCCTTATACCGGTAGTTGTCCCCTGTTTTCTCCCCTTTGCAGAGTTAACCTCCTCGTTCATCCTAATCGATGACGGTTACTCTTCCGTGGTTTTCTACCCAGTATCCGGTAGATGTAATCCCTTCCTTGATGGTTATCATTATCCAATATTCGGTGATGATATTCCCTTCTCTTGGATAATTGCTATGATTAGACAATTTATCCCCAGCAAATCATCTTTCATACCGGTTGCCGGTAATGTTTGTTGCTCCCCTTGAATGGTCATCATTATATACCTAGTTTTGGTATCCCGATGCCTTTCTCTTTGTCGATCAATTTATCCTTTATTAACCCAGTAACCGGTTGTGGATAATCTTCCATGCGAGTATATTATCTACGTTCTGACGGTAATAGATAATATATCTCATGCACTATTTGGTCGAAGTTTTTTGTTCTTCCCTAGTTGAGTAAGATTCGTATCCCTGTTTTGGAATCGAATGTCCATCCCTTAATCGAGTTTGCTTTTTGCCCTCTTTTTGGATGATGAGTGTTTTGGGAATATCCCCAATTCACGCTTTGGTTGGTCACCTATTATATGCCCAGTAACCGACATCCCTGGTGTTCCTTCCTTCTGCTCCCTATTATGACTTTTTGTCCCCTGTGGAGTCAGATTTTCCTGAGTTGAGATATACCTTTTAGATCTTCCTCAGATGATTTGGTCGATTGATATCTATCACCCTTATACCGGTCTTAGATATTCATTCTTCCCGAGCGTGTTGTTCTCTCACCTTTATACCGGTGTTCAGACCACACGTCTCTTTGAGCTTATTACCCAGTAACCGGTAATACCTCATCCCCTTGCTTCCCCAAGAGAGTGTTGTTGGGATCTTCCTCACCTGAGTCCGGATTTTTATCCGAAGTATCCATTGTGGATAATTTTGGCTGTATTGGCATATTCCCCAATACGGACGTCTTCGAGTCAGCTCGAGTCTTTCCATTGGATTTATTCCCTTTGGAATTCTGTTCCCCAAGCTTTGAGTCGTGACCTGCTCACGCGTTTTCATCCCTTGTACTCCCCCAGAGTCTCTGTCTCCCTAGTGAGTGTATTACTCCTTTGGATTTGTAGTTTCTCCGAATTTCTTTTTCTTTTGTGGACGCATATCCCCACAGAGTGTTACCACTTGCACGCATACATCTGCATCATAAGGTCTCTTAGGGATCAAAATTCGTCTCTTTGATATTATTTAAGCCCATTCTACCCCGTCGAGACGAAGATTTTAACCTTCACTTCTCCGGCTAGAATGACCTTAAATAGGGGCATCTGTAAGGCCCTAATTTTGTCCCTAAGATCCCTCATGGCATCATAACATTGCATTTGGCATTGCCTCAAGGATCATTAGCATCTTGGTTCCCCTTGCCTTTGGGTGAGACTCCTTATGAGTGGTTTGAGATCACCAAGCATGCTTGAATTGTATATCATTGCTTTTCCTATTTTGTTTACTAACCAAAAGCACAAACATATGTCACTAACATCTTTTGTTTGTAGCTTGAGCAATCACAAGGTCCAAAGCTTCTAGGAGGTCATTGGTACAAAGACATGGTCAAGAGGAGATGATAGCAAGCATGGTAATGGTTCCCAAAGCTCTCATCCATCAAATATGCCCCCCAGCATCTCAATTCATCATTTTGATCAAAGCAAGTCAAAGGGTTTGAGGTTTGTCCCCCAAAGAAACCCTAATTCATCTGTGCACCACAATGCCTTGCTCTTGAAGCAACCTCAACCCATGATCAAATACAATCAAGGGAAGTTCTTTAACCCTTCATTTCATACATATTTGAACTTATTTGAGTGTCCTCAATCATCAATTCATCAAGATATTAGGCATGGACTTGAGAAGTTGATCAGTCAATTCATCTAACTATTTCGAAATGCACTGAGACCTAACTTTTTATGTGTTGGTCAAATGGAGATGGTTCCAAAAGCAAAAATGTTCTTAAGGACAATATGAACAACTTTCATATTCATCAAAAATTTATTTGAAGCTTGGAAGGCCATATTTCATTCCAATACATTATAGGTCATTTTGACCGAAACCCTAATTTTGGGTCAACTTCCCAAGAACATAACTCCTTCATTTTTTATGATCTTGAGGTGGGATCAAATGAATTGGAAAGCTTAATATGTATACTTCAAATGTTATGTTGATCAAAATTTCAAAATCTCAAAGGAAATACATGTGATAATGCAAGACATTATAGGTCATTTTGGACCAAAAGCATTAAAAGGCAAAAAAGTCCAACTTCAAGTGCCCATAACTATTTCATCAAAAATCCAAATGATACAAAATTTAAGTCCATTTTGATTGTCTTGAAAATATATACAACTGTGATGTTGGAGGTTTTTCCATTTGAGGCTTGCATCATCAAAACAGAAGGGCTTGAACATTGGCCAAATTTAGAAACTTTGCATTGACATGTTTTGCACATCACACTTTAAACTCAAATTTCATAAATTTCCACACTTCAAATGAGCTTTTGTCCAACATAACATTTGTTCCTTATACAAAAACCTTTCCAACCATTATCCACATGCTTATGTTTGGATTTTCTAAATAGTATTTTCGAAGAGGTGAAGGTTTAGGTTCAATTGTGGAATTCATGTTGAAATCTTGATGCACAAGAAAATTCAAAGCAAACTACACGTCCAAACCTTTAGCATCTGAGTTCAGCTTGCAATTGGCATTGTTTTTGGGCCTTGTGCATGATCATGCAAGCCCATGTAAGGATTATCCAATCTCATGCACACGGCTTTGTTCATCAATTCCTTGCCACTCTCTCTATAAATAGAGACCCTATGCCATTCAAAAGGGAACTCTGGTTCAACCTGAAATGCTATAGAATTCTATCCATAACCATCACTAAAGGAATTTTCACTTTTCTCTAAAAAATTCAGATCTGAATTTCAACTTCCTTGGTTGATTTTCAGACCTATAATTCCTCAGCCTTGCTTCCTCTTCATCACTAGATCTCATTGCAAGCATTGGTTGTGAAGAATCGTGCTCTTAAGACTTGCATTTCAAAGGTGGATAACAGAACTTTTCCTCTTCAAAACTCTTTGATCCTTGCTTATTTCTTGTGTTTCTTGGTTTGGCTGAAGTCCTCTCAATAGAGGCATTTGATTTGTGCTTTCAATTTTGCAAAAACATGAAGTTCATGATGAACACCATCATACTTCCAACTCTGATTTCTCCATTTATAGGGATCTAGAGTGGAAGTGCATGGTATAGGAGTGATGTACATCACTTCCTCTTTCGATTGGTATATAGATCGCTCCATTTGGTTGAGATTGCCATGTCTGCAATTCTCACCGGAACTGGAGGTCTCATCGGAGAAGACGGTGGCTCCGGTGGCCGTCCCAACTCCAGATCTAATCTGGATCGTTCATTCACGTTTCCAGATTCAATCCCGTGCGTCCAATGTTATGACTCGTTTTATGGCACGGTGCGCTTCAGTTGACCAAGGCTCATGGTAGGCGCGCGCTTCATGACCTCATGATCTGCCAGCTCAATTAATGAGCTCAGATCAAACGGTCCACACTTTTTCCAATTTCTATTTTCTGTTTTATTTTCTTTAATTCCATTTTATTTCAAAAATCAATATCTCTTTCATTTTTTATCCAAAAATTATGGGACCAATTGCATTAGTCTCCAAATAATTTCTAGTTTCTATTTCTGATTTTTAATATTTTTTATTTTGTCATTTGATATTTTTTATGAATTTTCTCTTTTCTGGTTGTTTTTAATTCATTTTAAATAGTTTTTGATATTCAAAAAATACGAAAAATATTTTCCTAACCTATTTGGATGATGATGGACCTATGAAAAATATTCTCATCAATTTTCAAATTGATTTGAGATTTATTTGAGATTTTAGTTCAATTAGGTTATTTTTATTCATTTTTTATTGATTAAAAATAGTTTCTGACTTTTAAAAATGCTGAATTTTTTTGTCAAACTTTGTTTGACCTCGTTGAACTTAGGATAAATCACTTGGATTTTTCAAAGTTGATTTGAAGTGATTTTGAAGTTTGACCTTTCCTTTATTTTTAATTCAAGTTTATTTTTAATATTAAAAAAATGCCAAAAATATTTTATTCATTTCTTGACTTCCAATCTTCATCTCAATTCTGTTTTTGATTGTTTGACTTTGACTTTCAATGTTATTGGTCAACATATGATGATTGGTACATGGTATTTCATTTAATGCATCTGTATCATTTTGCCTTCTTTTGTCTCCATTTATTCATCTCCTTCTTCTTCTTCTTCTTTTTTCTTTTTGATCAATGAGTTGAAGGTTGATAAGTTAGCATTGATTAGGGAGACTTAATCATCCTTGATCCAAATCTAATTCATCTTGATCAATTGATCAAGTGAATGGCTTTGCATTAAGGATAAGTTGTTTTCTAAATCATGCAAAAGGCTTAAACCAATACAAGATCAATTCTCATTTTCTTTTTGGCATGGCAAGTTGTTGGGACTTGGTTCACTAATCAAGACTCCTAACTTATGTTTGTTGCCTACATTATTATTGACCGGCCTCAGATAGTTGTGACTTCTACATAAGTCCAATTACGATTGCTTAACATAGCGCTAAATTTGCCTTATGGCACACTAACTACTAACACTAACTATTGACAATTAACATTTACTTTTTGCTCTTTACTTTATTGCAATTTACTATTCTTGCACATATTATCCATTTGCTTTTCTCTTTGCTCACTTGAGCACATGTTTATGTTAATGCCATTTGCCTTTTGCTCACTTGGGCACATAGTTGTGTATATCTTGTTATGCCTGTGTTTTGTTTTGTTTGTTGTGAACCAAATGCAAAGAAATGGACTTAGTTTCTAGGACTCTCCCTATGCAAAGAATGGAGAATTCGACTTAGGTTCTAGGACTTTCCTTATGCAAAATTGGAGTAAATGGACCTTAATGAAGAAGATGGATTAGAAGGACCAAATCTCTAAACTCACTCTTGTCCATTCTTGTTTTACTTCATGGAACTTTTGATGTGTGTGTTTTTGTGCTAGGGAATTCTACTTGAGCTTAATTGGAGGACCATTGCCATGATCATTCAAAGTGAAAGATACAAGACACATTGAGGATCTCTTATGAGACTTGCTTGAGTTTATGCTTTGTGATTGCTTATTCCAAAGGATGGAAGCTACTTGGATCATCAATATGATCTCAAGAGAGGAACTCCTTGTGTGGTTTTGTTCTCTTTCCCCTCACCTCTTGTATGCTTAGGACTTAGCCCTTCTTCTTCTTCTCTCCACTCTAACCCAAGCCAAAACTCTTTGTGCAAACATTTAACCTTTGTTTTCAAACATTAGAAACCTAAGCCTTATGCTTTTGATTTTCAAACTTTCTTTTCATAACACTTATTTTGAATTGAACTTTTAAGTCAACTTTGACCATTTTTGTATATACTTCTAATCGGTAAATATAACCCATTCAAATGTCTTTTGTGGTTCCAATGGCCACTTTCCTAATCAAAATCTTTCATAACCTTTAGCTATTAGGTTTGAGTTATCCTTGTGGTAGATGTAATACTCACCTATATCCTTAGTGATGGACAATAAGTCTTCCATGCTTATTATAGGGTTAACCCCTCACTAGCATGTTGAAGCTATCCTCACATGGTGGATTTGTGGTTTGGTTGAGTTTTCTCCCTTTGATAATAAAAGACCTTAAGGCTTTTGGACCAATCAATTCACCCACTTGTTTTGAGATTTTTACCCCGAACTACGAGGTTTTGATCCTAATCTTTTTTAAGATGGTACGTAGGCAATGGGTTTATCCATCCAAACACAAAATGTAAATAATTTGTACATTCTCTTCTCATATATTCAATCATGTTTGCACAAACAAAATTTTCCACAAAATAAACAACCTTCACAACAAGTATGAAAAGGGCTCCCTAGGAGTACCTAGGATGTTTTGGGTGCCTAACACCTTCCCATTACATAACCAACCCCCTTACCCAGATCTCTGTTTCTTTTACTAGTTTTTGTTAAAACTATTAGGTTTTTGTTCGCTTTCTAACCATTCCTTTGGATAAATAGAAGTGCGGTGGCGACTCGACTTGTATGATTTACCTTGGATTTAGTCAATATCTCTAATGGTAATGAATACCCCGCTACAGTATTGTATGGAAACTTGGCCTTTTTTCCTTCCTTTGGAAGATGTCTTGGTTCAAGGATTCATGCTTGTGAATAGATGATTGAGTGCTCTCCAAAGAATGACTTAATCAATTGAAAAGCAAAACATCACTAACATCTAATCAACTAACATTTTACTAACTTGTATTACTATTTATTTACTTTCAAGTCATTTATCTTTATGCAATTTAATTACAAGTCATTTACCATTCATTTGTCATTTACATAACATTTAAATTGTTTATGTTTATGCAATTTTCACTTTCCTCATTTGAGTCATATATTTTGTTTGTGTCTATGGTCTTAGGACCTTAAAATACTTAATAAACAACAAAAAACCCTAAAAAATGTTTGTGTGGAATGTTGGGTTTGATCTGAGCTTTGGACTTAGAACTAGGTAATAATCCATATGCAAAAGGACTTGGCCAATGCCAACATTTCTGAGATCAAGTTATTGTGATTTGAGCTTTCATCTGATGCAAGTATTGGGATCCACTTAAATTCATCTGCTACATGGTCTTGATGCAACTGTTATTTTGGTCTCATGCTACACCTTATTCTGAGCAAAAATCAAGAAGTATTTCATCTGATACATGAGAAGACTGTCAACTATGGATCTGCTTGCTTGGATGTGACCATCTTTATTTGATGCCTTGCTCTTTATATTGCTAATTGCTTGCTGATTATTGCTTGATTCAAAGTCCAAAGGGAAAATGGGTTTTCTATATGACATTCTTGTCTGTTGGATTGCATCCCATTGGTCAGATCTTTTCAACTATTAACTTTTAATTTTATGCTTAGGATAATATCTTCACCTCCACCCATTTCTTAAATTTAAAAATCTCCCCCCTTTCAAAAACTTTCTTTGCTTGTGATTTCAAAACTTAGAATTTATTGCAAATTAGAAACTTTGGTCTTGTGCCATTGAATTTTTAAACTCTTTTCCTAAATCAAACTTGTAAATGAATTTAACTATATTGACTTAAAAATTTCAAAAGACAAAAAGAACTAAAACTCATTCAAACTTTTGGGCCTTTAGTGCCTCTTTTAAACTTAAATTTTGATAAAATACAATCCACTCATTTTGAAATTGATACCACGAACTACAAGGTTTTGATCCCTCATTTTTATGTTGGTACGTAGGCACAAGTCCGAAGGTCTTGTCAAACACAAAAATATAATTAATGAATTCTTTTCTCATCCCCACACTCTATTTATTGCAAACATATTTTATACCAAAAACACATACACACATAAAAAAGGGCTCCCTAGGAGTACCTACGACACTTTCGGTGCTAACACCTTCGCTATGTGTAACCAACCCCCTTACCTAAAATCTCTGGCATTTTAATAGTTTTGATTTGAAAACTTCTTATCTTTGGGTTTTGTTCGTACTTTTCCATTTTTCTTTGGAAACAATAAAAGCGTGGTGGTGACTCTGGTTTTATTAACGTTAAGTTTATCCATAGCTTAATGGTCAAGAATTTACCGCTACAGAAATTAAGTGGCGACTCTGCTGGGGAGTAGTCCTCAGTGGGTTTAGCCTACTTTTTTATGTGTATATAATTATATATTTGATTGTTTGTATACTTGTTTGTGTGATATAATTTGCTTGTTGTGCTTGGTGATCTCTGAGTGGTGAGATAAGTTCTAACCCGAACTTGAGTGCAATTAAGATAGGAGGATGGTATAGTCATGTTCAACTTGTGTGGAGTAGTCCTTAACAAGTTGGATTGAGACCCATCTACTAAGTGGAGACCCTTTTGGAGTTATTGATGTCACATAAGTTATTTGTGGTTACGCATTATTTTCTCTGATTTGGGGTCCGAGAAGTTGAGGACCATAGAAAATTTAACCCAACTTGGCCTATTTAGGACGTAGTGCGGAGACTGTTCAGGTGTAGACTTGATAGCAGTTGTTACGCGATACTACACTCAGACGAGTTTCTCTTGAGAATATTATGGGTTGATGAGTCTGTCATCCTAACCTGTAATATCCGATAGATGGAATTAAGACTCTGAGAACTTTTTAGAACATGATCTACAGGTTTTTATCCTTAGTACACTCCGTTAGGATGATTCTTAAACTGACTCCATGCTCGTGACTCGCAACAAACCCTTTGATTCTTGGTTGCTCCAGTCAAGTCTTGTCAATATCAATGGAACTTGGGTGTTGATAAGGTGAAAACCATAATCCACCAAAATGGATGATTGATCTTGACAATGACTTGATTCATCCCTTGACCTTTGTTTGTTTGCCTTGTGTGTGATCCCTTGTTTGTGATTGTTGCATTCATGCATTCATGCGCATCATGACCTTCATCACACAAAGATAATTTCAAGGAACTGAGCTCTTATTTGCAAATATTTTCAGACCATGGATTATGGATGAAGGAACACTAAGAAATATAGTTTCAGATGTCCTGATTTGAAAGAGCTAAGGAAGTTGTCATCCTTTGTATTAGATCCCTTGGACTTCAAGCAACGTCATGGGAAGCTTCTATCTGTGTTATCTACTGATATGGTTGAAGGATTCTTGAGTGTGTTGGTTCAGTTTTATGACCCTCTCTACCGTTGCTTCACTTTTCCTGATTATTAGCTTATGCCTACGTTAGAGGAGTATGTCCATCTCTTGGGAATACCTGTTTCTAACAATGTGCCTTTTAGTGGATTGGAGAAGATTCCTATATCTCATATCATAGCTGAAGCTCTTCATCTAAAGAAGTCTGAGATTGAGGCTCATTGGGTGAAGAAGGGAGGAATGTTTGGATTGACTTCTGAAGCCATCTTCACCCATTGAGGCTCATTAGTGGACGCTTTTGAAGCCATATTTGTGTTGCTCATCTATGGTTTAGCTTTGTTCCCTAACATTGACGATTTTGTTGATGTTAACGCCATTAGAATCTTCTTGATTGGGAATCCTGTGCCTACTCTGTTGGGTGATATGTATTTTTCTTTGCATCTGAGGAATTCTAAAGGTGGTGGGACTATTATGTGTTGTGTTCCTCCTTTGTACAAGTGGTTTATTTTGCACTTGCCTCAGACACCTGCTTTTGTGGAGAACAAACAATGTCTACGGTGGTCTCAGAGACCTATGGCTCTCACTAAAGATGATATTGTTTGGTACGATTCTGCATTGAGTAGTGTGGAGATTATTGATAGTTTTGATGAATTCTCTAATGTGCCTCTCAGTGGTACACAAGGAGGAATCAACTACAACCCTGCTTTGGCTCGTCGTTAACTTGGGTTCCCCTTGAGAGACAAACCTAATAACACTCTGTTAGAATGTCTTTTCTATCAAGAGGGTAAAGATCCCCAACTTTTGAAGCAGAAGATGATACATGCTTGACATAATGTGCATAGGAAAGGAAGATCTGAGCTTGGTCCGTGCAAATGTGTAGCTTTGGAAGCTTACACTACTTGGGTGAAGAAGAGAGCTTTGGAGTTGAAGATGTCGCATGCTTGTGAAAGACCTATGTCTTTGGTTGTGGCTGAGCCATCAACTCTCCCTAACCAAGACGTAAAGGAGTTGGAAGACGCACTCGCCAAGATGAAGCAAGAGAAGGACATGTGGGAAGAGCGGTTCCATGCTTTAAGCCGAAAACATGAGGAGTTGCAACTTGAGTCAAAGGACAAAGACACGCTTATTAAACTTCTTGAAGACCGATCAGTGAAGAGAATGAGAGAGCTAAAGGACCCACTTCCTCTAGTATGCCTCATCCTTCCGGTGCTTGGAAGAAGATTGTTGATCACCTTGTCCTTGAGAAGGTTCAGATGAAGACATCTTTTGAGACTAAGATTCGATGCATCCGAAGGAAGTACGCGCCAGCATCCAAATCATTTGACATTGTTGTTAGGGGATCCTTAGGATGATTAGTTTCCTTTTCTCTTGTATTTTTACTTTGGTTTATGAAATTATACCCAGTGTAATCCTTCCAAATTTTATGAATAAAAAGAGATTTTATGGTCAATCAAATTGTTATTACTATTATTTTGAATATATTTGTAAATAGAACTTCACATGTGTTCCTTGAAATTAAAAATAAACAAAAAAATTGCATTTCATGCATCATTTGCATAATAGGTTTTCTTCTGTCAGATGTCTTATCGGTTATTCTTCTATGCTTCAGCCAATCTGACTCACCGCTACAACACTCGTGCTAATCAACCCAGAATTATGAAGCATTTGGAATAAGACAACAGAGAGATGAAGGATGAGATTGCCCGACTGACTGCCATGATGGAGTCTGTTCTTGCTGCGCAGAATCAGTCTTCACCAACTCCCGCAACTCCTTCCTAGAGGACTGTCATCTCCGAGGTTGCTACCTCAACCATTCCTGTTGCTGCTACTCAATTCAGTCCAACTATGTCTGCTGGGTTCTCGTGGGGGATGCCACTAAATTTCATGTTTGAAGGGTTTGCGCCTACATTTGCTTCTATGCCGACATCTAGCCCGGTCATGTCTGTGCCTCCTCCGATTGTTCATACTTTGCCTCGTATTGAGGACACCATCTACCATTATGTGCCGTCTAAGGCCCCCGATGTTTATGAGAAAATGGATGAAATTAAAGATCAATTCCTTGAGCTGCGCAAAGAGTTGAAGACTCTGAGGGGAAATGACCTGTTTGGTAAGAGCGCTGTCGAACTCTGCTTGGTACCAAATGTGAAGATCCCGATGAAGTTCAAAGTCCCAGACTTTGAAAAGTATAAGGAAAACACCTGTCTGTTGAGTCACCTTGTGATGTACGCCATAAAGATATCAACTCAAACTTATAATGATCAGTTACTGATTCACTCCTTTCAAGACAGTTTGATTGGTGCCGCTCTGAGATGGTATATGGGGCTAGACAGTGCAAGTGTTCGCACATTCAACATTTTGGGTGAAGATTTTATGAAGCAGTACAAGTATAATGTGGATATGGCGCCTGATAGAGACCAACTGAGGTCTATGTCTCAGAAGGATAAAGAGACATTTAAAGAGTATGCTCAAAGATGGAGAGAACTTTCTGCTCAGATTAATCCTCCATTGGAAGAGAAAGAGATGACAGAGATTTTCCTGAAGACCTTGAGTTCATTTTATTACGAGCGAATGATTGTCAGTGCCCCTAGTGACTTTACCGAAATGGTAAATATGGGGATGAGATTAGAGGAAGGAGTCCGTGAAGGACGTCTTTCTAAGGAAGAGGTGTCATCCAATAAGAAATATGGGAGTGAGTTTTCCAAAAGAAAGGAAGGGGAAACCAATTCAGTATCTGTGGGGAGGCAGAGGAGGCCTCATGTCATAAGAAATCCTCAACTGCATCAGCATCAACATCAAGTTTCATCAGTAATTCCAATATTTTCCGGTAATTCCAACAATCAATCCGTTCCGATTTTGCAGCAACAACGTCAACAACGACCGCAACAAAGAACCAACAACAACAACAACAATAATAGTCAACAACAAAACTCCGAGAGGATGAAGGTCTCTTTTGACCCTATTCCTATGTCATATGCCGAACTGTATCCATCTTTGGTTCTCAAGAACCTACTCCAACCAAGAAATCCATCTCAAATTCCTGAGCCACTTCCATGGTGGTACAAGCCTGAACTCCGCTGTGCCTTTCACCAAGGAGCTCCTGGAAATGATATTGAGAAATGTTATCCATTAAAGTATGAGGTACAGAAGCTCGTGAAGAGTCGGATGTTTTCCTTTGAGGACCGTGCGCCGAATGTGAAAGCTAATCCGTTGCTCGTTCATGGTAATTCTTTAGTAACATGGTAGATGGTTGTCCTGGAGAGTATAAGGTTTATGATGTTCCCCATATCAGACAATCTTTGGTTGCAATTCATAGAGATATCTGTTTGGTCAGTGATTGTGAGCATGACCATGATGGTTGTTCAATCTGTAGTATGAACCCCCGTGGGTGTATGATCGTCAAGAGGGATATTCAAAGGTTGATGGATGAAGGGCTTATCCAAGTCAGTCAGTCAAGGGAGGTAGATGATGTGAATGTGATAGTACCAATGTTCAAAACCTCTGAGCATGTAGTAATTCAGTTTGATAGTAGCAACAACAACAATGTCAATAGATCGGTATCGCCGTTGGTAATACGATTACCGGGCCCCGTCCCGTATACATCCGATAAAGTTGTCCCCTAATAGTATAATCCAACCATTGTGGAGAATGGTCAAGAGATTCCGTTGCCTGTAGCAAGTTCTATGGTGAATGTAGCTAATATCGCGAAGGTGACCCGCAGTGGTCGTGTATTTGGTTCTGTCTCTTCAAAAGAGGTAGAAGAGGCTGCAGTCAGTAAGAAGGTGCATGTGCCTGTGATGAATCCGATTAGTGCTCCAGTGTGTCAGTCTGGTGAATCCAGCAAGATGAAGCCTAATGATAATGATGAGGTATTAAGATTAATCAAGAGGAATGAGTTTAATATGGTGGAGCAGCTTCTCCAGACTCCGTCGAAGATTTCAGTGTTGTCTCTGCTAATGAATTCTGAAGCGCATAGAGAAGCATTGCAAAAGGTACTCGAGCAAGCCTACGTTCAACACGAAGTTACTGTGGATCAGTTTGACCATATTGTGGCTAACATTACTTCTTGCAACAATTTGAGTTTTTATGATGAAGAACTTCCTGAGGAAGGTAGAAATCACAATCTAGCACTACATAGTTCGATGAACTGCAAAGAGGATACACTGTCTAATATGTTGGTTGATACCGGTTCTTCCCTGAATGCACTCCCGAAATCGACTTTACCTAGACTCTCTTATCAAGGCGCCCCGATGAGGTATAATGGCGTAATTGTCAAAGCATTTGATGGTTCTCGTAAGAATGTCATTGGAGAAGTGGACCTTCCGGTTAAGATAGGTCCGAGTGATTTCCAAATCACCTTTCAAGTAATGGACATCCACCCGACCTATAGTTGTTTATTAGGAAGGCCATGGACCCATGAAGTTGGAGCTGTGACATCTACTCTACACCAGAAGCTTAAATTTGTGAAGAACGACAAGCTTGTCGTTGTTGGTGAAGAGAAGGCACTCTTAGTGAGCCATATGACATCTTTTACATATGTTGAAGCTGAGGAGGAGGTTGAAACTCCGTTCCAAGCCTTATCTATTGCTGAAGTGAAGAAAACTGGGGCACCCATGTCTTCTTTCAAAGATGCTTAAAAAGCTATTGAGGCTGGCAGTACTGATCAGTGGGGCCGCATGGTAGAGATTGCTGAAAACAAGTGTAGGGCCGGATTGGGATTTCAACCAGGGCAATTCAACGTCGAAGCTGGAAATGTGCAATTGAGTTTCCATAGTGGAGGGTTCATCCATGGTAATGAACAACACTCAACTGCTGTGATTGAAAGTGATGAAGACGAAGACTGCACCAACTTTGTTACGCATGGAAAGACTTACAACAATTGGGTTGCTGTTGATGTTCCTGTTATTGTCCATCGCTCTAAGTAATTTGTTTTCATGTTTTAAGAAAAATCCTTCTCCCATGCCTAAGGGAGAAGTGAACATTGTTAGGCATTTTCAATTATCATTAATAAAATGCAATTCTATTTCATCCACATCTATGATGTTTTATTTTTACTTTTTTGCCTTTTTAAAAATGGTAATCACAAAAAACCTAAATAAATAAATAAAAATTGTCCATCTGCATAATATTTGATCATAATTAACTTCTCTAAAATCAAAATATCAAATCATTATGCAGGTTGGTTCCCAAACCCATTGAATACAATGATCCTACTCCCTCTCCAAACTTTGATTTCCCTATGTTTGAGGCTGAAGAAGAGACAAATGATGAAGAAGTATCTGATGAATTATCTCGTCTACTTGAGAATGAGGAAAAAGCCATTCAGTCGTTCGAAGAGCAGATTGAGTTAGTCAACTTGGGTTCCGAAGATGATGTGAAGGAAGTCAAGATTGGGTCTCAACTGTGTCCAGAGGTTAAGAAGGGGTTGATTGATCTTCTTAGAGAGTATTTTGATGTGTTTTCTTGGTCCTATCAAGACATGTCTGGTTTGGATTCTGAGATTGTGGAGCATAGATTGCCATTGAAGCCAGAGTGCCCGCCAGTCAAGTAGAAGTTAAGGAGGACTCATCCTGATATGACAGTGAAGATCAAAGAAGAAGTGCAGAAACAGATTGATGCTGGTTTTCTTGTTACCTTTGAGTATCCGCAGTGGGTGGCCAATATTGTGCCTGCTCCTAAGAAAGATGGAAAAGTCCGCATGTGTGTTGATTATAGAGATTTAAACAAAGATAGTCTGAAAGATGATTTCCCTCTACCACACATTGATATGTTGGTAGACAATACATCTAAATATCTTTTTGTTTATGGACGGATTTTCCGGTTATAATTAGATCAAGATGGCACCCGAAGATATAAAGAATACCATATTCATTACACCCTAGGGAACATTCTGTTACAGAGTGATGCCTTTCGATTTAAAGAATGCTGGTGCAACATACCAGAGAGATATGACCACTCTTTTTCATGATATGATGCATAAAGAGATCAAAGTTTATGTTTATGATATGATTGCTAAATCGAGTAATGAAGAAGAACATGTTGACCATTTGTTGAAGTTGTTCCAGCATTTAAGGAAGTATAAACTCCGCTTAAATCCCAATAAATGTACATTTGGTGTTCGTTCTGGTAAGTTATTGGGTTTTATTGTCAGCGAGAAGGGTATTGAAGTTGATCCCGCCAAGGTCAAAGCAATATAAGAAATGCCTGCGCCCAAAACTGAGAAGCAAGTTAGAGGCTTTCTCGGTCGCTTGGATTACATATCGAGATTTATATCGCACATGACTGCCACATGTGCGCCTATATTCAAGCTTCTTTGGAAAGATCAGTCTTGTGATTGGACCGAGGATTGCCCGAAAGCTTTTGACAGTATCAAAGAGTATCTGCTTGAGCTGTCGATTTTGTCTCCTCCTGTTGAAGGAAGACCATTGATCATGTATTTCACTGTGCTTGATGAGAGTATGGGTTGTGTTCTTGGTCAACAATATAAATCTGGAAAGAAAGAATATTCTATTTACTACCTCAGTAAGAAATTCACCGACTGTGAGACTCGGTATTCTAGGCTTGAAAAGACATGTTACGCATTGGCTTGGGATACTAAGCGTCTGCGCCAGTATATGTTGAATCATATTACTTGGTTGATATCCAAAATGGATCCAATCAAGTACATTTTTGAAAAGCCTCCTTTAACTGGGAGGATTGCTCGTTGGCAGATGTTGTTATTTGAGTATGATATTGAATACCGATCTCAGAAAGTGATCAAAGGTAGTGTCTTGACTGACCATTTCGCCCACCAACCGATTGAAGATTACGATTCACTGCAATATGATTTTCCTGATGAAGAGATCTTGTACTTGAAAATAAAAGATTGTGATGAACCATTGCTTGAAGAAGGACCAGAACATGGTTCCCTTTGGGGCATGGTATTTGATGGAGCTATTAATCAGCATGGTAATGGCTTTGGGCCAGTGATTATTACTCCTCAAGGAACTCATTACCCATTTATAGCTAGATTGACTTTCAAGTGTACAAATAATATGGCTGAGTGTGAAGCTTGCATTATGGAACTTAAAGAGGCCATTGATCTTAGAATCAAATATCTTGACGTCTATGGAGATTCAGCTTTGGTTGTGAATCAAATCAAAGGTGAATGGGAGACGAATCAACCCGGTTTGATACCGTATAGAGATTATGCAAGGAGGATTTCAACTTTCTTTACAAAGGTTGAGTTTCATCATATCCCTCGAGATGAAAACCGGATGGCAGATGCTCTTGCAACGTTGGCTTCTATGATTGTGGTGAAATTCTGGAATGAAGTTCCCAATTTAACTGTGATACGTCTTGATAGGCCAACTCATGTGTTTGCTATTGAAGAAGTCAAAGATGAAATGCAATGGTATTTTGATATTAAGTGTTTTCTCCAAAGTCAGATTTACCCGCCTGGGGTATCTTTGAAAGATAAGAAGAATTTGAGGAGATTAGCTGGCAACTTTTACCTGAATGGTGATGTGCTTTATAAGAGAAACTTTGATATGGTTCTGCTTAGATGCGTGGATAGACACGAAGCAGACTTATTGATGACTGAGGTTCATGAAGGTTCCTTTGGTACTCATTCCAATGGACATGCTATGGCTAAGAAGATGTTGAGAGCAGGTTACTATTGGCTGACAATGGAATCTAATTGTTGAAAGTTTGTGAAGAAATGCCATAAGTGTCAAATTTATGCAGATAAGATTCATGTTCCTCCGACACTGTTAAATGTAACTTCCTATCCATGGCCTTTCTCCATGTGGAGAATTGATATGATTGGCATGATTGAGCCCAAAGCTTCGAACGTACATCGTTTCATTCTGGTGGCTATTGACTACTTCATAAAGTGGGTTGAAGCGACATCATATGCGAATGTGACCAAGAAAGTTGTTGTGAGGTTTATCAAGAATCAAATTATATGTCGGTATGGTGTGCCAAGTAAGATCATTACTGACAATGGATCAAACTTGAATAATAATATGGTGGAAGCTCTTTGCAAAGACTTCAAGATTGCACATCATAATTCTTCTCCCTATAGACCTAAGATGAATGGGTTTGTTGAAGATGCAAGCAAGAACATCAAGAAGATCATTCAGAAGATGGTTGTGACCTATAAAGATTGGCATGAGATGCTCCCATATGCTTTGCACGGGTATCGTACATCCATCTGCACTTCAACAGGGGCAACCCCTTTTTCACATGTTTATGGCATGGAAGTTGTGCTCCCCGTAGAGGTTGAGATCCCATCACTACGTGTCTTGATGGTAGCCAAGTTGACAGAAGCTGAATGGTGTCAGACCAGGTATGATCAGTTGAATCTGATGGAAGAGAAGAGGTTGACTGCCATGTGTCATGGTCAATTGTACAAACAGAGAATGAAGAAATTATTTGATAAGAAGGTCAAGGCTCGTGTGTTTAGAGAAGGTGACCTTGTACTCAAGAAGATTTTGTCTTTCAAACCAGATGTTAGGGGAAAATAGACTCCTAATTATGAAGGCCCATATGTTGTTAAGAGAGCCTTTTCAGGCGGTGCTTTGATTCTTACATCTATGGATGGTGAAGAGTTCATGCATCCTATGAATGATGATGCAGTCAAGAAATACTTCGCCTAAAAAGAAAAGAACATATCACTAAGTTGAAAACTCGAAAGGGCAGCTTAGGCAAAAATGAGCGTCTCGGTGGATTGAAAGCCCGAAAGGGCGATCTAGGCAAAAATTAGAGACATAAAATAGAAAATTTATCCCGATAGATTGAGTACCCCACCTTGGGGTAATATATGCAAAAATGAGGGATTATGGCAAGTAACTGCATTCGATCGATCTCGAGTCTTGAGAATAGTTTTGAGCAAGTCACTCGACTCTGATTCATCCTCAACCAAAGCCAAGAGCACAATGGATATTGAAGTTGGTAGAAGGAATAATGATCATTGTATTAAATGTAGCCCCTTTTCCATGTAAAATACCATTTTTCAACTTTTGTAAAGATCTATGGAGTCTTGTCATTTACAGACTACCATTCTATTAAATAAAGTTGAGATTTTTATCCAATTGTTTCTACTCTTATTTATTTTTAAGCTAAATAGAATTGAAATTTTATGATGATAACTTTAAAATTTTGAAATAATAAAATTCATTTTTCTTAAAATAATAAAAGCAATTACTTTTAAAAAAGCAATCGAATTCAGTAAGGAATATCAACAGCAGTCTGAGAACAGGTGAGTCCCAAAGTGTGGAGCATTGTTGGTCTTCCCCAAGCAATTGGTTTGATCACTTTTTCCTACCCAACGAAAAATCAGTTTGCCCAACTAAGTTGGTTGATCGCCTCCTTATCTGAGTTGTAGGCGCGTATTCTCAACGGTTTGCATAGATCCAGCACAAAGTTTTTATTTTCCTTAAGTCCCCAGCGGAGTTCACCCTTGATCCTCGCCAACACTGATTCTTGAGAAGTATTTTTAGTGCTCTACAAGGTTGTCTCCCATTTGGTATGATGTTGACCTAAAATTCCCTGTAGAGTATATAGTTCAGGTCCTCAACATATATTTTATCCTTCCTTAGCAGTGTTTGAGATGTTTAGAGGTGGATGATTTATATTTCCCCATTTTTTCTCCTGTCAATGCCTTCATCCTGTCGAGATTAGCCAAGTGTTGTAGCGATGATTCAGATCAGTGACATTTGTATCCTTTGTGATTATTTTGTCAGCATAATCATCAATCATACATATACGTATACATTCATACATCAAATATTTCATTATGCGTTGTTATTGAATTTGATTCCTTATTCCTCTGATCCTCTACTACGGGGATATTATTTCTCCATACAAATTTGGTGCATCTGTCCTCCCTCAATTATAGAGTGTCAGCCCCTTAAGCAGAAAGAATTTAACCTTTCTCATTCCCCACTGAGTTATTTCCTCATGGACGATTATTATTTCAGCTTCCTCCCGAGTTGATTGTCTGGATGGAACTACTCCCCTTTGAGTTATGTCCTCATCGGGTCGAGTATTTGTTTGACCATTTCTTTCTAGTTCTTACCTAGATGGATACTTTTGGTCCCCCAAAAGTCTATTACCCAATAACTGGTAATATTCTCTTTGGTTTGCGAGTACTTTACTTTTACCCAATACCTGGTAATAGTAATCTACTTCCTCTTACATTTCCCTAGCGTATTCGTTTACATCTCCCCAGGTAGTATATCCTTGATATGTTCATCCTAACCGATGACAAATATTCTTCCTTTGAGTTTATCCTTGATATGTTCATCTTAACTGGTGACGAGTATTCTCTTTGTGGTTTTCGACCCAGTAAAAAGGTAGTTATAATCCCTATTTCAATCCCCAGAAAGTTAATCCTTGATGTGTTCATCCTAACCGATGATGGGTTTTCTCCTCTTTGCGGTCTTCTGCCCAGTAACCGGTAGTTGCAGATCCTGCTTTCCCCTGCTGAGTCTATCCTTGATATGTTCATCCTAACCGGTGACGAATATTCTCTTTTCGATATTCTATCCAATAATTGATAGATATACTTCCTACTTTTCTCTAGCAGTTTATCCTTGATATGTTCATCTTAACCGATGACGGATATGCTTCCCTTGAGTCTATCCTTGATATGTTCACTTTAACCAGTGACCGGTATTCTCCTTCTTTGGTCTTCTACCAAGTAACCGGTAGTTGTAAATCCTATTTTATTTTTTACCCAACAAGTTTTTCTTACCCGATATCTGGTAACGAACACACCTCTTTTTCCTCAGCGAGTCATCCTTGATATGTTTACCCTAACCGGTAACGGATGTCTCTTTGTCAGATTATGTTATCCTCCTACCCAGTAACTGGTAATGGATAATATACTTTTGGTACTCCCGTGTTGAAGTTCATTCTTCCCCAGTTGATTTTGAGCGCATATTTCCTCAGTGAAGTCGCCATTCCCCTGTTCGGTTTGAGTATTTCAGTTTTGTTCTGACATACCCGCTTCCCCTGCAGACTTTCTTCTTTACCCCCGACCGAGTCCTTCCATTGATTTATTTTCATGGAAATCTCTCTCGTGTCCCCAGTAGTTTTTAAGTCGTAGCCTGGCCTACGCACAACCTTTTATCCCAAGAGTCTCTATAGCCCTAGTGAGTTTTCCTTATGGAATGCATCATACTCTTGTGGACTTTCAGTCTCTCCAGATTCTTTTCCTTTGTGGCAATATTTTCCCCACAAAGATTCCTTTTTACATTCATATCATATGCATCATGAGGTCTCTTAGGGACCAAAATTTGTTTCTATTATTGTTATTTAAGTCCATTAATCTGAGTCGATACGAAGATTTTAACCTTCACATCCTCAATTAGAATGTCCTTGCATAGAGGCAGTTGTAAGACCCCAATTTTGACCCTAAGATCCCTCATGCTATCTCATCATATGCATTAGCCTTGAGATCACACCTTGGCATCCTCCTTACCCCACATTTATTGGGTTTGCATTGGGAGAGATCACTAAGCACTTTTGATTGTATCATACTTTGTTTTTCATTATTTACTAACCAAAATACCAAAAAAATGTCAATATATAGTTTATTGCTTTTGTAGGTAGTGTGTGTGCTCACCTATGCTCTATCAAGCTCACATCTAGGGTTTTAGACCCTCAATGCAAGAAGTTCAATCAATAAATAGTTAACATTGGCTCTAAGAATCATGTATGAATCCCCATGATCTTCACATGACATTTTGATCAAGAAATCATTAAGAGTTTGAAGCTTGTTTGCCTTGGAAGCCCTAATTCATCTAGGTATCTTGTCTGACTTCCTCAATAAGTTTCTTCAACATTTGATCAAATATTTCAATGGATACTTCATATTACATCATCTTATGCCTATATTATCCCCCATGAGTCCCAAAAGTCAAGAGAATATCAAGCTAGCAAGATGGTTCATGGTGGTTGACCAGAGAAAGTCAACTGGTCAAAACTGGGGTTCCCTAGACCTCGTCTCCTACAATTTTGGTTATATGAAAATGATTCCAATAGAAAAGTTACTCAAAATGACATTAAAAACAACTTTCATGTTGAAGTCAAGATCTAGTTTTTCTTTAAAAGTCATTGTTTATGGTGAAAGATTATAGGTCATTTTGTCCGAACCCTAGTTTGGAGGTCAACTTCCCAAGACCATAACTTGCTCAATTCTTATGATATAAAAGCCATTAAAATTACATGATCAAATTTAAGATGCATAATTCAACTTTGATGTTTGGAGGAAGTTCAAATTCAACTTGCAAATGCATGTGCTAAGAGGAAACATTATAGGTCACTTTGGAGCAATACCATTGAACATGTGATTTTCCTCAACTTCTAAAATGCATAACTCCTTCATGCAAAATCCAAATGAGGTCAAATGTGTGACCAAATTGAATAGGTTGGAAAGATATACAACTTTAATGAAGGAACTTGGTTCATTTGAAGTCCCTAGAAAAAGTTATTCAAGGTGGAAGAAGTGAACATTTGACTTGGGACTTCGAAAATTTTCAAATATGTTTGATTTCCCAAACTTCCACCTCAAAATTCATCATGATCCAAGATTCAAATGAAAAAGTGTTCAACATGAAAGTTGTTTCCCATAATCTCACCTTTCCAAAAAGTCTAAGATCACCTCATTTGGCCAAATAAATAAGGACTTGCGCATGGGTGTAATGTGAGGTACCATTTGGATGATTTTCACTTCCACTTTTCATACACAAATGCATGACCATATGACATGATTTCAGCATGATTCTCACGAATTTTTGGACCTGAATACATCACTTGATGGGCCTATCACACGCCCATGCAAGCACGCAAAGAGAATTACTAAAATTGGCAATTTTTGGAAGTGTGTAGAAATGAATCTCTTTGGCTATAAATACAACCCTCATTGCTCAGAATTAAGGACCTCATGCCCAAGCTTTGAACCTGCAATCCAAACCCTCACCATTAAAGGATAATCTTGAAGGTTTTCATTTCAAAATCGAGCTTCAAATCTCCTTCTGTTTTGAGATTGAAAATTCAAGAGTCCATGCCATTTATTGATCCTAATAACTTCCTACAAGCTCTTGAAACAAGGCCAAGCACAATTGGAATAAAGATCAAGCAAGGTTGAAGCTCCCTCGAAGGTAATTTTTAGAATTTTCATGTCTTCGATTCTCTCTCAATTCTTCACCATTCTTTGTGATTTTTGGTTGGCTGAAGTCCTACCAATGTAGGCAACAAGATTGAGTTGCTTTAAGGTCAAATAGAAGTAACTCAGTTCATGATCCTCAAAATTCAAATCCATGTATCTTTTTATATACTTGGAATTGGAGAAAATTGAGGTCAGATTCGTGTTCCTAAGCATTTTTCTTTAAAATTAGTGTATCCACTTTTCATTTTTCATGAAGATGAGTTTGAACCAGACTGGTGGTGATCACCAGAGAAGATGACCGGAGCTAGGGCTCCGGTGGTACGTTGGCAATGTCCAAGCCATCTGATCTAATTCAAATGTTTTAATCTCAAACGTCCATTATGATTACCAAGCCTGCAGCGCATTGTCTAAGGACCATTGTGGAACGCGTGCTTGGCCATCAGATCTGCCACCTCAATTAATGAGGGAGATCTAATGGCCCTTGTTTTTTGTATTTTCTATTTTTTTTTCATTTAATTGTATTATTTTGATTAATTCATATTAATTTCACTTTTAATCCAAAAAATTTGGGACTTTCACCAAAAATCTTCAAATATTTTCCTCTTTCATTTTATGAATTAAAATTATTTTTTGGATTAATTTTGATATTTTTCATGAATTAATTATTTTTGTGCATATTTTAAATTGCTTCAAAATACTTATGACTTTTCAAAAATCATGAAATTTTTTGTCTAAGGTCCTTTGACCTTGTTTGACCTAGGATAAATCTCTTGGCCATTTATTTGGTGTTTTGAAGAGGTTTTAGGTTTTTTCCAAACTAAATTAATTTAAATGCATTTTTAATTTGATTTTTAATTGATTAATTGTGTAGAAATTATATTGAGCCATTTTTATTGACTTGTGATGTTTGACTATGTGTTTGGGCCTTGGTCAAGGTTGATTTGACTTTTATTTAGTTAAAATCATTGGATTTAGGGAATTGATGAGATGTACATTTCATCTTCCAAAATGAATGAATGATTTTAATTTGATAAAATTCCTCCCATGACCAATTTGTGTTTCTCTCATCTCCCCTCCCTCTTTATCTTCAATCCTATTCTATCCCATCCCTTTCATTGACCAATGAAGTCTCAATATCCTAAGGCTAATTGGTTCATCAATAACCTTGTGTTAGATGAACCAATACAAGTATGGATGAGATAAGTTCATCCGTTTTGATCTTTTCTTTTAGTGTGTGGTATGTTTTAAGAGTTTGGTTCATTATACCAAATCTCTAACATGCATTAACACCTAAATTTTTATTTCCCGACCTCAGATAGTTGTGACTTCTACATAAGTCCAATTACGATTGCTTAACATAGAGCTAAATTTTGACCCTAAAGGCATAACATTCTAGTAAGTGAGATTGTAAGTCTCCCATCTTTCATGGTATTGTATGGAAACTTGGCCTTTTTTCCTTCCTTTCGAAGATATCTTGGTTCAAGGATTCATGCTTGTGAATAGATGGTTGAGTGTTATCCAAAGAATGACTTAATCAATTGAAAAGCAAAACATTACTAACATCTAATCAACTAACATTTGATTAACTTGTATTACTATTACTTTAATTTCAAGTCATTTATCTTTATGCAATTTAATTACAAGTCATTTACCATTCATTTGTCATTTAGATAGCATTTAAATTGTATATATTTATGCCATTTTCACTTTGCTCATTTGAGCCATATATTGTATTTGTATATATTTGTTTGTGTACTTTGTCTGTGTTTGTGGTCTTAGGACCTTAAAATACTTAATAAACAACAAAAAACCCTAAAAATTATTTGTGTGGACTGTTGGGTTTGATCTGAGCTTTAGACTTAGAACTAGGCAACATTCCATATGCAAAAGGACTTGGCCAATACCAACATTTCTGAGACCAAGTTATTGTGATTTGAGATTTCATCTGATGCAAGTATTGGGATCCACTTACATTCATTTGCTACATGGTCTTGATGAAACTGTTATTTTGGTCTCATGTTACACCTTATTCTAAGCAAAAATCAAGAAGTATTTCATCTGGTACATGAGAAGACTGTCAGCTATGGATCTGCTTGCATGGATGTGGCCATATTTATTTGATGCCTTGCTCTTCATATTGCTAACTGCTTGCTGATTATTGCTTGATTCAAAGTCCAAAGGGAAAATGGGTTTTCTATATGACATTCTTGTCTGTTGGATTGCATCCCATTGGTCAGATCTTTTCCACTCTTAACTTTTAATTTTATGCTTAGGATAGTCTCTTCATCTCCTCCCATTTCTTAAATTTCAAAATCTCTCCCCCCTTTCAAAAACTTTATTTGCTTGTGATTTCAAAACTTAGACTTTATTGCAAATTAGAAACTTTGGCCTTATGCCATTGCATTTTTAAACCTTTTCCTAAATCAAACTTGTAAATGAATTTAACTATATTGACTTAAAAATTTCAACAGACAAAAAGAACTAACACTCATTCAAACTTTTGGGCCTTTAGTGCCTCTTTTAAACTTAAATTTCGATTAAAAGCAATCCATTCATTTTGAAATTGATACCACGAACTATGAGGTTTTGATCCCTCATTTTTATGTTGGTACGTAGGCACAAGTCCGAAGGTCTTGTCAAACACAAAAATATAATTAATGAATTCTTTTCTCATCCCCACACTCTATTTATTACAAATATCTTTTATACCAAAAACACATACACACATAAAAAGGGCTCCATAGGAGTACCTAGGACACTTTTGTTGCTAACACCTTCACTATGTGTAACCAACCCCCTTACCTAAAATCTCTGACATTTTATTAGTTTTGATTTGAAAACTTCTTATCTTTGGGTTTTGTTCGTACTTTTCCCTTTCCTTTGGAAACAATAAAATCGCGGTGGCTGTAAGACCCCAAGTTTGACCCTAAGATCCCTCGTGATATCTCATCATATGCATTAGCATTGGGATCACACCTTGGCATCCTCCTTACCCCTTATTCATTGGGTTTGCATTGGAAGAGATCACCAAGCACAATTTGAGTGTATCTTACTTTGTTTTTCATTATTCACTAACCAAAATACCAAAAATATGCCAATGTATAGTTTGTTGCTTTTGTAGGTAGTGTGTATGCTCACCTATGCTCCATCAAGCTGAAATCTAGGGTTTAAGACCCTCCGTGCAAGGAGTGTAATCAAGAAATGGTTCACATTGGCTCTAAGCATCATATATGGGTTCCTATGATCTTCACATACTATTTTGATCAAGAAATCATCAAGAGTTTGGAGTTTGTTTGCCTTGGAAACCCTAATTCATCTGGGTATATTGTGTGACTTCTTCAACAAGTTTCTTCCATAATTGATCAAATATTTCAAGGGATACTTCATATTAAATCATCCTATACATATATGATCCTCCATGAGTCCCAAAAGTCAAGATAATGTCAAGCTAGCAAGATAGTTAATGGTGGTGGGCCAGAGAAATTCAACTGGTCAAAACTGGGGTTTCCAAGGCCCTATCTCCTACACTTTTTGTCATAAGAAAATTATTTCAAGAGAAACGTTACTAATGACATTACAAACAACTTTCATGTTGAAGTCTAGAGCTAGGTTTGCTTGGAAAGTCATGTTTTATGGTAAAAGATTATAGGTCATTTTGTCTGAACCCTAACTTGGAGGTCAACTTCCCAAGACCATAACTTTCTCAATTTTTATGAGATGAAAGCCATTCAAATTTCATGATAAAACTCAATATGTCTACTTCAACTTTTATGTTTAGAGGAAGTTCAAATTCAAATTGCAATTGCATGTGCCAAGAGGAAATATTATAGGTCATTTTGGGCCAATACCATTGAACAAGTGATTTTCCTCAACTTCTAAAATGCATAACTCCTTCATGCCAAATCCAAACGAGGTCAAATTTATTCCCAAATTAAAGAGGTTTAAAAGATCTACAACTTTTATGAAGGAACCTTTCTCATTTGAAGTCCATCGAAAAAATTATTCAAGGTGGAAGAAGTGAACATTTGACTTGGGACTTAGAAGATTTTCAAATATGTTTGATTTCCCAAACTTCCACCTTAAAATTCATCATGATCCATGCTTAAAATGGAAACGTTTTCAACATGAAAGTTGTTCCCCTTGATCTCACCTTTTCAAAAAGTCCAAGAATATATCATTTGGGCAAAGTATGAAGGACTTACGCATGGGTGTAACTTGAAGGACCATTTGGATGTTTTCCACTTCCATTTTTCATACACAATTGCATGGCCTTCCAACATGAATTCAACATGACTTTCATGCAATTTTGGATCAGATTACATCATTTGATGGGCCTAACACACGCCCATGCAAGCATGCAAAGAGAATTTTTAAGTTTTGCCAAAATTGGAAGTGTGTGGAAATCAATCTCATGGTATATAAATAAGACCCTCATTGCTCATAATTAAGGACCTCATGCCTAAGCTTTGAACTTGCAAAAGAATGAACACCCAATAAACAAACAACCTACAAAAGCTAGGAGGGACTCGCTCAGGGAAACCAGGGTCCCCAGTGGAGTCGCCAGCTGTCGCAACCTGAAAAAGGAGATGGGAAAAAACAACCGGCGAAAAAAGAAAAGACAGAAGAGTCGCCACCGTGCGTTATTTATCCCGAAGGAGGGAAAGGAAACGCTCGAAGTAAACCTGGAAAAAAAACGAAAGGAAAAGACAAGGTCTCGCAACCAAATCTTGGGTTCGGGAGTCGATTATGCGAAGGGAAGGTATTAGCACCCCTACGCATCCGTAGTAGTCTACGGGATCCACTTTTGTTGTTCTTGTCTAAAGGGTGTGGGTTTATCTAATGTACTATTTACTAAAAGAGGGGTTAAAAGAAAATGACTCGCACGGATGTCACATCCACTGCATACGTATCTCATATGAATATGAGAATCAGATTCTTCGTAGCTCGGCTACCTATGGGTTAAAGAGGAGTGTGCTCGCTAAGACATCGCGTCTTATGCCTACGTATCTCATATGGAATGAGAATCAGAGCAAACCGTAGTTCGGCTAACTACGGGTTAAGGGTTGTTTTTTTTAGATGAACGATATTACTATGCAATCTACCGGATGCTCGACCTTTGGAGACTTACCCGCCTGTAGTAGAAGGAGTTAACGTGTTCTTAGGAGAAGAAAAATCAATGAGTTTGTTTGGGTTTTAGGAATGCTCGTGCAAAAAAGGAAGTCCTAGGCAAAGGAACAGTGCTACCTTAATTGACATGCAAACGAGAGACTATACGAAGCCTAGCAATCCTATGGGGAGACGATCACACCATACAAAACAAACATGCATAAAGTAAAATGCCACCAAGGGGGCTCAAACCTACATGGGTAGGGCTTTAGTCAAGAGGGGTCATATCAACCTCGACAAACAAGCCATGGAATAGGTAATCAAATGGGCTCTTAACCACTGACATTGAACGTCAGGGTGAGCAGATCAAAAGGGTAATGAGGATAAGACCTTATAGCTCTTAACCCTGGACAGGGTGAGCTCATGACAAAAGTGGGGATTCAGAAAGGTGGAACCCTCTCCACTGACTGACCGGACAAAAGATCTTGGGCTTTTGTTCTGAAGCATCGACACGTAGTGTGATCTTAAAGGACGACACACTGAATAACGGGGGATTGACTACTAATCCCTTTTATCCGTCAATTGCCTCTTCATGGAGGTCTTTAGCACTGGTGCCTCTTCTTGGAGGTCTTTGGGCACAAAAGTAAACAAACAAAAGAAAACATTGCCTCCAATTGAGGTCTTCCAGCTAAGAAAGCGGTAAAATGCGGGAAAGATAAAGGATCAAGAGATCTACCACACGGATAAAGATCCGAAGTAATAACAGCTAAAGAAATAAGAAACCCATAGATCTCTCGAGCTGGCACCATCAAAGAAAGCAAGTCAATACAGGTAATCGGAATAAATCTCCAAATGGTATCCCACAAATAAAGTGGAATGCCAAGCAAGCTATCCTTTCAGGAGTCATGTGAGCCCTCACAAAAAACTCAACAAACAGGTTAGAGTGACAAGGTGGGGTGTAATCAAGAGTTGCCCCAAATCAAAATGTAACCACATGAATCATGCCATTAAAATTCACAAAAAGAGCTCACAAAAAGCAACCAAGTGTATGAGGCCTAAACCTCTTGTCAAACACATGCATCAAAAGGGTATCAAAATTCAAAGTCAGGGGGAAAGGATCCACACATCAAGACATGACATACATACTAAAACATGTGCCCACATGCAAAACCTAACGATAATACCTCATACATTCAGAGCATTCAAATTGAAAGCATAGAGTAATGGAAATAGGGAAAACCTGATTGGAGAGATCGAATGAAATTGAATTGCCCGGTTGGGTTTGCAAAGCAATCTGAGGGTTTATATGAGATGGAATTGGCTCTTTGCAGATGAGTTCCTTTCAGTCTCTGGAGGTTGCTCTGAACTCTGTTAGCTCTTCTCTCACTATCTTTTTCCCAGGGTTTTTTGGGAGATTGAAGTCTAGAATTTATAACCTGATTTTTGTGGGCTCAAATGAGAGAGGTCCAAGTCCAAGATTTTTCTGTTATATTTTATTTATTTATTTATTTATTTATTTATTTCGTTTTTTTATTTTTATTTATTTTTATTTTTTATTTTCAAAACGCGTGGGCTTCGCCTAGCGAGCATGACAGTTCAAGAAATTCCTCTGAGCGTAGGTGATTCTGGTGGCTTTTCTTGGGACTCGCTAGGCGACCCATTCTGCTTGCCTAGCGAGCATGACAGCTCATGAACAAACTTTTGCTCCTTCAAGATTAACATTTTGACTGATGAATAAACCCCATTTGAACATGTTGGAAGTATCTCAAGCCATTCCCTTGTGTTGACTGATCACCCAGATAGGACCCACAAAGTGTCTTGGATGATATTCAAGCTTCTTGGATCTAATTCCGATTGACATGATGAAATGCAATATGAAATGTTAAATGGCATAAAAATGAATGCATGAATGAGGGGGGCAAATTTTGAGGTATTACAGCTGCCCCTATTCAACCAACTGGAGACCCGAAAAGAAGATAGCAGCGGCTTTCGCACTTTCGAGGTATCAAGGGATTGAATACAATAAAAGCCCGAAAATTTGCACTGAAGTGAAGTGAAGTAACAATGCCTGTCTGAATCGGCAAAGAGGTGGTCTTGAAAGACGAATCCGTCTGGTACAATGAGAGTCAGTCTGAATACCGAAAAAGAATGTTAACCTGGATACCAAAATAAAGGATAACACAGAAATAACCGTGGCCTGAATGCCGCTCATCAGTCTGAATACTGGAAATGACTTCGATCTGAACATCGGAAGATATGAGATTATTAATATCGGTCTGAACACCGAGAGGCTGGCCTGAATGCCACAAGTTACGTCGACCTGAATGTCGAAAACTTCTTCGATCTGAACATCGGAAAACTGGCCTGAACGCCACTTCGGTCTGAATATCGGAAACTGGCCTGAATGCCACTTCGGTCTGAATACCAGAAACTGGCCTGAATGCCACAAGTTGCATCGACCTGAATGTCAGAAACTTCTTCGATCTGAACATCGAAAAACTGGCCTGAACGCCACTTTGGTCTGAATACCAGAAACTGGCCTGAATGCCACTTCGGTCTGAATACCGGAAACTGGCCTGAATGCCACAAGTTGCATCAACCTGAATGTCGGAAACTTCTTCGATCTGAACATCGGAAAACTGGCCTGAACGCCACTTCGGTCTGAATACTGGAAGCTGGCCTGAATGCCACTTCGGTCTGAATACCGGAAACTGGCCTGAATGCCACAAGTTGCATCGACCTGAATGTCGGAAACTTCTTCGATCTGAACATCGGAAAATTGGCCTGAATGCCACTTCGGTCTGAATACCGGAAAAACTTCATGTCTGTCAGCATCGGCAGAAATATGGAAAGATAATAGAGGCGGCGCATGGGCCAATGACACTTGCTGGGGATAATAAAGGTAAGTCATGAACAATCTTCAGTCTGAGTACTGGAAACAACTTCTGGCTTATCACTTGGGATACCGAGAATGTTTTATGCTTACATGCGTATGTTTGAATTTTTCAATGGCGTAATGCTCCATGAAAATGGAAATGCTACGCGATTTGGGAGGATGCAATGCAATATGATTCTACATGCAGGGATGCGAAATGCTGGGTAGAATGCCAAGCCGAGGCAAGGGAATCTGCTGGGGAAATGATCACCATCTTCTGGACCCTGGCAAGGCTGTTGGAGATGCACAGCGCAAAGAACTCTGTGGGGAAATGACCCGCCACACGGTGTTCTAGCAATGACGAAATACCGAGACTCTGACTAGGGAGAGAACGGCACTGAAAACCTGCTGTTGGGGAAAGCGATAGTGGTTTTGGCAACCATAATCTGCGAGAGAGACGACTTAGCAGGGGAAGCAAACA
This sequence comes from Lathyrus oleraceus, assembly GCF_024323335.1. Lineage (NCBI taxonomy): Eukaryota > Viridiplantae > Streptophyta > Magnoliopsida > Fabales > Fabaceae > Lathyrus > Lathyrus oleraceus. The sequence goes on from NC_066585.1 coordinate 207,199,841, forward strand.
CCGATACGGTACCGAGATTCTGCTTCAAGGAAAAAGACCATGGATCTGGCATCGAGATCATCGATCTGACATCGAACCCTGAGGAGCAGCCGCTTCTGCTGGGAAGATACAGTCTGGCACTATCAACTCCGCTGGGGATATATAGTCTGACACTGTCAACTCTACTGGGGAGTGTATATTCTGAAATAACCGCTTGGGGGAGGTACAGCAGTGAGAGCCTGTTGGGGATCAAAGAATCCAATGCTCTGATCAGCTCTGCAGGGATAACATACCAACTTCGACTGTTGGGGGAAAACATTCGCGATCATCGGCTGGGAACCTTAAGGAAATGCCCCGAGGGTACCTGTTCTGAATAGACGATCTAAAGCACTTAACATTTACAGCAATTTTAAATGTTTATTAAGCATGTACCTGTAAAGCTCTTATGTTTCATGATGCAATGTTTATCAAAAATTCGGACGTCATTTTTGCAAACAAAATAGTAAAATGAAAATGAAAACAGAGATGTACTGAATAACATGATTTTATTGATTAAGTGGCCTCTGAATAGGCATTTACATCCGAAAGCAATCCTTGGAAAGAGGTAATCGCACAAAAGATAAAAACAGAAATTAATCTAATGGCAATGTGAAATGGATTTCTATTGGGTTCCAATTCTGCTATGACTTGCTCGTCTTCAAGATCCTCCAGATGATCAGCTTTCTAAAAAGAGTGATTGGACTGTTTCCTATCCTTCAAAAGTTTCCAGTCATTGACACGAGATGAGATTCAGAACTACTCAGAACGCAGTCATTCGTTTAATCCCTAACTTTTGCCTGGATCGCCCTTTTCGGGTTTTCAATCCACCGGGACACCCATTGTTGCCTAAGGTGCCTTTTCAGGTTTTCAACTTACCGGGTGTACGATCTTTTCATTTTTAATCCCTAATTTTTGCCCGAACCTTTTCATTTTCTTGGTTCGTCGGGATGCCCATTTTTGCCTGGACTATTCTTTTTACTGTCCAGCGGGTCTATTTTATGCGAAGTATTTTTTAACTGCGTCTGAGTTCACATGGGAAGTGAAGTTTTCACCATCCATAGTTGCAAGCATTAAGGCCCCACCATCAAAAACCTTTGTGACAATATACAGTCCATCATAGTTAGGAGTCCACTTGCCCCTGTGATCTGTCTGAGGAGGAAGGATCCTTTTCAACACCAAATCTCCGACCTGGAAGCATCGAGGACGCACTTTCTGATCAAAGGCTCTCTTCATCCGACTCTGATACAACTGCCCATGACAAATGGCTGCCATTCGCTTCTCTTCGATAAGACTCAACTCATTGAACCTTGTCCGAATCCATTCAGCTTCGTCTAACTTGACCTCCAACAGGACTCTTAGAGAAGGAATCTCCACTTCAACAGGTAGGACTGCTTCCATACCATACACAAGGGAGTAAGGGGTTGCCCCGGTCGATGTACGTACTGAAGTACGGTACCCATGCAAGGCGAAGGGTAGCATCTCATGCCAATCTCTGTACGTAACAACCATCTTCTACGCAATCTTCTTTATGTTCTTATTTGCCGCCTCAACAACACCGTTCATCTTAGGGAGGTAAGGGGAAGAATTGTGATGCTGAATGTTGAAGTTCTGGCACAACTCCTTCATCATTTTGTTGTTGAGATTAGAACCATTATCAGTAATGATTCTTTCGGGAATCCCATAGCGACAAATGATTTCTTTCTTGATGAAACGGGCAACCACATGTCTGGTGACATTCGCGAACGATGTTGCTTCGACCCACTTGGTGAAATAGTCGATGGCAACAAGGATGAAGCGATACCCATTGGAGGCGGTCGGCTCATTCTTTCCAATCATGTCGATGCCCCACATAGCAAAAGGCCATGGCGAAGACATCACATTCAAAGGATTTGGCTGCACATGTACCTTATCAGCATAAATCTGGCATTTATGACACTTCCGAGCATATTTGAAACAATCAGATTCCATGGTCATCCAGTAATATCCCGCTCTCAACAATTTCTTAGCCATTGGATGTCCGCCGGCATGAGTACCGAAGGAGCCTTCATGAACTTCCTGCATTAACATGTCTGCTTCGTGTCTATCCACGCATCTGAGCAAAACCATGTCGAAGTTCCTCTTATACAGCACATCGTCTTTGTTCAAGAAGAAACTGCCTGCCAATCTTCTCAAAGTCTTTCTATCATTGTTGGATACCCCTGCAGGGTACTCTTGATTCTTCAGAAAGCGCTTGATGTCGTGGTACCAGGGCTTGTCATCAACTACCAGCTCAACAGCAAACACATACGCGGCCCTGTCGAGGCGCATCACATCGATCCTGAGAGCGTGGTTCCACCGAATCACGTTGATCATGGAGGATAGAGTGGCAAGAGAATCTGACATCTGGTTCTCATCACGAGGTATGTGATACAGCTTTACTGTTGTGAAGAAAGTCAATAGTCTTCTCGTGTAATCTCTGTAAGGGACCAGATTGGGCTGGAGGGTGTTCCAATCACCATTCTCTTGATTGATCACTAGAGCTGAATCTCCAAAGATGTCCAGAGTCTTGATTCTCAAATCAATGGCTTGCTCAATATCCAAGATACAGGCTTCATACTCAGCTTCATTATTTGTGCACTCAAAAGTAAGACGAGCGGTGAAAGGCATGTGGGCACCTTTCAGAGTAGTAATGACAGCGCCAATTCCACTTCCTCTGGCATTGACAGCCCCATCAAACAACAAAGTCCACTTTTCTTCTGGATCAGGTCCCTCCTCAACAACTGGCTCTTCACAGTCTTTCATCTTGAGGAACATGATGTCTTCATCTGGAAAATCAAACTTCATCGGCTCATAATCATCAATCGGCTACTGAGCAAGATAGTCTGACAGAATACTCCCTTTGATGGCTTTCTGGGATGTATACTAGATATCATACTCTGTCAGTACCATTTGCCAACGAGCAACCCTTCCGGTGAGAGCTGGCTTCTCGAATATGTATTTGACTGGATCCATCTTGGAGATCAATAAGGTTGTGTGAGACAACATGTATTGTCTCAATCGCTTAGCAGCCCATGCAAGTGCACAACATGTTTTTTCAAGCATTGAGTATCTCGACTCGCAATCTGTGAATTTCTTACTCAGGTAGTAGATGGCATGCTCTTTCCTACCTGTCTCGTCGTGTTGACCGAGAACACAACCCATGGAATTGTCTAGTACTGTCAAATACATAATCAGCGGTCTCCCTGGGACTGGAGGCATAAGGATAGGAGGATTCTGCAAATACTCTTTTATCTTCTCGAAAGCCCTTTGGCAATCATCATTCCACCTGATAGCCTGATCTTTTCTCAGCAATTTGAATATTGGCTCGCACGTGGCTGTTAGGTGAGAGATGAACCTTGCAATGTAGTTCAACCTCCCTAAGAAACCACATACTTGTTTCTCTGTTCTTGGCTCAGGCATTTCCTATATCGCTTTCACTTTGGCCGGATCCACCTCAATCCCTTTTTCACTAACAATAAAACCCAGCAGTTTTCCAGATCTCACCCCAAAAGTACACTTGTTCGGATTAAGCCTCAACTTGAATTTTCTCAAACGCTCAAACAATTTCTGCAAATTCACCAAATGTTCTTCTTCCGTCTGAGATTTGGCAATCATATCATCAACATAAACCTCGATTTCATAATGAATCATATCGTGGAAAAGAGTCACCATCGCTCGTTGATATGTTGCCCCGACATTTTTCAGACCAAACGGCATCACCTTGTAGCAGAAGGTGCCCCATGGGGTTATGAATGTTGTCTTCTCCATGTCTTCTGGTGCCATCTTAATTTGATTATAGCCAGAAAAACCATCCATGAAGGAGAATACCGAGAACTGAGTTGTGTTATCCACCAAAACGTCGATGTGAGGTAATGGGAAATCATCTTTAGGACTGGCTCTGTTCAGATCCCGGTAATCAACACACATCCGTACCTTTCCATCCTTCTTAGGTACTAGGACGATGTTTGCAACCCATGGCGGATAATTGGTGACTGCTAGAAACCCTGCATCCAACTGTTTTTGCACTTCTTCCTTTATATTGACAGCCATCTCTGGTCTTATTCTTCTGAGCTTCTGCTTGACCGCAGGACAACCTTCTTTGAGAGGCAAACGGTGTACCATAATATTTGTGTCAAGCCCTGGCATGTCCTGATAAGACCAAGCGGAGATGTCAACATACTCTTGCAGCAATTCAATCAGCCCCTTTTTCACATTATCTTCCAAAGCAGCCCCTATCTTGATTTCTTTCTTGACGTCCTCGGTGCCATGATTAATCACTTCAGTAGACTCTTGATGCGGTTGAATGACCCTTTCCTCTTGCTTTAATAGCCTGGCAAGTTCTTCAGGGAGTTCACAGTCTTCATCACCCTCTTCTTCAGCTTGAAAGATTGGATTTTCAAAGTCGAAGCGAGCCATAGCAGAACCGTTATCAATAGGATCCGGTGATGTGCATCTGCATGAGTGATGGTATGTACTTATGAGTGTGAACAAGAAGTGACAACTAAACAAAACATTGCCAAATATTTTTTGATTTTCAAAAACTGCAAAAATAGAAAGACAGTGAACAAAATATTTGAATGCAAAAAGACGTCCTTTATTGATGATAAAAAATGCAAGTATCCGCATAGATGAGCCCTACAATGAGTCATTATGCCCTGGGCGGAACGTAAGACTTGGACATGCATGAATAAACAAAGAAAATTACTCCTCTAGAAGAGTGACTTGGACAATCTCCTCAGAAGACCAATTGTTGATGACTTCACCTGGGATCCTCGGACACACCCAGTTATCAATGTCGCAATTGTTATCCCCATCTTCTTCGTTGACCGCAGAGACCTGGCCATATTGGATGACGCCAGCACTGGAGAAAGTAATCGGCCCCTGACGAGTCTGAGGCGTTGAAGTACACACATCCGAAACATCGGAATCAAGTTCAGCAAGTACATCAGAATCAAACGCCATGTTTGGAATATCAGCGACAACATCATCATGGATCACAGAATCAGTAGGAACAACATCTGCGAATTCATCAGTAGCATCTTCAAACACTTCTCCCTCAACCCCTTCCGCAGACTCTTGGACAGACAAATCTTCAACCTGGAGGATACCTTTGTCGAGCAAGAACTGGATACCCTGCTGTAGCTTCAAACAACCTCCACTCTGAGTAGCACAATCCAAACAACCCTTCCCACAATCGGGGAAAACATCGGCCTTCAACAAGTAGCCCTTGATATCCAACAACGGAGTCTTCAGCTTCAACACATCTTTGACGGATCTAGCTTCCCCTTCCATCATATTAACATTTGCACCACCATGCTGGGGCATGGGATTGTTGACGACATTCGGAGCCGGTGCAAGGTCGATGGCCTTTGAATCTATGAGGTCCTGAACTACGTGCTTAAAAGCTTTGCAGTTCTCAATATTGTGGCCAGGTGCCCCAGAGTGCAAGCTACACCTAGCGTTGGCGTCGTAACCCATCGGAAGTCTACCAACAGGAGGAGCCAGAGTGTGTAACTGCACAAGTTGTAGTTGTTGAAGACTAGAAAGTAGCTGAGCGTACGACATTGGAAGAATGTCGAAACGCCGGTCCATCGTCCTTGGCCTCTGTTGATAAGCGGGTCTGTTACCCGGTTGTTGTGGTTGGTACTGAGCTGGTTGACGCTGGGGTTGTTGTTGTTGTAGCTGGAATGGTCACAGCCGCAACATACGATTACTGATGATAGTTCTGAAAGTTATTCCTCCGGTTATCCCTGTTCTGATAAGAAGATATGGCACTTGCATCCCCTTCTCTCCTCTTCTGTCCCTGAATGAACGACTTCTTCACCCCTGATGAAGATCCACCTCCACTCTGGGTCTCGTATGTCTTCAGGTATTCTCCACCCTCTCTCCGGTAGAGACTACATCAACAAAGTTGAAGGCATTGCAACCCACCAGGCGCTCCAAATAAGGTCAGGGCAGAGTGTTCATGAACATGTTAGCCATTTCCTTCTCCAACATAGGAGGTTGAACATGCGAAGCTGTCTCCCTCCAGCGTTGAGCGTATTCCCTGAAGCACTCATTGCCTTTAAGAGACAGATTCTGAAGTTGAGTTTTGTCTGGAGCCATGTCTGTATTATACTGATACTGCTTCACGAAAGCCTCAGCCAAATCCCTCCAACAGCGGATGCAGGCTCTGTCCAGCCTCATATACCATTCCAGGGATGCCCCAGCTAGGCTATCCTGGAAAAAGTACATAAGCAACTTTTCATCGTCAGAGTATGCAACCATTTTACGGAAGTAGGCTTGCACATGGGTCTTCGGGCAAGAGTTACCGCTGTATTTGTCGAATATCGGGACCTTGAATTTCGGTGGCACCCTCACGCCTGGGACCAATCCCAAGTCAGCAACGTCTACTCCCAGAGGATTCTGTCCTTCCACTGCCTTCAACCTCTCTTCCAGTCTCCGAAACATAGGGTCCATACCATGACTCATTCCAAAGTCTTTCTGAAGCAAGGGGAACTGATCCTCCTGGTCATCATGGACGAGTTGTTGACCGGAGGTGACATGTAGGATCGGGGTAGGCCCCGGTCCACTGGGTCCGTTAACCTCTCCAGCTGGAGGATCAGTCAACGTCTCTGGTTGAGTAGTGGCGGGATTCCTTTGCATCATCTACCTGAGCTCTTGCTGTCCCTGAGCCACCCCTTGAACCACATCCATGAACTGATTCATGCGAATCTTCATCTCGGCGAGTTTTGCTTGTAGGCTTTCCATTACTCTCTGGTGGTTTCTGCGTGTACCGTACCGGTGAATGCCTGAGTCAGCTATCCTGCTAGTGGAACACCAAACAACTGAGAACACTGTGGCGGTACCTGTTATGCAAGACATGCGGATAGATATGCAAATGCAATGACATGTTTATCAATTCCAAAAGGTATTCTACCCCCTTGGTTCCAGTCTCACATTTGATAAACAGTGTAAGAAGAAAACCCCGACTAGAATCAAGAAGAAGATATGAACCCCTGGGAATAGATAAACATGTGTTAAATGATATGAATGCAAAATGATGTGATGCAATGCAGTGATATGCAAAACGATGTGATGCAGTGCAGTGACATGGGAATCAGGATTGCTGTATCCGCTTGAATATTTGTCAGGTTGCACTGTCTGAAGAGAAAACCCACTGAAGAATATAATACAAGATCAAAGCTCTGCTCCAGAAAACCGGGTTGGTTGAAGGTTAAGGTTTCCTGAATTTAGCCCGCCCCTCACTGGTAGGTTCTAAGAACAGAAGTTTGTCAGCTTCAGCCCTTCAGTCGAGAATAATACGTTTACCACTGAAGGTTTGGCATTATTACGGGATAAAAGACCTCCACTGACTCCCCTCAACAGGACATCCTAATAGCAAGTTCCTAGTCTCGGGGTCCTCGGATTGATCAGCGAGAATGCGCCCACCAGAGCTAACATAATCACGTCTTGGAGGAGAGGCCTTGACTGAGTTCTCGGGAAATGGTCACCAGAGTCGACGATTTCTAGAGGAACATCTGCCGTTATGGAACACCCATAGGACATAATATATCCAAAAGAAACCCCGTCTGGATGTGGGTCTTCATGAACGACTTAACGTAGCAACACGCCACGCAAGCCTCATGACTATCCACTCTAAAACCTGTGTGTACACTCAAGCCTGGGTAATGGGCTTATCTCTCATAGAACACCCCATCCCAACAAACAAACAAACCACAGTAGAGCCAACAGATACAACAATGATATGTACACAATGCAATGAAGCAGGTAAATGCTGAAAAATAAATAACTGTACAAAAGAATGAACACCCAATAAACAAACAACCTACAAAAGCTAGGAGGGACTCGCTCAGGGAAACCAGGGTCCCCAATGGAGTTGCCAGCTGTCGCAACCTGAAAAAGGAGATGCGAAAAAACAACCGGCGAAAAAAGAAAAGACAGAAGAGTCGCCACCGTGCGTTATTTATCCCAAAGGAGGGAAAGGAAACGCTCGAAGTAAACCTGGAAAAAAAACGAAAGGAAAAGACAAGGTCTCGCAACCAAATCTTGGGTTCGGGAGTCGATTATGCGAAGGGAAGGTATTAGCACCCCTACGCATCCGTAGTACTCTACGGGATCCACTTTTGTTGTTCTTGTCTAAAGGGTGTGGGTTTATCTAATGTACTATTTACTAAAAGAGGGGTTAAAATAAAATGACTCGCACGGATGTCGCATCCACTGCATACGTATCTCATCTGAATATGAGAATCAGAGTCTTCGTAGCTCGGCTACCTATGGGTTAAAGAGGAGTGTGCTCGCTAAGACATCGCGTCTTATGCCTACGTATCTCATCTGGAATGAGAATCAAAGCAAACCGTAGTTCGGCTAACTACGGGTTAAGGGTTGTGTCTTTTAGATGAACGACGTTACTATGCAATCTACCGGATGCTCGACCTTTGGAGACTTACCCGCCTGTAGTAGAAGGAGTTAACGTGTTCTTAGGAGAAGAAAAATCAATAAGTTTGTTTGGGTTTTAGGAATGCTCGTGCAAAAAAGGAAGTCCTAGACGAAGGAACAATGCTATCTTAATTGACATGCAAACGAGAGACTTTATGAAGCCTAGCAATCCTATGGGGAGACGATCACACCATACAAAACAAACATGCATAAAGTAAAATGCCACCAAGGGGGCTCAAAACTACATGGGTAGGGCTTTAGTCAAGAGGGGTCATATCAACCTTGACAAATAAGCCATGGAATAGGTAATCAAATGGGATCTTAACCACTGACATTGAACGTCAGGGTGAGCAGATCAAAAGGGTAATGAGGATAAGACCTCATAGCTCTTAACCTTGGACAGGGTGAGCTCATGACAAAAGTGGGGATTCAGAAAGGTGGAACCCTCTCCACTGACTGGCCGGACAAAAGATCTTGGGCTTTTGTTCTGAAGCATCGACACGTAGTGTGATCTTAAAGAACGACACACTGAATAACGGGGGATTGACTAATAATCCCTTTTATCCGTCAATTGCCTCTTCATGGAGGTCTTTAGCACTGGTGCCTCTTCTTGGAGGTCTTTGGGTACAAAAGTAAACAAACAAAAGAAAACATTGCCTCTTTGCCGATTCTGTTTCGGTATTCGGGCCGACTTTCTCCGTACCAGACGGATTCTTCTTTCAAGATTGCTTCTTTGCCGATTCTGACAGGCATTGTTAATTATTTTCCCATCAGAGTGCAAATTGTTCGTCTGTTCTTGGTATTCAATCGCTCTTCATCCTGATCATCTGAAAGCTGAGGTTGTTCATATCGACAGGTTCACAGTGGATTGAATAGGGGCAGCTGTAACACCTCAAAATTTGCCCTCCTCTTTTGGGACTAGCTTAGCATATTGCATATCATTTTTTAGGACATTAGGCATTGCATCTTTGCATATCATATGGAAACATTGAGCAAGTCATCCTCCTAAGTCTTATTCAGAAGATGAAGAGGTCAAACGATTCAAGCCCGAGGGTTTCATGGATTGATCACTAATCATCTGAGGGTTGGTGCTTCAAATTAGGGTTTCTTGGTTCCTCAAGGAGGTGGATCATTGTCTTGGTTGAAATGGTACATCATCATTATCATGGCCTTATCATCACCAAGAGATTCATTGTGCTTGATCAGTTCCTTGGGATTAGGGTTTTGACCTCTGGTCAACCCTAATCATCTAAATTGTGCCAATCAGGGCTTGTCAGGGAGATGAGGGTCTTAATGGAGATGGGGATCATCATATGGTTTTAATGAGTTTATGGAAGCTAGGGTTTCATTTTGGAGCCATTTCATCAGGAGATTGAGGCTCAAGCTCAACAGTCAAGCTGAAATTCATCTATCAGTCAACAAAAGTCAACTACAAGTCAACTGATGGATTTGGAGGTGGGAGAGGGTTAGAAACACTTCATTCATGTCCAAACAAGTTTCATTTGACATTCCAAACATCAACATTGAAGAAAATAAAGTCAGATGAAAACTTTCTAAAAATAGAAAGTGACTTGTAATTCAAAATTACCAAAAATGGAAAGGTCTTCTCCTTAAGATTACATGTCCAAAAATGCTTCAAATGAAATTTTGTCCAACATGAAAGTTGTAGATCTTGTTCTCCCATTTTTAAAACGTCCAAGAACATGAATTTCTCATGTGTGGTTGGCAAGTTATGGATCAATCTTGGTCAAGAAAATTTGAATTTCAAAAGTGCATAACTTTTGAACCAAAAGGCCAAATGAAGTGGGATTTTTTGCCACATTCTTCTTTTGTCATGTACTATCCAAATTACACATCATAGGTCATGCATTTTGCTCACAAAAATATTGAACTTTTCATGTGAATTCCATTTGAAAATTGGAGGGAAAAAGGCAATTTGAAAAATATTCATTGTATTCACTTAAATTCACTTGCCTTGGCCTCTAAACATCATTTCCAAGTGAATTGAGACAGAAATTGCACTGTTACATTGGTATACACATGTGAAGGGTGAATTGGTCAATTTAGCATAACACTTGCATTTTCACTAATTACTTTGGTTTGGCCTAATCATGATTAGCAAACATGCTTAACAGAACATATATAACCATAATCATAACTGTTTTTTTGCTAAGCATAACAGAATTCTGAATTTGAGATCTAGATCCAAAGAGCTTCACATTTTTCCTCTCAACTTTTCTCCTATTTTCTTCACAAACCGTGCCAAGATCTTGATTGATCCTTCATCCACGAGCACAATTGAAGCTACTTGAAGCAAGATCCATTGATTCTCAAGCTAATTCGAGGACTGTTGAAGCACACCATCATCAATGGCAGTTTGATTTTCTGGACTTCTCAAGCAAGATTAACAGCCAAACTTTTCTTCATTCATGCATATGAGAGTGGAGGAACACCTGTTTCACCTTGCCAAGGCTTAATTCGCACGATTCCACTTCTGCCATCCAATTGAGGTCAGTTTTCGACTTTGATGATTCATGAAATAATTAGGTGCTTTTGGTAGATCTTGGAATGTAGAGTAAACTGCAATTTGAATCATTGAATTTCATGGAGAAATGAGGTAGTTAGGCTGAATTTAAGATTGATGCACAAAAATGTTTTGGTTCGAATCTCTGGATCTAGGAGGAATTAGGTTAAGATGATGTTAGATTAATGATGTGCTTGGAAAGACGAATCCATTGATATGCATTTTGTTAATTTCTGTGAGAAATTGTTCTTGAGCTGATGAATGATGATGAACAATGTATGAACCCTAATTTTCGCGTCCAGAAAGTGTCTTTGATCCATGTTTTCGCGCTTTGCATGTAATTCCATGTTTCTGGCCATGCAATTGGACCACGTGTCCTGGCCATTAGTGAGCGCGCTTAATTTCAAATGCATACTCCCTTCGATTCTGGCCGAAGACAATTCCATTTTGGCCATTGCATTTTTAGTTCATCATTTCTCACATGTTCATACTATGCTTCATGTCATTTTTTATTTTTTTATCCATATTAAAAAATTCATAACTCTAAAAATAATTGTCCAATTCACATGAGATTTTTTTCATTGTTTTCCTTATGATCTCTACTTTTTTATGGTGATTTTTCCAGAAATTGTGCATGTATGGATTTTAAAATTGCCTAGGGTTTATGTTTGCATGTCCTATATTGTACCTTGCTTGCCATTTTGATTGTGAAATGATGATGGTTGATCCAATGAAGCTGAAACTTTACATGCTTAATCTAGACACTTTGATTAATCTTTTGGCTTTGAGTTTGTATTTTTAGCATGCTTGGTTGATGAGATATGCTCTGCTGAATATAGGTGTGACAATTTGTGTCACACCATTGCTTGCCTGACTTGAGGAATTTATTTTCCATGCCAATTCTATGCCAATTAACCTGATTTTTTGCATGATGCTACTTATGGATGTTAGGTTTGCTTGTGATTTTTTATGGAAGTTTTGTATGCATTTCCAATTTGTTTGAGATTTTCTTTTCTGTTTGACCATTTGTGGACTTTTTGATAGTCATGATCTTAGATGATTTGTGAAATTCTTGATATGTATCACATGAACTTGAAATTTTGTCGAGTGATTCTAGACACTTTGAAGTTCATCTTGGTTTTGGTTTGAGTCATTTATCATGTGTAGATTCTGTTTTATGCTTGTGTGAAGTTGATGCATGATTTTGTGCCCTAATTGAGCTTGTTTTGCCTTGCCTTGCCTTAGGGAATTTATTTGATATGCTTCCACTTGTCCAAATTACTTGAAATTTGGTATGATGATCATGGGATGAGTACTGTTTAGCCATGATTTTTCTTGGGATTTATTGAATTATTTTTGGTTGGATTTGGATTGATTCATTCTGTTTGCTTCAATGAGCTTTGAAATTGCACACTTTGCCTTAGATGCTTTGTGAAATGAAATTGGTGTATGATATGAACATGGGACCTTTTGGATGATGTTTTAATTTGATTGAACTTGATTATTACCAATTTTCATGTTCTGTTTTGAATTATTTCTCCGTCTTTGACCCTAGGCCTTGTCCTAGGGGTTTGCTTCTCATGTTTGAGCTTGGTTTGCAGGTTAAGAAGCATATGACTATGAAGGAATTGATTCACATGGCTTGAGTTGCTTATTTGGTTGATGTTGATTAACATTAAGTTTGTTTTTTAGGTGGCTTATAAGTCATTTGTGTTGAGCATTGGCTTGTGCTTTGCTTGATGCATTGCTTGTGTACAGTTAACTGTTGACTTGTAACTATCTGTTTGACTGTTTGAGTTGTGTACTGACTGAGCTAGATTGTTTTCAGGTACCTTAGTTGCTATAGTTCATTTTGAACTTGCTTTTGCTGTTGCTTGGTTGCTTAACCAATTGAGGTATAGCCCACTGACTTCATGTAGTCTGGAAGATCTGGCCTGTTATTTGGTCAGGCACCTGTCTGAAGTCCTCCTTAAGAGGCGATGCTTGTGATTGTTTATCTTTGTGCCAAGCAGGAAAAGACCTTTGTTAAGGCAATTGGCAGATACAAGAGATGTGTAATCCATCTCCTGCTACTCAGTTGAGTCATCCCTTTGCTCACACAACTGGTGTTGATGCATTGTGGATATTAACCCAAGATCCATGTTGAGTCAGTCATAAGTGTAGAAGGGTTCCCACTTTCTGAACCCACACTTCCTTTGTCTAAAGCTCTCCCTGGCCAGGGATAAGAGCTGTGAGGCACACCCCTCACTTCCTATTTCATCTGCTTCACCCTAACTCTCAATGTTAGGCTTAAGAGCTAACATCACCCTGATACAGTTGGCTTGCTTTTGCAGCCTAACCCTTGTGTGAGCCCACTTTGTCTGTATATAGTGTGTGCTAATTGTGTATGTTTGCTTTGTTTTGATTATGCTTGCATGCTTTGCTTTGCCTGTTTAGGATTAGCTTGCTGTCTGTGCAAGTAGATAGAGAACTCAACCTAGGGCCATTGTGGAATACATGATAACTATTAGGCTCGAGTCAGTCTCCCTTCTAGTTGGTCATTTCCCAGTCTCTGGTTAGGAGAAAGTTTCTCCCCTGTTCAGGGGAACTACGTTGCCCTGATCCTCATACCAGATGAGGTACGTAGGCAGGAGGTCGTACGAGATCTCTCCGGGCACCCTTTTTCTTTTTGTGTGTGTTTGCTTGACAGTTGCTAGGCTCGAGTGCCTGACTCCTTAGTAACTTGTTTTGTTTGATTCTATTATTGTGTGCTTGGAGTCCGATATAAGTCCATCAAGTGGCATTTGGTTTCCAGTGTGGGTTTGTTTGGTTCGGAGTCTGATGTAAGTCCAGCGATTGGCATTCGGTTTCCATGTTTGCCTGTTTGTGTGTGTTTTGTTTCGGCGTGCGTGAGCCGAACTACGGTAGCTCTGATTCTCATTCCAGATGAGATACGTAGGCATAGGATGCGATATCCTAGCGAGCCCTCTCCCCTCTTCCTCCACCTGTGTTGTCTTCAGTGTGTATGTGTGATGTTTGTTTTAGCAACCTTGTTCTATCTTTTGAGCATGGATCCCGTCGAGTACGACGGATGCGTAGGGGTGCTAATACCTTCCCTTCGCATAACCGACTCCCGATCCCATTCTCTTTGGTCGCGAGGCCATGTCTTTTCCAGGTTTACTTCGAGCGTTTCCTTTCCCTCTTTGGGATAAATAACGCACGGTGGCGGCTCTGTGTTAGTTTTGGTTTAGCCTGCCGGTTGTTTTTCGCGGATGCGACAGCTGGCGACTCTGCTGGGGACAAGAAGTTGACCTATTGCTGGTCCATCTTCCCTAAGCGAGTCTCTCCTAGCGTTCTAGGATAGTTTAGGTTACTTGTGTTGCTCTATTTATCGCATTTACGATTATTATGATTGTATATATTTGCATAAATGTTTGCATGCATCATACTGTCATTCTGCTGTCCTCTGTACAGGTGGTTCCTTTATTTTAGGGTGGGTGTTCTGAGTGGGGCTAAAACCCAGGCCCGAGTATACACCTAGGATTAGTGTGGTCTCACGTTCCTCACATGCTGGTTGGGCATGTTGTTGCGACGTGACATACCACGAGCCGGACGAGGTTCATCTGAGAGAGCTCTTCCTTTGTGGGGTTTTCCACTTTGGTTGGGTTACCTCTTTTGAGCTATTGACTTCGGTGACCGATCATTCCCGGATCTTTGGATTAGACGATCTTAAGAGAGCTACAACGGCACACCCGAAAGGGCAAACCCGTTGAGTATCTTTGCCCGATTGTCGAGACTATTATCCGCCTTAGGATAACCTGATTAGAATTTACCTGTGAGGGGAGGGTGATTCTTACAGATGCATGTTCAGATGGTGACTTTGATGGTGACTAATGGTTCCGCTGATCAGAGTCCTATTTATAAGTCGGATTTATGGGCATTTATTTCTGAGACGTCGGAGTGTTGTCCGTATTATTTATCAGGGGGGATCCGTTTATTTCAGGATTCCCCGGGCCGATTCAGAGATCTTGTGGTTATCTGCTCAGCGATTGTTTGATGATGATGGTGATGTATCTTTCAGTTCCGTTTATTTCAGAACCCTTGGGTCGGACTTATGATTGCTCAGTTCCTTCAGATGGTTATGATCAGTTCAGAGACCAGGCTTCAGTGCAACGGACGTTCAGATGACTTGGAGGATGGCAATGCATTGCATTCATTCATCAGCATCATCATATTTTGCATTCACCTGCATCTAACACATGTTTATCCATATACAGGGACATTTTTGTTCGAGATCCTGGTTGAGAGACTTCTTGCTCAGATATGAGGACCGGTTTGAAGGATGATGTTGTCTACAGCTTCTTTGACCCAAAGATCAGTGTGCTGAGAGATATGATAGCATTGATTACGCCCGACCATGTGGGGATGTTTCGTGAGACCTATGGGGGTATTCTGAAGATGGTTTTCAGACTCACTGACAGGGATAGGAGCGCCATCCATACTCTTCTCCAGTTCTATGACCCTGGTTTGAGGTGTTTCGTCTTCCCAGATTACTTATTGGGGCCGTTGATGGAGGACTATGCTGGTATCTTGGGCATTCAGATCAGAAATCAGGTTCCTTTCTATGCTACTAAGGAAGAACCTGATATTGGTGGGATTTCCCGTGCTCTTTATTTGAGTCCGGAGATGGTTAAGGAGAGTCTGAAAGAGAAGGGGAAGTTGCCTGGTTTTCATTTGAGTTTCCTAGAAGCTAAGGCCAAGGAGCATGCTGAGTTGGGTAATTGGAAGACTGTCTGTGCCTTGATTGCTGTGAGCATATATGGGATCATTCTGTTTCCTAATCAGAAGAGCTTCGTGGATATTAATGCCATCCGCTTATTTGTTCAGAGGAATCCTATCCCTACCTTGATCGGAGATGTCTATTACTCGGTTCATAACAGGAATGAGAAGAGACGTGGGGGATTGATTTGATGTTGCACTCAGCTGCTATACAAGTGGTTCATGGGATATTTGCCTTCCAGGGGTGCTTTTGTTCTTCTTGACCATACTGTCAATTGGGCGACCAAGCTGATGGGTTTGCGGGCCAAAGACATAGCTTGGACTCACAGTAGCGGGGTTGGACAGGACTTCATTTGCAGTTGTGGGAGTTTTCCCAATGTGCCTCTTATAGGAGTTCAGGGTGGCATTAATTATAACCCGACACTTCTTAAGAGACAAATGGGATTCGCTATGGAGGTTCCTCCTCTCAAGAGTGAGATTCAGGAAACTTTGTACTTCCCGGTTGAGGGCGATCAGGCCAGGTTGAAGCAAGTATCTGATGCATGGCGCAGCATTCAAAGGAAAGGCAAGTTTTCTTGGGGTAGAGCCAATAATAGGTCCTTTCCTCCGTTTGATGACTGGCTCAGCAAGAGAGTGGAGCTTACTTGTCTACCATTTCCCATGGTTGATCCTTGGTATCCGTTGATTGAGGAATCTCCTTCTTCTGTTAGTATGGAAGAGTTTCTAGAGATGAAGCGGGAGAGAGATCAGTTGCTTGCAGAGAAAACGAAATTGGAGATGAGTGTTGCTCAGATTCAGATGGCTAGTCAGGAGATCAGAGTGAGGATGGAGGATCAGGATAAGCGACATGCCCTGGAAGCGAAGCGCTTTGAGATGGATACCGCTTACTATGGCAAGGTCAGTCAAGCTTTAGCGTCATCCACAAGGGAGCACGACATCACCAAGGATAGGTTGTCTAGAGCTTCAAAGGTCATTGAAGATGAGAAGATGAGGCAAATCCTCGTGAGGGATCAGAGGGAAGACAGAGTCAGAACCCTTATCGATGAGTGGGAGGCGAAGCTGAAGATTAAGGAAACAAAGAATGTGAAGATCACCGCTGAGAGAGATCATTACTTCAGACAGATGAAGATTCACCAGAAGGAGGTGGGGAGATTGCAGCAGGAGAACACCGAGCTCAGGTTCGCCGCAAAGTTTGCTAGGATGGTTGATGATGTAAGGCCTTCTGTGGGACCTTCATCAGGCTAGACCTTTCTCATTTGTGTGGATTACCGTCAGGCTTGTTGACGGAATTCACTTGCTTGTATTTCCTTTTTGATTCTGGAGGATTGTATTTGATTTGTATCAGCTTGATGTATGACTATGGCACTTATTGTGCATTTTTATAGGTGATGGTTATTTTCATTCAGTGATCGATCTTCAAGCTTTATTTGCTTTCTTGTATGCACTCGCACAGCACACACATGGTTGGATGGTATTTTTCTAAATCATATATCTCTAATCTGTATGAGAAAATCAAATAATGAATGACAGAATATTACTGCCGGATTATTATCTGTCTCGATGAAGCCGGGATCGAAAGACAGAATGTTCCTCATGTGGATAAACACTGCATTCATGCATGATCATAATAACTTGTTTTTATTTTGCAGGTATCAGTTCTGACGTGCTTGATTGTTACAGGAATCATTGCTCGTGCTCGTAGAGTTGTACCTTTGCACTCAACACGTCCGCACAGATACTTCACCAGACGCAATACTCCTAGGCTGATGGATCTCCCAAACGCTGATGTTCTTGAGCTGAAGGATAAAATGAATGAATTGATCAACATCATGCAGGGTTTTGCAGTTGGTCAGAAAGCATTGGCTGATAAAGTTGAGAAGCTCGAGCGGGCTTCAGCTGCCAACAACGGTGTCAACCTGGATGGTGTCTCCAACCAGGGGCTTGGTGGCTCTAGAGACGGAGGAAAAAGAACGACTGTGGGCGTAGTAAACAATGCTGGTGGTTTTGGTGCTGCCACGGGTGGTGGGCCCGGTCAGATGGGAAATAACATGAAGGATAGTCTGTTTCCTCCATTCTTTGGGGTTGAAGATGATAGAGAGGAAGACAGGGAAGCTGATCAGTTCTCTATGCACAACGAACCGTTCGGTCAATATGGTGCCCAACCACCCAATAAAGAGATTCAGTTGCTGGCTGAAAAGATCAGAGCTCTCGAAAGCTATGCCACTCCCGGGGTCGTAAACATGTCAAATATGGGGTTGGTTGAGGGGATTGTGATCCCACAGAAGTTCAAGGCGCCCGCTTTTGATAAATATAATGGGAGTTCCTGCCCAGAGACTCACCTTCAAGCTTTCGTCCGCAAGATCTCTGCGTACACTATGGACCAAAAGCTGTGGATGTACTTCTTCCAGGACAGTCTGTCCGGAGGATCCCTGGAATGGTACACCAAGATGAAGTCTTCTGACATCAAGAGCTGGCAGGATCTTGGTGATGCCTTCTTTAAACAGTACCAATTCAACGCTGATATGGCTCCTAGTCGTACCCAACTGCAGGGTATGTCTCAGAAGCCTAGCGAGGGGTTTAAAGAGTATGCTCAAAGGTGGAGGGAGTTGGTTGCCAGGGTGCAACCTCCATTGGTGGACAGAGAGATGTCAGACTTGTTTATGGGTACCCTGCAGGGGGCATTTGCTGAGAGGATGATCGGATGTCCGGTTACAAATTTCGCAGATATTGTGGTGGCTGGAGAGAGGATAGAGAGTTGGCTAAAGCTCGGAAAGATTCAGGGTAACGCTTCGTCATCAGGATCGAAGAAGCCCTTCGGAAATGGCCAAAGGAAGAAAGAGGGTGATACCAGCGTAGTATACACTCAGAGGGGACAGAGTAGGGATCGTTACTTTCAGCACACCGCTGCGGTAACTATTCCTGCTGATAATCAGCCTGCACAACAGCAACAACAACAATCGCAACAACAGAGACAACCATTTCAGCAGAGACCTCAGTTGGGCTGGATATCAAGTCAGGGGAAGAATGAATGATCGGCAGTTTGATAGGCCGCCTGTGACTTATTCATTCCTGTTGAAAAAGCTGAAAGATTTGGGGTTGGTACAACTGAGAACTCTGGCACCTTTGAGACCTGATCAGAGGCCAGCCAGTTTTGATGAGAATGCAAAGTGTGAATTTCACTCAGGTGCTCCTGGGCATAACGTAGAAAACTGCAAAGCTTTTAAGCATGTGGTTCAAGACCTGGTGGATTCCAAAGCAATCAACTTTGCTCCGTCTCCCAATGTGAATGCTAATCCCATGCCCGCGCATGGTCAAAGGGGGGTGAATGTTATCTCTGAGGAGAACAGAATCGGGCTGTTGACTGTGGATCAGTTGAAGACTCCGTTGGCTGAGGTCAAGCGGCAGTTGTGGTTAAATGGGGTCTTTCCGGGCTGTGATAATGGTTGTGCTGCATGCACTATTGCTGTTGATGGGTGTATACTCTTGAGGGAGGCTGTCCAAAGACTGATGGACGATGGAAGTCTCAGGTTTGAGAAGGCTTGTTTGGGGAAAGATGATGTCTCCACCATAACGATTTACTTCGACCCGGTTGATTTGTCAACTCTGGCTGAGGCGGCTCCAGTTACTATCACGGTACCTGGACCGATTCCCTATGACAAAGATGATGTCGTGCCGTGGCATTATGGTGGGGAAGTTTATTGCAATGGAGAGAAGGTGAAGGACCAAGTTGCTAGTGAAACCACCGTTTCAAAGGTGGATAATGCCGGACCCAGTGGTTTCACTCGCAGTGGAAGACTGTTTGCTCCTGATGCATTGAGGGGAGGAGAAGGAGAAAAAGAAAAGAAAGAAAAGGCCGAGGCTTTAGCCAGGGCAAAAGGAAAACAAGCAGTGGTGAATGAAGGTACTCCTGTGGTGACACCGGCGCCTGGGTCGGGGAGAGAACTTGATGATGAAGCAGAAGAATTCCTTAGAATCATCAAGAAGTCTGAGTACAAGCTTGTTGACCACCTGCAGCAGACTCCTTCCAAGATCTCAATCTTGTCGCTATTGTTAAGCTCTGAGGGGCATAGGGAGGCTTTGCTGAAAATTCTGAAGAGAGCCTATGTTCCTCAAGAGATAACAATCAATCAGTTGGAGACGGTGGTGTCTAACGTTCATGCCAGCCATGGGCTGGGTTTCACCGATATGGATCTGACTGTGGATGGAAGGAATCATAATCGGGCTTTGCACATTGCAATGGAATGTAAAGGAGTCGTGCTTTCGCATGTGCTGGTTGATACCGGCTCCTCTTTGAATGTGTTTCCAAAGAAAGCCTTGGTAAAGTTGAACTGTGAAGGGTTGATACTGACGCCCACTAATTTGATAGTGAGGGCGTTTGATGGTTCAAAGCGGGCCGTGTTCGGAGAGGTTGAGCTGCCGGTGAAGATAGGCCCAGAGGTGTTTAAGTCAGTTTTCTACGTCATGGATATTCAGCCAGCATACAAATGCATGTTGGGTCGCCCATGGATCCATGCTGCTGGGGCAGTAACCTCGACTTTGCACCAGAAGCTGAAATATATCTGGGACGAGCAGGTCGTCACCGTTTGTGGAGAAGAAGACATCTTTGTCAGCCACCTTTCATCTTTCAAATACGTGGAAATGGATGGTGAAATATGGGAGACCCCGAGTCAAGCATTCGAAACCGTTAAGGTGGAGAATGCTCTTTTTGCAAAAGAGGAGGAGAAGCCGTCCATTTCTTCATATAAGCAGGCCGCCGAGGTGGTGAAGAATGGAGAGGCTCCTGGTTGGGGTAGGATGATGGACATCTCCGCCAAGAAAGACCGCTTCGGAGTGGGTTATCAGCCGGGCCGAGGCTCGTCAGGACAAGGCAGAGGACGTCGTACGTCGTTCACATTCACCAGTGCTGGAATGCTGGATCCAGATCACATCTGTATGGTGGGTGATGAAGCTGATAGTGACTGCGAAATTGATCGGTGGATAAAGCTGTGCGCACCAGGGATGGAGATCCAGAACTGGAAGGCTGAAAAGATCATCAGGGTCACTCTGCTCGAAGAGTAATAATTTCTGTTTCAATTTTATTTGCATGAAGGCCATACGTTTTGCCCGAAACGTAATGGTTCATTGTAAGGGCCACCTCATGTTTAAATTTTGCAAACTTTTTGCATCATAAATAAAAGGATGTTTTTCAATTAAAAGCGGTGTTCCCTGTTTTTCATTTATTTTTACAGTTTAAAAATAAAACAAAATAAAAATGGCAATGTTTCACTTTTCTTTTTCAATTTGTCTCGCTCCGGTTCTAAAGCAATGCATGAATCCACATTCATGCAGATGCGCTTCCTCGCCGGATCTCGTTGATAACAATCCTGTTACACCCTCATATGACTTCGACAATCCAATCTATCATGCCGAAGAGGAAGGCGAAGAAGATTGTGAACTGCCAGGGGAATTAGCCAGGTTGTTAAAACAAGAGGAGAAGGTGATTCAGCCGCACGAAGAGCAAGTTGAAATTGTGAATCTGGGTACCGACGAGGTCCGGAAAGAAGTGAAAATCGGGGCTGCTTTGGAGGCGAGTGTCAAGAGTAGAATGGTAGCATTGTTGAAAGAGTATGTCGACATCTTTGCCTGGTCTTATCAAGATATGCCAGGGTTGGATACCGATATCGTCGTACATAAGCTACCGTTAAGAGCAGATTGTCCTCCAGTGAAGCAGAAGTTGCACAGAACTCGACCTGACATGGCAATGAAAATAAAAGAGGAAGTACAGAAGCAGTGGGATGCTGGTTTCCTTGCTGTCACTAATTATCCGCCTTGGGTCGCAAACATTGTGCCAATCCCGAAGAAAGATGGGAAGGGTGAGAATGTGTGTGGACTACCGAGATCTGAACAAAGCTAGCCCGAAGGATGATTTTCCATTACCTCACATCGATGTGTTGGTAGATAATACGGCTCAGTTCTCGGTGTTTTCCTTCATGGATGGCTTTTCTGGCTATAATCAAATCAAAATGTCGCCAGATGATATGGAGAAAACAACGTTCATCACACCGTGGGGCACTTTTTGTTACAAGGTGATGCCATTCGGTCTCAAGAACGCCGGTGCTACTTATCAGAGAGCCATGGTGACTTTGTTTCATGATATGATTCATCATGAAATCGAATGCTATGTTGATGACATGATAGCAAAGTCCCAGACAGAAGAGAGACATTTGGTAGATCTGGCCAAGTTGTTCGACCGGCTGAGACAGTTCAGACTGAGGTTGAATCCAAACAAGTGCACTTTCGGAGTGCGGTCCGGTAAATTGCTGGGGTTCATTGTAAGTGAGAAAGGAATCGAGGTTGATCCTGCTAAAGTAAAAGCAATAAGAGAAATGCCTGAACCGAGAACAGAAAAGGAGGTTCGTGGTTTCTTAGGTAGATTGAACTACATTTCACGGTTCATATCTCATCTAACAGCCACGTGCGAACCTATATTCAAGTTATTGAGAAAAGATCAAACGGTCAGGTGGAATGATGATTGCCAAGCGGCATTTGAAAAGATAAAAGAATATTTGCAGGAGCCTCCGATTCTGATGCCTCCTGTGGAGGGACGACCGTTAATTCTGTACCTGACAGTCCTCGAGGGGTCTATGGGGTGTGTATTGGGGCAGCATGACGAGTCTGGTCGAAAAGAGCATGCCATATACTACCTTAGCAAAAAGTTTACCGACTGTGAAACAAGATATTCACTGCTCGAGAAAACTTGCTGTGCTTTGGTCTGGGCTGCTCGCCGACTAAGACAGTATATGCTGGTTCATACCACTTTATTGATTTCCAAGATGGATCCAATTAAGTATATTTTTGAGAAGCCAGCATTGACCGGACGGGTTGCGAGGTGGCAAATGATTTTGACAGAATATGATATCCAGTATACCTCTCAGAAAGCAATCAAGGGGAGTGTATTGTCTGATTACCTCGCTCATCAACCTATTGAGGATTATCAACCGATGAAGTTTGAGTTCCCTGATGAGGACATCATGTTTCTCAAATCGAAAGATTGCGAGGAACCAATCCCGGAGGAGGGGCCTGACCCTGAATCCGAATGGATTCTGATGTTTGATGGGGCCGTTAACGTGAATGGTAGCGGTGTTGGTGCTGTTTTGGTTACGCTGAAAGGATCCCACATTCCTTTTGCTGCCCAGCTAACATTTGAGTGCACCAACAACGTGGCTGAATACGAAGCTTGTATCCTGGGGATTGAAGAGGCGATTGATTTGAGGATCAAGAACCTTGTTATATATGGAGATTCAGCTCTGGTTGTGAATCAGGTTAACGGAAAATGGTATACGCATCAATCTCAATTAGTTCCATACCGGGATTATACGAGGAGGTTGTTGACGTTTTTCACCAAGGTGAAGATGCATCATGTGCCTAGAGAGGAGAATCCTTTGGCAGATGCTTTGGCTACTCTGGCCGCCTTGATTAAGGTGCAGTGGTGGAATCAGTTCCCCAGTGTTGAGGTGGGACGTCTGGATAG
The DNA here is from genome assembly GCF_024323335.1 of Lathyrus oleraceus. Lineage (NCBI taxonomy): Eukaryota > Viridiplantae > Streptophyta > Magnoliopsida > Fabales > Fabaceae > Lathyrus > Lathyrus oleraceus. The sequence goes on from NC_066585.1 coordinate 207,223,108, forward strand.
ACCGGCTTATGTGTTTGCTGTTGATACAACGCCTGATGATGAGAAGCCGTGGTATTTCGATATCAAGCGCTATCTGGAAACTCCAGAGTATCCTGAGGGAGCATCCAAGAAGGACCGAAAGACTCTGCGGAGGTTGGCCATGGTGTTCTACTTGAATAAGGATGGGGTTTTGTACAAGAGGAATTTTGATTGGGTCTTGCTCAGATGTGTTGATGACAAAGAAGCAAGCCAATTGATGAAAGAGGTTCACGAAGGATCGTTCGGTACCCATGCCAGTGGGAATGCGATGGTAAAGAAGCTGCTGAGGGCAGGTTATTACTGGATGACGATGGAGGCCCAATGTTTCAATTTCGTGCGGAAGTGTCATAAATGCCAGATTTATGCTGACAAGGTGCACGTGCCTCCAAATCCGTTGAGTTTGATGTCATCTCCATGGCCGTTCGCTATGTGGGGCATTGATATGATCGGAAAGATCGAGCCCACGGCTTCAAATGGGCACAAATTCATATTAGTGGCTATCGATTACTTCACCAAGTGGGTGGAAGCAGCCTCCTATACGAACGTGACGAAGCAGGTCGTTGCCAGATTTCTGAAGAGAGACATCATTTGCAGATATGGGGTTCCCGAAAGAATCATTACTGATAATGGTTCTAATTTGAACAATAAGATGATGGCAGAGCTGTGCCGGGAATTCAAGATTGAGCATCACAATTCTTCTCCCTATCGTCCGAAGATGAATGGGGCGGTTGAGGCAGCCAATAAGAATATAAAGAAGATTGTGCAGAAGATGGTTGTGACCTATAAAGACTGGCATGAGATGTTGTCATTCGCATTGCATGGGTATCGAACTTCGGTGCATACATCTACTGGGGCAACGCCTTTTTCTTTGGTATATGGAATGGAAGTCGTGCTACCGGTTGAGGTTCAAATTCCCTCTTTGAGAGTCCTGATGGACGTGAAATTGCAAGAGGCGAAATGGGTAAGGACCCGGTATGAGGAGTTAAGCCTGATCGAGGAAAAGAGGCTGGCAGCCATCTGTCATGGGCAGTTGTACCAGCAGCGGATGAAGCGTGCTTTTGACCGAAAGGTACGACCTCGGGTATATCATGTAGGTGATATGGTGCTGAAAAGGATCCTTCCTCCTCAAAACGATCGTAGGGGCAAGTGGACACCTAATTATGAAGGTCCATTCGTGGTCAAGAAGGTTTTCTCTGGTGGAGCCTTGTTGCTAACGACCATGGATGGCGAGGATTTTCCATCCCCTGTGAATGCGGACGCAGTTAAAAAATACTTCGTATAAAGAGACCCGCTGGACGGAAAGAACAAAATAGTCCAGGCAAAAAGGGGCATCCCGGCGAACAAAAAAAAACAGAAAGAAAAGGTTCGGGCAAAAATTAGGGGTAAAAATGAAAAAACTGTACATCCGGCAAGTCGAAAACCTGAAAAGGCGGCTTGGGCAAAAAGAGGTATCCCGGTGGACTGAAAACCCGAAAGGGCGGTCCAGGCAAAAGAGGGATTGAAACGAACAACTGCGTCTAGCATGATCGTTTGCGCTTTGATTAAAGCATCGTGGATAATCCCTGGTAGGGATCAGTCGGAACATCTTGTTCAGAAGGCAGAAAGCCAGGAGAGTCTGAGGACATATGGGGAGTAACCGAGTTGGAACTCGATGAGATCACGGGTTTCACATTGCCATTAGGATAGATTTTTCCTTTTGTGCGCAATTACCTCTTTTCAGGAATTGCTTCCTTTGTATCGCTCAAATTGAGCCACACTTTTTCAATCAATAAAATGCATATTCAGTCAAATAATTTTGTTTTTGTTTTTCATTACCGCTTTGATTGCAAAAACATCCAATTATTTGTGATAAAGAATTTTGCATTTTAAGACATACGGGTCCCTTCCAATGCATGCTTATAAGGTTGAAAATTTGAAATCTTATTCGGAAGGTTGAGTGACCCAAGTGTTGAAATCTTGACACGCCTGGGGCACAGTTTTATCTAACGATCTCTTTTGCAGGTATTGTTAGATTTTTTTTCTCACTCACTTGCAGGTTGTGATGTGGAAGCTTTTGACAAAACAATCCCCGTGGAGTCCAGTCAGGGACGAATGAATTGAAGAATGGTGATAAGACGACGAGAGACGTACGACGATCCTTGGAATTAATCAAGAAGACTCTTCAAAGTCTGAAGATTGAAAAGTCTGTGTAAATCCCAGGAGTTCGCTCTTCGTCGAGTACGGAGCGGTCGAGGAATACAAGGTGATGAATCAGAAAAGTCCAGATGAGTCTGGGAGTTCTCAAAATTGGAAAGCTGACATTGGAGTTGGATATGGAATACCAAGGTTCGATGAGTCGACAGGTGTTCGGTACCAGACTTTCCTCATCTCCCCAAGCAGAGTTGGGAGGACCAATTCCCCAACAGATTCAAGGTCTGTGGTTTCCCTAGCAGGGTCGGGATGTTTATCTCCCCAGCAGGTTGTAGATTGGTGTTTCCTCGGCAGCCAGGCCTGAAGGTTGTTGTTTCCCAGCGATGGTATCTGTGGGTGGTGGTTTCCCAAGCAGAGTCGGGATTGATATCCCCAGCAAGTCAAAGACCGTTGTTTCCCCACAAAGTGCGTTGGTGGTTCTTACCCCAGCAAGTTCCCAAGCGGATCGGGTGCAAAGGAGGTTATCCCCAGCAAGGGTTGCCTTTTCCCAGCAGCATTACTATTCCCCAGTAGGGTGGAGATTGGAGTGTTGACGAGTTCCTCAGCAGAGTGCCTCGAGCTCCCCAGAAGAGTCCCTGGAGGGGGATACTTTTTATGCATTCATCATGTAGAATAAGCATAGCATATTGCATAATAAATCGCGTAGCATTTCCATGATTATGGAGCATTACGCTGGAAAAAAAAATCATGCATCATCATTGCAAGCATAAGCTAGTCTCAAGCCGTGGTTATCGTTTGAGATTTGGTTTCACTAAGGTGAAGATGCTGCTCAAGCCGTGGTTACCGTTTGTGAAGGGGTGTCGCTAGTTGGAAGATCAGTATCAGCATTGCAAGCATCAGTTACTCGAGCCGTGGTTACCGCTTGAGGTTTGGTTTCGCCAGATGGTGAAGATGTGGCTCTGAGGAGTTCGGCATCGTGATTTTGAATCAACAGTATTCCCCAGTAGTGCGATACTGGAGGAAGCTTTCCCGTCAGACAGAGATGGAAATGAAGATCGCGATTAGCGCGACTCGAGCCGTGGTTACCGCTTGAGATTTGGTTTCGCCGGATGGTGAAGATGTTACTCTGAGGAGTTTTAGCATCATGACGTCAGATCAGTAATGTTCCCCAGTAGTACGATATTGGAGGAAACTTTTCCGTCGGGCGGAGATGGAAATGAAATCAAAGGACGTTACGCGATCAGCGCGAAAATACAGTTCAATCGGAGAAAAGGAAATGTTGAGGCATTTTCTGGAGAGCGGGGTTCAAATGGAGATTGGAGTTGAAGATTATATCCGGGATGAGGTCCTCGGGATTATCTTCTGTTCATGTGTCGCCTTAGACTTTGGCTGAGGCCAACAGAGGTCGTTATGGGTGTCTTCTGAGGAAGAATTGCACATGTTACCTTCCTTTTGTGAGGCATTTTCTGGAGAGCGGGGTTCAAATGGAGAAAAGGAAGTGTTGAGGCATTTTCTGGAGAGCGGGGTTCAAATGGAGAAAGGGAGACACGAGGTGTTTTCTGGAGAACGGGGTTCACAATGGCGATCACAAGTTATCGTCAGGCGACTGGGGTTCAAATGGAGAATGGGGTTCATTATTGGCAAACAAGATGTCGGGGTTCAAATGCGGTGATCTGGGATCATTCGCGCGAAAGAAAATTCGGGGTTCAAGAAAAAGTAAAAAAATAATAAATCCCCAGCGGATGTGGTGTTCAGGCCATGGTCATCCCTGTGTTACCATTTATTTTGGTATCCAGGTCGACATTCTGTTTTGGTATTCGGGCCGACTTTCTCCGTACCAGACGGATTCTTCTTTCAAGATTGCTTCTTTGCCGATTCTGACAGGCATTGTTAATTATTTTCCCATCGGAGTGCAAATTGTTCGTCTGTTCTTGGTATTCAATCGCTCTTCATCCTGATCATCTGAAAGCTGAGGCTGTTCATATCGACAGGTTCACAGTGGATTGAATCGGGGCAGCTGTAACACCTCAAAATTTTCCCTCCTCTCTTGGGACTAGCTTAGCATATTGCATATCATTTTTTAGGACATTAGGCATTGCATCTTTGCATATAATATGGCAACATTGAGCAAGTCATCCTCCTAAGTCTTATTCAGAAGATGAAGAGGTCAAAAGATTCAAGCCCGAGGGTTTCATGGATTGATCACTAATCATCTGAGGGTTGGTGCTTCAAATTAGGGTTTCTTGGTTCCTCAAGGAGGTGTATCATTGTCTTGGTTGAAATGGTACATCATCATTATCATGGCCTTATCATCACCAAGAGATTCATTGTGCTTGATCAGTTCCTTGGGATTAGGGTTTTGACCTCTGGTCAACCCTAATCATCTGAATTGTGCCAATCAGGGCTTGTCAGGGAGATGAGGGTTTTAATGGAGATGGGGATCATCATATGGTTTTAATGAGTTTATGGAAGCTAGGGTTTCATTTTGGAGCCATTTCATCAGGAGATTGAGGCTCAAGCTCAATAGTCAAGCTGAAATTCATCTATCAGTCAACAAAAGTCAACCACAAGTCAACTGATGGATTTGGAGGTGGGAGAGGGTTAGAAACACTTCATTCATGTCCAAACAAGTTTCATTTGACATTCCAAACATCAACATTGAAGAAAATAAAGTCAGATGAAAACTTTCTAAAAATAGAAAGTGACTTGTAATTCAAAATTACCAAAAATGGAAAGGTCTTCTCCTTAAGATTACATGTCCAAAAATGCTTCAAATGAAATTTTGTCCAACATGAAAGTTGTAGATCTTGTTCTCCCATTTTTAAAAAGTCCAAGAACATGAATTTCTCATGTGTGGTTGGCAAGTTATGGATCAATCTTGGTCAAGAAAATTTGAATTTCAAAAGTGCATAACTTTTGAACCAAAAGGCCAAATGAAGTGGGATTTTTTGCCACATTCTTCTTTTGTCATGTACTATCCAAATTACACATCATAGGTCATGCATTTTGCTCACAAAAATATTGAACTTTTCATGTGAATTCCATTTGAAAATTGGAGGGAAAAAGGCAATTTGAAAAATATTCATTGTATTCACTTAAATTCACTTGCCTTGGCCTCTAAACATCATTTCCAAGTGAATTGAGACAGAAATTGCACTGTTACATTGGTATACACATGTGAAGGGTGAATTGGTCAATTTAGCATAACACTTGCATTTTCACTAATTACTTTGGTTTGGCCTAATCATGATTAGCAAACATGCTTAACAGAACATATATAACCATAATCATAACTGTTTTTTTGCTAAGCATAACAGAATTCTGAATTTGAGATCTAGATCCAAAGAGCTTCACATTTTTCCTCTCAACTTTTCTCCTATTTTCTTCACAAACCGTGCCAAGATCTTGATTGATCCTTCATCCACGAGCACAATTGAAGCTACTTGAAGCAAGATCCATTGATTCTCAAGCTAATTCGAGGACTGTTGAAGCACACCATCATCAATGGCAGTTTGATTTTCTGGACTTCTCAAGCAAGATTAACAGCCAAACTTTTCTTCATTCATGCATATGAGAGTGGAGGAACACCTGTTTCACCTTGCCAAGGCTTAATTCGCACGATTCCACTTCTGCCATCCAATTGAGGTCAGTTTTCGACTTTGATGATTCATGAAATAATTAGGTGCTTTTGGTAGATCTTGGAATGTAGAGTAAACTGCAATTTGAATCATTGAATTTCATGGAGAAATGAGGTAGTTAGGCTGAATTTAAGATTGATGCACAAAAATGTTTTGGTTCGAATCTCTGGATCTAGGAGGAATTAGGTTAAGATGATGTTAGATTAATGATGTGCTTGGAAAGATGAATCCATTGATATGCATTTTGTTAATTTCTGTGAGAAATTGTTCTTGAGCTGATGAATGATGATGAACAATGTATGAACCCTAATTTTCGCGTCCAGAAAGTGTCTTTGATCCATGTTTTCGCGCTTTGCATGTAATTCCATGTTTCTGGCCATGCAATTGGACCACGTGTCCTGGCCATTAGTGAGCGCGCTTAATTTCAAATGCATACTCCCTTCGATTCTGGCCGAAGACAATTCCATTTTGGCCATTGCATTTTTAGTTCATCATTTCTCACATGTTCATACTATGCTTCATGTCATTTTTTATTTTTTTATCCACATTAAAAAATTCATAACTCTAAAAATAATTGTCCAATTCACATGAGATTTTTTTTCATTGTTTTCCTTATGATCTCTACTTTTTTATGGTGATTTTTCCAGAAATTGTGCATGTATGGATTTTAAACTTGCCTAGGGTTTATGTTTGCATGTCCTATATTGTACCTTGCTTGCCATTTTGATTGTGAAATGATGATGGTTGATCCAATGAAGCTGAAACTTTACATGCTTAATCTAGACACTTTGATTGATCTTTTGGCTTTGAGTTTGTATTTTTAGCATGCTTGGTTGATGAGATATGCTCTGCTGAATATAGGTGTGACAATTTGTATCACACCATTGCTTGCCTGACTTGAGGAATTTATTTTCCATGCCAATTCTATGCCAATTAACCTGATTTTTTGCATGATGCTACTTCTGGATGTTAGGTTTGCTTGTGATTTTTTATGGAAGTTTTGTATGCATTTCCAATTTGTTTAAGATTTTCTTTTCTGTTTGACCATTTGTGGACTTTTTGATAGTCATGATCTTAGATGATTTGTGAAATTCTTGATATGTATCACATGAACTTGAAATTTTGTCGACTGATTCTAGACACTTTGAAGTTCATCTTGGTTTTGGTTTGAGTCATTTATCATGTGTAGATTCTGTTTTATGCTTGTGTGAAGTTGATGCATGATTTTGTGCCCTAATTGAGCTTGTTTTTCCTTGCCTTGCCTTAGGGAATTTATTTGATATGCTTCCACTTGTCCAAATTACTTGAAATTTGGTATGATGATCATGGGATGAGTACTGTTTAGCCATGATTTTTCTTGGGATTTATTGAATTATTTTTGGTTGGATTTGGATTGATTCATTCTGTTTGCTTCAATGAGCTTTGAAATTGCACACTTTGCCTTAGATGCTTTGTGAAATGAAATTGGTGTATGATATGAACATGGGACCTTTTGGATGATGTTTTAATTTGATTGAACTTGATTATTACCAATTTTCATGTTCTGTTTTGAATTATTTCTCCGTCTTTGACCCTAGGCCTTGTCCTAGGGGTTTGCTTCTCATGTTTGAGCTTGGTTTGCAGGTTAAGAAGCATATGACTATGAAGGAATTGATTCACATGGCTTGAGTTGCTTATTTGGTTGATGTTGATTAACATTAAGTTTGTTTTTTAGGTGGCTTATAAGTCATTTGTGTTGAGCATTGGCTTGTGCTTTGCTTGATGCATTGCTTGTGTACAGTTAACTGTTGACTTGTAACTATCTGTTTGACTGTTTGAGTTGTGTACTGACTGAGCTAGATTGTTTTCAGGTACCTTAGTTGCTATAGTTCATTTTGAACTTGCTTTTGCTGTTGCTTGGTTGCTTAACCAATTGAGGTATAGCCCACTGACTTCATGTAGTCTGGAAGACCTGGCCTGTTATTTGGTCAGGCACCTGTCTGAAGTCCTCCTTAAGAGGCGATGCTTGTGATTGTTTATCTTTGTGCCAAGCAGGAAAAGACCTTTGTTAAGGCAATTGGCAGATACAAGAGATGTGTAATCCATCTCCTGCTACTCAGTTGAGTCATCCCTTTGCTCACACAACTGGTGTTGATGCATTGTGGATATTAACCCAAGATCCATGTTGAGTCAGTCATAAGTGTAGAAGGGTTCCCACTTTCTGAACCCACACTTCCTTTGTCTAAAGCTCTCCCTGGCCAGGGATAAGAGCTGTGAGGCACACCCCTCACTTCCTATTTCATCTGCTTCACCCTAACTCTCAATGTTAGGGTTAAGAGCTAACATCACCCTGATACAGTTGGCTTGCTTTTGCAGCCTAACCCTTGTGTGAGCCCACTTTGTCTGTATATAGTGTGTGCTAATTGTGTATGTTTGCTTTGTTTTGATTATGCTTGCATGCTTTGCTTTGCCTGTTTAGGATTAGCTTGCTGTCTGTGCAAGTAGATAGAGAACTCAACCTAGGGCCATTGTGGAATACATGATAACTATTAGGCTCGAGTCAGTCTCCCTTCTAGTTGGTCATTTCCCAGTCTCTGGTTAGGAGAAAGTTTCTCCCCTGTTCAGGGGAACTACGTTGCCCTGATCCTCATACCAGATGAGGTACGTAGGCAGGAGGTCGTACGAGATCTCTCCGGGCACCCTTTTTCTTTTTGTGTGTGTTTGCTTGATAGTTGCTAGGCTCGAGTGCCTGACTCCTTAGTAACTTGTTTTGTTTGATTCTATTGTTGTGTGCTTGGAGTCCGACATAAGTCCATCAAGTGGCATTTGGTTTCCAGTGTGGGTTTGTTTGGTTCGGAGTCTGATGTGAGTCCAGCGATTGGCATTCGGTTTCCATGTTTGCCTGTTTGTGTGTGTTTTGTTTCGGCGTGCGTGAGCCGAACTACGGTAGCTCTGATTCTCATTCCAGATGAGATACGTAGGCATAGGATGCGATATCCTAGCGAGCCCTCTCCCCTCTTCCTCCACCTGTGTTGTCTTTAGTGTGTGTGTGTGTGATGTTTGTTTTAGCAACCTTGTTCTATCTTTTGAGCGTGGATCCCGTCGAGTACGACGGATGCGTAGGGGTGCTAATACCTTCCCTTCGCATAACCGACTCCCGATCCCATTCTCTTTGGTCGCGAGGCCATGTCTTTTCCAGGTTTACTTCGAGCGTTTCCTTTCCCTCTTTGGGATAAATAACGCACGGTGGCGGCTCTGTGTTAGTTTTGGTTTAGCCTGCCGGTTGTTTTTCGCGGATGCGACAGCTGGCGACTCTGCTGGGGACAAGAAGTTGACCTATTGCTGGTCCATCTTCCCTAAGCGAGTCTCTCCTAGCGTTCTAGGATAGTTTAGGTTACTTGTGTTGCTCTATTTATCGCATTTACGATTATTATGATTGTATATATTTGCATAAATGTTTGCATGCATCATACTGTCATTCTGCTGTCCTCTGTACAGGTGGTTCCTTTATTTTAGGGTGGGTGTTCTGAGTGGGGCTAAAACCCAGGCCCGAGTATACACCTAGGATTAGTGTGGTCTCACGTTCCTCACATGCTGGTTGGGCATGTTGTTGCGACGTGACATACCACGAGCCGGACGAGGTTCATCTGAGAGAGCTCTTCCTTTGTGGGGTTTTCCACTTTGGTTGGGTTACCTCTTTTGAGCTATTAACTTCGGTGACCGATCATTCCCGGATCTTTGGATTAGACGATCTTAAGAGAGCTACAACGGCACACCCGAAAGGGCAAACCCGTTGAGTATCTTTGCCCGATTGTCGAGACTATTATCCGCCTTAGGATAACCTGATTAGAATTTACCTGTGAGGGGAGGGTGATTCTTACAGATGCATGTTCAGATGGTGACTTTGATGGTGACTAATGGTTCCGCTGATCAGAGTCCTATTTATAAGTCGGATTTATGGGCATTTATTTCTGAGACGTCGGAGTGTTGTCCGTATTATTTATCAGGGGGGATCCGTTTATTTCAGGATTCCCCGGGCCGATTCAGAGATCTTGTGGTTATCTGCTCAGAGATTGTTTGATGATGATGGTGATGTATCTTTCAGTTCCGTTTATTTCAGAACCCTTGGGTCGGACTTATGATTGCTCAGTTCCTTCAGATGGTTATGATCAGTTCAGAGACCAGGCTTCAGTGCAACGGACGTTCAGATGACTTGGAGGATGGCAATGCATTACATTCATTCATCAGCATCATCATATTTTGCATTCACCTGCATCTAACACATGTTTATCCATATACAGGGACATTTTTGATCGAGATCCTGGTTGAGAGACTTCTTGCTCAGATATGAGGACCGGTTTGAAGGATGATGTTGTCTACAGCTTCTTTGACCCAAAGATCAGTGTGCTGAGAGATATGATAGCATTGATTACGCCCGACCATGTGGGGATATTTCGTGAGACCTATGGGGGTATTCTGAAGATGGTTTTCAGACTCACTGACAGGGATAGGAGCGCCATCCATACTCTTCTCCAGTTCTATGACCCTGGTTTGAGGTGTTTCGTCTTCCCAGATTACTTATTGGGGCCGTTGATGGAGGACTATGCTGGTATCTTGGGCATTCAGATCAGAAATCAGGTTCCTTTCTATGCTACTAAGGAAGAACCTGATATTGGTGGGATTTCCCGTGCTCTTTATTTGAGTCCGGAGATGGTTAAGGAGAGTCTGAAAGAGAAGGGGAAGTTGCCTGGTTTTCATTTGAGTTTCCTAGAAGCTAAGGCCAAGGAGCATGCTGAGTTGGGTAATTGGAAGACTGTCTGTGCCTTGATTGCTGTGAGCATATATGGGATCATTCTGTTTCCTAATCAGAAGAGCTTCGTGGATATTAATGCCATCCGCTTATTTGTTCAGAGGAATCCTATCCCTACCTTGATCGGAGATGTCTATTACTCGGTTCATAACAGGAATGAGAAGAGACGTGGGGGATTGATTTGATGTTGCACTCAGCTGCTATACAAGTGGTTCATGGGATATTTGCCTTCCAGGGGTGCTTTTGTTCTTCTTGACCATACTGTCAATTGGGCGACCAAGCTGATGGGTTTGCGGGCCAAAGACATAGCTTGGACTCACAGTAGCGGGGTTGGACAGGACTTCATTTGCAGTTGTGGGAGTTTTCCCAATGTGCCTCTTATAGGAGTTCAGGGTGGCATTAATTATAACCCGACACTTCTTAAGAGACAAATGGGATTCGCTATGGAGGTTCCTCCTCTCAAGAGTGAGATTCAGGAAACTTTGTACTTCCCGGTTGAGGGCGATCAGGCCAGGTTGAAGCAAGTATCTGATGCATGGCGCAGCATTCAAAGGAAAGGCAAGTTTTCTTGGGGTAGAGCCAATAATAGGTCCTTTCCTCCGTTTGATGACTGGCTCAGCAAGAGAGTGGAGCTTACTTGTCTACCATTTCCCATGGTTGATCCTTGGTATCCGTTGATTGAGGAATCTCCTTCTTCTGTTAGTATGGAAGAGTTTCTAGAGATGAAGCGGGAGAGAGATCAGTTGCTTGCAGAGAAAACGAAATTGGAGATGAGTGTTGCTCAGATTCAGATGGCTAGTCAGGAGATCAGAGTGAGGATGGAGGATCAGGATAAGCGACATGCCCTGGAAGCGAAGCGCTTTGAGATGGATACCGCTTACTATGGCAAGGTCAGTCAAGCTTTAGCGTCATCCACAAGGGAGCACGACATCACCAAGGATAGGTTGTCTAGAGCTTCAAAGGTCATTGAAGATGAGAAGATGAGGCAAATCCTCGTGAGGGATCAGAGGGAAGACAGAGTCAGAACCCTTATCGATGAGTGGGAGGCGAAGCTGAAGATTAAGGAAACAAAGAATGTGAAGATCACCGCTGAGAGAGATCATTACTTCAGACAGATGAAGATTCACCAGAAGGAGGTGGGGAGATTGCAGCAGGAGAACACCGAGCTCAGGTTCGCCGCAAAGTTTGCTAGGATGGTTGATGATGTAAGGCCTTCTGTGGGACCTTCATCAGGCTAGACCTTTCTCATTTGTGTGGATTACCGTCAGGCTTGTTGACGGAATTCACTTGCTTGTATTTCCTTTTTGATTCTGGAGGATTGTATTTGATTTGTATCAGCTTGATGTATGACTATGGCACTTATTGTGCATTTTTATAGGTGATGGTTATTTTCATTCAGTGATCGATCTTCAAGCTTTATTTGCTTTCTTGTATGCACTCGCACAGCACACACATGGTTGGATGGTATTTTTCTAAATCATATATCTCTAATCTGTATGAGAAAATCAAATAATGAATGACAGAATATTACTGCCGGATTATTATCTGTCTCGATGAAGCCGGGATCGAAAGACAGAATGTTCCTCATGTGGATAAACACTGCATTCATGCATGATCATAATAACTTGTTTTTATTTTGCAGGTATCAGTTCTGACGTGCTTGATTGTTACAGGAATCATTGCTCGTGCTCGTAGAGTTGTACCTTTGCACTCAACACGTCCGCACAGATACTTCACCAGACGCAATACTCCTAGGCTGATGGATCTCCCAAACGCTGATGTTCTTGAGCTGAAGGATAAAATGAATGAATTGATCAACATCATGCAGGGTTTTGCAGTTGGTCAGAAAGCATTGGCTGATAAAGTTGAGAAGCTCGAGCGGGCTTCAGCTGCCAACAGCGGTGTCAACCTGGATGGTGTCTCCAACCAGGGGCTTGGTGGCTCTAGAGACGGAGGAAAAAGAACGACTGTGGGCGTAGTAAACAATGCTGGTGGTTTTGGTGCTGCCACGGGTGGTGGGCCCGGTCAGATGGGAAATAACATGAAGGATAGTCTGTTTCCTCCATTCTTTGGGGTTGAAGATGATAGAGAGGAAGACAGGGAAGCTGATCAGTTCTCTATGCACAACGAACCGTTCGGTCAATATGGTGCCCAACCACCCAATAAAGAGATTCAATTACTGGCTGAAAAGATCAGAGCTCTCGAAAGCTATGCCACTCCCGGGGTCGTAAACATGTCAAATATGGGGTTGGTTGAGGGGATTGTGATCCCACAGAAGTTCAAGGCGCCCGCTTTTGATAAATATAATGGGAGTTCCTGCCCAGAGACTCACCTTCAAGCTTTCGTCCGCAAGACCTCTGCGTACACTATGGACCAAAAGCTGTGGATGTACTTCTTCCAGGACAGTCTGTCCGGAGGATCCCTGGAATGGTACACCAAGATGAAGTCTTCTGACATCAAGAGCTGGCAGGATCTTGGTGATGCCTTCTTTAAACAGTACCAATTCAACGCTGATATGGCTCCTAGTCGTACCCAACTGCAGGGTATGTCTCAAAAGCCTAGCGAGGGGTTTAAAGAGTATGCTCAAAGGTGGAGGGAGTTGGTTGCCAGGGTGCAACCTCCATTGGTGGACAGAGAGATGTCAGACTTGTTTATGGGTACCCTGCAGGGGGCATTTGCTGAGAGGATGATCGGATGTCCGGTTACAAATTTCGCAGATATTGTGGTGGCTGGAGAGAGGATAGAGAGTTGGCTAAAGCTCGGAAAGATTCAGGGTAACGCTTCGTCATCAGGATCGAAGAAGCCCTTCGGAAATGGCCAAAGGAAGAAAGAGGGTGATACCAGCGTAGTATACACTCAGAGGGGACAGAGTAGGGATCGTTACTTTCAGCACACCGCTGCGGTAACTATTCCTGCTGATAATCAGCCTGCACAACAGCAACAACAACAATCGCAACAACAGAGACAACCATTTCAGCAGAGACCTCAGTTGGGCTGGATATCAAGTCAGGGGAAGAATGAATGATCGGCAGTTTGATAGGCCGCCTGTGACTTATTCATTCCTGTTGAAAAAGCTGAAAGATTTGGGGTTGGTACAACTGAGAACTCTGGCACCTTTGAGACCTGATCAGAGGCCAGCCAGTTTTGATGAGAATGCAAAGTGTGAATTTCACTCAGGTGCTCCTGGGCATAACGTAGAAAACTGCAAAGCTTTTAAGCATGTGGTTCAAGACCTGGTGGATTCCAAAGCAATCAACTTTGCTCCGTCTCCCAATGTGAATGCTAATCCCATGCCCGCGCATGGTCAAAGGGGGGTGAATGTTATCTCTGAGGAGAACAGAATCGGGCTGTTGACTGTGGATCAGTTGAAGACTCCGTTGGCTGAGGTCAAGCGGCAGTTGTGGTTAAATGGGGTCTTTCCGGGCTGTGATAATGGTTGTGCTGCATGCACTATTGCTGTTGATGGGTGTATACTCTTGAGGGAGGCTGTCCAAAGACTGATGGACGATGGAAGTCTCAGGTTTGAGAAGGCTTGTTTGGGGAAAGATGATGTCTCCACCATAACGATTTACTTCGACCCGGTTGATTTGTCAACTCTGGCTGAGGCGGCTCCAGTTACTATCACGGTACCTGGACCGATTCCCTATGACAAAGATGATGTCGTGCCGTGGCATTATGGTGGGGAAGTTTATTGCAATGGAGAGAAGGTGAAGGACCAAGTTGCTAGTGAAACCACCGTTTCAAAGGTGGATAATGCCGGACCCAGTGGTTTCACTCGCAGTGGAAGACTGTTTGCTCCTGATGCATTGAGGGGAGGAGAAGGAGAAAAAGAAAAGAAAGAAAAGGCCGAGGCTTTAGCCAGGGCAAAAGGAAAACAAGCAGTGGTGAATGAAGGTACTCCTGTGGTGACACCGGCGCCTGGGTCGGGGAGAGAACTTGATGATGAAGCAGAAGAATTCCTTAGAATCATCAAGAAGTCTGAGTACAAGCTTGTTGACCACCTGCAGCAGACTCCTTCCAAGATCTCAATCTTGTCGCTATTGTTAAGCTCTAAGGGGCATAGGGAGGCTTTGCTGAAAATTCTGAAGAGAGCCTATGTTCCTCAAGAGATAACAATCAATCAGTTGGAGACGGTGGTGTCTAACGTTCATGCCAGCCATGGGCTGGGTTTCACCGATATGGATCTGACTGTGGATGGAAGGAATCATAATCGGGCTTTGCACATTGCAATGGAATGTAAAGGAGTCGTGCTTTCGCATGTGCTGGTTGATACCGGCTCCTCTTTGAATGTGTTTCCAAAGAAAGCCTTGGTAAAGTTGAACTGTGAAGGGTTGATACTGACGCCCACTAATTTGATAGTGAGGGCGTTTGATGGTTCAAAGCGGGCCGTGTTCGGAGAGGTTGAGCTACCGGTGAAGATAGGCCCAGAGGTGTTTAAGTCAGTTTTCTACGTCATGGATATTCAGCCGGCATACAAATGCATGTTGGGTCGCCCATGGATCCATGCTGCTGGGGCAGTAACCTCGACTTTGCACCAGAAGCTGAAATATATCTGGGACGAGCAGGTCGTCACCGTTTGTGGAGAAGAAGACATCTTTGTCAGCCACCTTTCATCTTTCAAATACGTGGAAATGGATGGTGAAATATGGGAGACCCCGAGTCAAGCATTCGAAACCGTTAAGGTGGAGAATGCTCTTTTTGCAAAAGAGGAGGAGAAGCCGTCCATTTCTTCATATAAGCAGGCCGCCGAGGTGGTGAAGAATGGAGAGGCTCCTGGTTGGGGTAGGATGATGGACATCTCCGCCAAGAAAGACCGCTTCGGAGTGGGTTATCAGCCGGGCCGAGGCTCGTCAGGACAAGGCAGAGGACGTCGTACGTCGTTCACATTCACCAGTGCTGGAATGCTGGATCCAGATCACATCTGTATGGTGGGTGATGAAGCTGATAGTGACTGCGAAATTGATCGGTGGATAAAGCCGTGCGCACCAGGGATGGAGATCCAGAACTGGAAGGCTGAAAAGATCATCAGGGTCACTCTGCTCGAAGAGTAATAATTTCTGTTTCAATTTTATTTGCATGAAGGCCATACGTTTTGCCCGAAACGTAATGGTTCATTGTAAGGGCCACCTCATGTTTAAATTTTGCAAACTTTTTGCATCATAAATAAAAGGATGTTTTTCAATTAAAAGCGGTGTTCCCTGTTTTTCATTTATTTTTACAGTTTAAAAATAAAACAAAATAAAAATGGCAATGTTTCACTTTTCTTTTTCAATTTGTCTCGCTCCGGTTCTAAAGCAATGCATGAATCCACATTCATGCAGATGCGCTTCCTCGCCGGATCTCGTTGATAACAATCCTGTTACACCCTCATATGACTTCGACAATCCAATCTATCATGCCGAAGAGGAAGGCGAAGAAGATTGTGAACTGCCAGGGGAATTAGCCAGGTTGTTAAAACAAGAGGAGAAGGTGATTCAGCCGCACGAAGAGCAAGTTGAAATTGTGAATCTGGGTACCGACGAGGTCCGGAAAGAAGTGAAAATCGGGGCTGCTTTGGAGGCGAGTGTCAAGAGTAGAATGGTAGCATTGTTGAAAGAGTATGTCGACATCTTTGCCTGGTCTTATCAAGATATGCCAGGGTTGGATACCGATATCGTCGTACATAAGCTACCGTTAAGAGCAGATTGTCCTCCAGTGAAGCAGAAGTTGCGCAGAACTCGACCTGACATGGCAATGAAAATAAAAGAGGAAGTACAGAAGCAGTGGGATGCTGGTTTCCTTGCTGTCACTAATTATCCGCCTTGGGTCGCAAACATTGTGCCAATCCCGAAGAAAGATGGGAAGGGTGAGAATGTGTGTGGACTACCGAGATCTGAACAAAGCTAGCCCGAAGGATGATTTTCCATTACCTCACATCGATGTGTTGGTAGATAATACGACTCAGTTCTCGGTGTTTTCCTTCATGGATGGCTTTTCTGGCTATAATCAAATCAAAATGTCGCCAGATGATATGGAGAAAACAACGTTCATCACACTGTGGGGCACTTTTTGTTACAAGGTGATGCCATTCGGTCTCAAGAACGCCGGTGCTACTTATCAGAGAGCCATGGTGACTTTGTTTCATGATATGATTCATCATGAAATCGAATGCTATGTTGATGACATGATAGCAAAGTCCCAGACAGAAGAGGGACATTTGGTAGATCTGGCCAAGTTGTTCGACCGGCTGAGACAGTTCAGACTGAGGTTGAATCCAAACAAGTGCACTTTCGGAGTGCGGTCCGGTAAATTGCTGGGGTTCATTGTAAGTGAGAAAGGAATCGAGGTTGATCCTGCTAAAGTAAAAGCAATAAGAGAAATGCCTGAACCGAGAACAGAAAAGGAGGTTCGTGGTTTCTTAGGTAGATTGAACTACATTTCACGGTTCATATCTCATCTAACAGCCACGTGCGAACCTATATTCAAGTTATTGAGAAAAGATCAAACGGTCAGGTGGAATGATGATTGCCAAGCGGCATTTGAAAAGATAAAAGAATATTTGCAGGAGCCTCCGATTCTGATGCCTCCTGTGGAGGGACGACCGTTAATTCTGTACCTGACAGTCCTCGAGGGGTCTATGGGGTGTGTATTGGGGCAGCATGACGAGTCTGGTCGAAAAGAGCATGCCATATACTACCTTAGCAAAAAGTTTACCGACTGTGAAACAAGATATTCACTGCTCGAGAAAACTTGCTGTGCTTTGGTCTGGGCTGCTCGCCGACTAAGACAGTATATGCTGGTTCATACCACTTTATTGATTTCCAAGATGGATCCAATTAAGTATATTTTTGAGAAGCCAGCATTGATCAGACGGGTTGCGAGGTGGCAAATGATTTTGACAAAATATGATATCCAGTATACCTCTCAGAAAGCAATCAAGGGGAGTGTATTGTCTGATTACCTCGCTCATCAACCTATTGAGGATTATCAACCGATGAAGTTTGAGTTCCCTGATGAGGACATCATGTTTCTCAAATCGAAAGATTGCGAGGAACCAATCCCGGAGGAGGGGCCTGACCCTGAATCCGAATGGATTCTGATGTTTGATGGGGCCGTTAACGTGAATGGTAGCGGTGTTGGTGCTGTTTTGGTTACGCTGAAAGGATCCCACATTCCTTTTGCTGCCCAGCTAACATTTGAGTGCACCAACAACGTGGCTGAATATGAAGCTTGTATCCTGGGGATTGAAGAGGCGATTGATTTGAGGATCAAGAACCTTGTTATATATGGAGATTCAGCTCTGGTTGTGAATCAGGTTAACGGAAAATGGTATACGCATCAATCTCAATTAGTTCCATACCGGGATTATACGAGGAGGTTGTTGACGTTTTTCACCAAGGTGAAGATGCATCATGTGCCTAGAGAGGAGAATCCTTTGGCAGATGCTTTGGCTACTCTGGCCGCCTTGATTAAGGTGCAGTGGTGGAATCAGTTCCCCAGTGTTGAGGTGGGACGTCTGGATAGACCGGCTTATGTGTTTGCTGTTGATACAGCGCCTGATGATGAGAAGCCGTGGTATTTCGATATCAAGCGCTATCTGGAAACTCCAGAGTATCCTGAGGGAGCATCCAAGAAGGACCGAAAGACTCTGCGGAGGTTGGCCATGGTGTTCTACTTGAATAAGGATGGGGTTTTGTACAAGAGGAATTTTGATTGGGTCTTGCTCAGATGTGTTGATGACAAAGAAGCAAGCCAATTGATGAAAGAGGTTCACGAAGGATCGTTCGGTACCCATGCCAGTGGGAATGCGATGGTAAAGAAGCTGCTGAGGGCAGGTTATTACTGGATGACGATGGAGGCCCAATGTTTCAATTTCGTGCGGAAGTGTCATAAATGCCAGATTTATGCTGACAAGGTGCACGTGCCTCCAAATCCGTTGAGTTTGATGTCATCTCCATGGCCGTTCGCTATGTGGGGCATTGATATGATCGGAAAGATCGAGCCCACGGCTTCGAATGGGCACAGATTCATATTAGTGGCTATCGATTACTTCACCAAGTGGGTGGAAGCAGCCTCCTATACGAACGTGACGAAGCAGGTCGTTGCCAGATTTCTGAAGAGAGACATCATTTGCAGATATGGGGTTCCCGAAAGAATCATTACTGATAATGGTTCTAATTTGAACAATAAGATGATGGCAGAGCTGTGCCGGGAATTCAAGATTGAGCATCACAATTCTTCTCCCTATCGTCCGAAGATGAATGGGGCGGTTGAGGCAGCCAATAAGAATATAAAGAAGATTGTGCAGAAGATGGTTGTGACCTATAAAGACTGGCATGAGATGTTGTCATTCGCATTGCATGGGTATCGAACTTCGGTGCGTACATCTACTGGGGCAACGCCTTTTTCTTTGGTATATGGAATGGAAGTCGTGCTACCGGTTGAGGTTCAAATTCCCTCTTTGAGAGTCCTGATGGACGTGAAATTGCAAGAGGCGAAATGGGTAAGGACCCGGTATGAGGAGTTAAGCCTGATCGAGGAAAAGAGGCTGGCAGCCATCTGTCATGGGCAGTTGTACCAGCAGCGGATGAAGCGTGCTTTTGACCGAAAGGTACGACCTCGGGTATATCATGTAGGTGATATGGTGCTGAAAAGGATCCTTCCTCCTCAAAACGATCGTAGGGGCAAGTGGACACCTAATTATGAAGGTCCATTCGTGGTCAAGAAGGTTTTCTCTGGTGGAGCCTTGTTGCTAACGACCATGGATGGCGAGGATTTTCCATCCCCTGTGAATGCGGACGCAGTTAAAAAATACTTCGTATAAAGAGACCCGCTGGACGGAAAGAACAAAATAGTCCAGGCAAAAAGGGGCATCCCGGCGAACAAAAAAAAAACAGAAAGAAAAGGTTCGGGCAAAAATTAGGGGTAAAAATGAAAAAACTGTACATCCGGCAAGTCGAAAACCTGAAAAGGCGGCTTGGGCAAAAAGAGGTATCCCGGTGGACTGAAAACCCGAAAGGGCGGTCCAGGCAAAAGAGGGATTGAAACGAACAACTGCGTCTAGCATGATCGTTTGCGCTTTGATTAAAGCATCGTGGATAATCCCTGGTAGGGATCAGTCGGAACGTCTTGTTCAGAAGGCAGAAAGCCAGGAGAGTCTGAGGACATATGGGGAGTAACCGAGTTGGAACTCGATGAGATCACGGGTTTCACATTGCCATTAGGATAGATTTTTCCTTTTGTGCGCAATTACCTCTTTTCAGGAATTGCTTCCTTTGTATCGCTCAAATTGAGCCACACTTTTTCAATCAATAAAATGCATATTCAGTCAAATAATTTTGTTTTTGTTTTTCATTACCGCTTTGATTGCAAAAACATCCAATTATTTGTGATAAAGAATTTTGCATTTTAAGACATACGGGTCCCTTCCAATGCATGCTTATAAGGTTGAAAATTTGAAATCTTATTCGGAAGGTTGAGTGACCCAAGTGTTGAAATCTTGACACGCCTGGGGCACAGTTTTATCTAACGATCTCTTTTGCAGGTATTGTTAGATTTTTTTTTCTCACTCACTTGCAGGTTGTGATGTGGAAGCTTTTGACAAAACAATCCCCGTGGAGTCCAGTCAGGGACGAATGAATTGAAGAATGGTGATAAGACGGCGAGAGACGTACGACGATCCTTGGAATTAATCAAGAAGACTCTTCAAAGTCTGAAGATTGAAAAGTCTGTGTAAATCCCAGGAGTTCGCTCTTCGTCGAGTACGGAGCGGTCGAGGAATACAAGGTGATGAATCAGAAAAGTCCAGATGAGTCTGGGAGTTCTCAAAATTGGAAAGCTGACATTGGAGTTGGATATGGAATACCAAGGTTCGATGAGTCGACAGGTGTTCGGTACCAGACTTTCCTCATCTCCCCAAGCAGAGTTGGGAGGACCAATTCCCCAACAGATTCAAGGTCTGTGGTTTCCCTAGCAGGGTCGGGATGTTTATCTCCCCAGCAGGTTGTAGATTGGTGTTTCCTCGGCAGCCAGGCCTGAAGGTTGTTGTTTCCCAGCGATGGTATCTGTGGGTGGTGGTTTTCCAAGCAGAGTCGGGATTGATATCCCCAGCAAGTCAAAGACCGTTGTTTCCCCACAAAGTGCGTTGGTGGTTCTTACCCCAGCAAGTTCCCAAGCGGATCGGGTGCAAAGGAGGTTATCCCCAGCAAGGGTTGCCTTTTCCCAGCAGCATTACTATTCCCCAGTAGGGTGGAGATTGGAGTGTTGACGAGTTCCTCAGCAGAGTGCCTCGAGCTCCCCAGAAGAGTCCCTGGAGGGGGATACTTTTTATGCATTCATCATGTAGAATAAGCATAGCATATTGCATAATAAATCGCGTAGCATTTCCATGATTATGGAGCATTACGCTGGAAAAAAAAATCATGCATCATCATTGCAAGCATAGGCTAGTCTCAAGCCGTGGTTATCGTTTGAGATTTGGTTTCACTAAGGTGAAGATGCTGCTCAAGCCGTGGTTACCGTTTGAGAAGGGGTGTCGCTAGTTGGAAGATCAGTATCAGCATTGCAAGCATCAGTTACTCGAGCCGTGGTTACCGCTTGAGGTTTGGTTTCGCCAGATGGTGAAGATGTGGCTCTGAGGAGTTCGGCATCGTGATTTTGAATCAACAGTATTCCCCAGTAGTGCGATACTGGAGGAAGCTTTCCCGTCAGACAGAGATGGAAATGAAGATCGCGATTAGCGCGACTCGAGCCGTGGTTACCGCTTGAGATTTGGTTTCGCCGGATGGTGAAGATGTTACTCTGAGGAGTTTTAGCATCATGACGTCAGATCAGTAATGTTCCCCAGTAGTACGATATTGGAGGAAACTTTTCCGTCGGGCGGAGATGGAAATGAAATCAAAGGACGTTACGCGATCAGCGCGAAAATACAGTTCAATCGGAGAAAAGGAAATGTTGAGGCATTTTCTGGAGAGCGGGGTTCAAATGGAGATTGGAGTTGAAGATTATATCCGGGATGAGGTCCTCGGGATTATCTTCTATTCATGTGTCGCCTTAGACTTTGGCTGAGGCCAACAGAGGTCGTTATGGGTGTCTTCTGAGAAAGAATTGCACATGTTACCTTCCTTTTGTGAGGCATTTTCTGGAGAGCGGGGTTCAAATGGAGAAAAGGAAGTGTTGAGGCATTTTCTAGAGAGCGGGGTTCAAATGGAGAAAGGGAGACACGAGGTGTTTTCTGGAGAACGGGGTTCACAATGGCGATCACAAGTTATCGTCAGGCGACTGGGGTTCAAATGGAGAATGGGGTTCATTATTGGCAAACAAGATGTCGGGGTTCAAATGCGGTGATCTGGGATCATTCGCGCGAAAGAAAATTCGGGGTTCAAGAAAAAGTAAAAAAATAATAAATCCCCAGCGGATGTGGTGTTCAGGCCATGGTCATCCCTGTGTTACCATTTATTTTGGTATCCAGGTCGACATTCTGTTTTGGTATTCGGGCCGACTTTCTCCGTACCAGACGGATTCTTCTTCAAGATTGCTTCTTTGCCGATTCTGACAGGCATTGTTAATTATTTTCCCATCGGAGTGCAAATTGTTCGTCTGTTCTTGGTATTCAATCGCTCTTCATCCTGATCATCTGAAAGCTGAGGCTGTTCATATCGACAGGTTCACAGTGGATTGAATAGGGGCAGCTGTAACACCTCAAAATTTTCCCTCCTCTCTTGGGACTAGCTTAGCATATTGCATATCATTTTTTAGGACATTAGGCATTGCATCTTTGCATATCATATGGCAACATTGAGCAAGTCATCCTCCTAAGTCTTATTCAGAAGATGAAGAGGTCAAAAGATTCAAGCCCGAGGGTTTCATGGATTGATCACTAATCATCTGAGGGTTGGTGCTTCAAATTAGGGTTTCTTGGTTCCTCAAGGAGGTGTATCATTGTCTTGGTTGAAATGGTACATCATCATTATCATGGCCTTATCATCACCAAGAGATTCATTGTGCTTGATCAGTTCCTTGGGATTAGGGTTTTGACCTCTGGTCAACCCTAATCATCTGAATTGTGCCAATCAGGGCTTGTCAGGGAGATGAGGGTTTTAATGGAGATGGGGATCATCATATGGTTTTAATGAGTTTATGGAAGCTAGGGTTTCATTTTGGAGCCATTTCATCAGGAGATTGAGGCTCAAGCTCAATAGTCAAGCTGAAATTCATCTATCAGTCAACAAAAGTCAACCACAAGTCAACTGATGGATTTGGAGGTGGGAGAGGGTTAGAAACACTTCATTCATATCCAAACAAGTTTCATTTGACATTCCAAACATCAACATTGAAGAAAATAAAGTCAGATGAAAACTTTCTAAAAATAGTAAGTGACTTGTAATTCAAAATTACCAAAAATGGAAAGGTCTTCTCCTTAAGATTACATGTCCAAAAATGCTTCAAATGAAATTTTGTCCAACATGAAAGTTGTAGATCTTGTTCTCCCATTTTTAAAAAGTCCAAGAACATGAATTTCTCATGTGTGGTTGGCAAGTTATGGATCAATCTTGGTCAAGAAAATTTGAATTTCAAAAGTGCATAACTTTTGAACCAAAAGGCCAAATGAAGTGGGATTTTTTGCCACATTCTTCTTTTGTCATGTACTATCCAAATTACACATCATAGGTCATGCATTTTGCTCACAAAAATATTGAACTTTTCATGTGAATTCCATTTGAAAATTGGAGGGAAAAAGGCAATTTGAAAAATATTCATTGTATTCACTTAAATTCACTTGCCTTGGCCTCTAAACATCATTTCCAAGTGAATTGAGACAGAAATTGCACTGTTACATTGGTATACACATGTGAAGGGTGAATTGGTCAATTTAGCATAACACTTGCATTTTCACTAATTACTTTGGTTTGGCCTAATCATGATTAGCAAACATGCTTAATAGAACATATATAGCCATAATCATAACTGTTTTTTTGCTAAGCATAACAGAATTCTGAATTTGAGATCTAGATCCAAAGAGCTTCACATTTTTCCTCTCAACTTTTCTCCTATTTTCTTCACAAACCGTGCCAAGATCTTGATTGATCCTTCATCCACGAGCACAATTGAAGCTACTTGAAGCAAGATCCATTGATTCTCAAGCTAATTCGAGGATTGTTGAAGCACACCATCATCAATGGCAGTTTGATTTTCTGGACTTCTCAAGCAAGATTAACAGCCAAACTTTTCTTCATTCATGCATATGAGAGTGGAGGAACACCTGTTTCACCTTGCCAAGGCTTAATTCGCACGATTCCACTTCTGCCATCCAATTGAGGTCAGTTTTTGACTTTGATGATTCATGAAATAATTAGGTGCTTTTGGTAGATCTTGGAATGTAGAGTAAACTGCAATTTGAATCATTGAATTTCATGGAGAAATGAGGTAGTTAGGCTGAATTTAAGATTGATGCACAAAAATGTTTTGGTTCGAATCTCTGGATCTAGGAGGAATTAGGTTAAGATGATGTTAGATTAATGATGTGCTTGGAAAGACGAATCCATTGATATGCATTTTGTTAATTTCTGTGAGAAATTGTTCTTGAGCTGATGAATGATGATGAACAATGTATGAACCCTAATTTTCGCGTCCAGAAAGTGTCTTTGATCCATGTTTTCGCGCTTTGCATGTAATTCCATGTTTCTGGCCATGCAATTGGACCACGTGTCCTGGCCATTAGTGAGCCGCGCTTAATTTCAAATGCATACTCCCTTCGATTCTGGCCGAAGACAATTCCATTTTGGCCATTGCATTTTTAGTTCATCATTTCTCACATGTTCATACTATGCTTCATGTCATTTTTTATTTTTTTATCCACATTAAAAAATTCATAACTCTAAAAATAATTGTCCAATTCACATGAGATTTTTTTCATTGTTTTCCTTATGATCTCTACTGTTTTATGGTGATTTTTCCAGAAATTGTTCATGTATGGATTTTAAAATTGCCTAGGATTTATGTTTGCATGTCATATATTGCACCTTGCTTGCCATTTTGATTGTGAAATGATGATGGTTGATCCAATGAAGCTGAAACTTTACATGCTTAATCTATACACTTTGATTGATCTTTTGGCTTTCAGTTTGTATTTTTAGCATGCTTGGTTGATGAGATATGCTCTGTTGAATATAGGTGTGACAATTTGTGTCACACCATTGCTTGCCTGACTTGAGGAATTTATTTTCCATGCCAATTCTATGCCAATTAACCTGATTTTTTGCATGATGCTACTTCTGGATGTTAGGTTTGCTTGTGATTTTTTATGGAAGTTTTGGATGCATTTCCAATTTGTTTGAGATTTTATTTGCTGTTTGACCATTTGTGGACTTTTTGATAGTCATGATCTTAGATGATTTGTGAAATTCTTGATATGTATCACATGAACTTGAAATTTTGTGGAGTGATTCTAGACACTTTGAAGTTCATCTTGGTTTTGGTTTGAGTCATTTATCATGTGTAGATTCTGTTTTATGCTTGTGTGAAGTTGATGCATGATTTTGTGCCCTAATTGAGCTTGTTTTGCCTTGCCTTGCCTTAGGGAATTTATTTGATATGCTTCCACTTGTCCAAATGACTTGAAATTTTGTATGATGATCATGTGATGAGTGCTGTTTAGCCATGATGTTTCTTGGGATTTATTGAATTATTTTTGGTTGGATTTGGATTGATTCATTATGTTTGCTTCAACGAGCTTTGAAATTGCACACTTTGCCTTAGATGCTTTGTGAAATAAAATTGGTGTATAATATGAACATGGGACCTTTTGGATGATGTTTTAATTTGATTGAACTTGATTATTACCAATTTTCATGTTCTGTTTTGAATTATTTCTCCCTCTTTGACCCTAGGCCTTGTCCTAGGGGTTTGCTTCTCATGTTTGAGCTTGGTTTGCAGGTTAAGAAGCATATGACTATGAAGGAATTGATTCACATGGCTTGAGTTGATTATTTGGTTGATGTTGATTAACATTAAGTTTGTTTTGTAGGTGGCTTCTAAGTCATTTGTGTTGAGCATTGGCTTGTGCTTTGCTTGATGCATTGCTTGTGTACAGTTAACTGTTGACTTGTAACTATCTGTTTGACTGTTTGAGTTGTGTACTGACTGAGCTAGATTGTTTTCAGGTACCTTAGTTGCTATAGTTCATTTTGAACTTGCTTTTGTTGTTGCTTGGTTGCTTAACCAATTGAGGTATAGCCCACTGACTTCATGTAGTCTGGAAGACCTGGCCTGTTATTTGGTCAGACACCTGTCTGAAGTCCTCCTTAAGAGGCGATGCTTGTGATTGTTTATCTTTGTGCCAAGCAGGAAAAGACCTTTGTTAAGGCAATTGGTAGATACAAGAGATGTGTAATCCATCTCCTGCTACTCAGTTGAGTCATCCCTTTGCTCACACAACTGGTGTTGATGCATTGTGGATATTAACCCAAGATCCATGTTGAGTCAGTCATAAGTGTAGAAGGGTTCCCACTTTCTGAACCCACACTTCCTTTGTCTAAAGCTCTCCCTGGCCAGGGATAAGAGCTGTGAGGCACACCCCTCACTTCCTATTTCATCTGCTTCACCCTAACTCTCAATGTTAGAGTTAAGAGCTAACATCACCCTGATACAGTTGGCTTGCTTTTGCAGCCTAACCCTTGTGTGAGCCCACTTTGTCTGTATATAGTGTGTGCTAATTGTGTATGTTTGCTTTGTTTTGATTATGCTTGCATGCTTTGCTTTGCCTGTTTAGGATTAGCTTGTTGTCTGTGCAAGTAGATAGAGAACTCAACCTAGGGCCATTGTGGAATACATGATAACTATTCGGCTCGAGTCAGTCTCCCTTCTAGTTGGTCATTTCCCAGTCTCTGGTTAGGAGAAAGTTTCTCCCCTGTTCAGGGGAACTACGTTGCCCTGATCCTCATACCAGATGAGGTACGTAGGCAGGAGGTCGTACGAGATCTCTCCGGGCACCCTTTTTCTTTTTGTGTGTGTTTGCTTGACAGTTGCTAGGCTCGAGTGCCTGACTCCTTAGTAACTTGTTTTATTTGATTCTATTGTTGTGTGCTTGGAGTCCGATATAAGTCCATCAAGTGGCATTTGGTTTCCAGTGTGGGTTTGTTTGGTTCGGAGTCTGATGTAAGTCCAGCGATTGGCATTCGGTTTCCATGTTTGCCTGTTTGTGTGTGTTTTGTTTCGGCGTGCGTGAGAGGAACTACGGTAGCTCTGATTCTCATTCCAGATGAGATACGTAGGCATAAGATGCGATATCCTAGCGAGCCCTCTCCCCTCTTCCTCCACCTGTGTTGTCTTCAGTGTGTGTGTGTGTGATGTTTGTTTTAGCAACCTTGTTCTATCTTTTGAGCATGGATCCCGTCGAGTACGACGGATGCGTAGGGGTGCTAATACCTTCCATTCGCATAACCGACTCCCGATCCCATTCTCTTTGGTCGCGAGGCCATGTCTTTTCCAGGTTTACTTCGAGCGTTTCCTTTCCCTCTTTGGGATAAATAACGCACGATGGCGGCTCTGTGTTTGTTTTGTTTTAGCCCGCCGGTTGTTTTTCGCGGATGCGACATTGAGGTCTTCTAGCTAAGAAAGCGGTAAAATGCGGGAAAGATAAAGGATCAAGAGATCTACCACACGAATAAAGATCCGAAGTAATAACAACTAAAGAAATAAGAAACCCAGAGATCTCTCGAGCTGGCACCATCAACGAAAGCAAGTCAATACAGGTAATCGGAATAAATCTCCAAATGGCATCCCACAAATAAAGTGGAATGCCAAGCAAGCTATCCTTTCAGGAGTCATGTGAGCCCTCACAAAAAACTCAACAAACAGGTTAGAGTGACAAGGTGGGGTGCAATCAAGAGTTTCCCCAAATCAAAATGTAACCACATGAATCATGCCATTAAAATTCACAGAAAGAGCTCACGAAAAGCAACCAAGTGTAGGAGGCCTAAACCTCTTGTCAAACACATGCATCAAAAGGGTATCAAAATTTAAAGTCAGGGGGCAAGGATCCACACATCAAGACATGACATACATACTAAAACATGTGCCCACATGCAAAACCTAACGATAATACCTCATACATTCAGAGCATTCAAATTGAAAGTATAGAGTAATGGAAATGGGGCAAACCTGATTGGAGAGATCGAATGAAATTGAATTGCCCGGTTGGGTTTGCAAAGCAATCTGAGGGTTTATATGAGATGGAATTGGTTCTTCGCAGATGAGTTCCTTTCAGTCTCTGGAGGTTGCTCTGAACTCTGTTAGCTCTTCTCTCACTATCTTTTTCCCAGGGTTTTTTGGGAGATGGAAGTCTAGAATTTATAACCTGATTTTTGTGGGCTCAAATGAGAGAGGTCCAAGTCCAAGATTTTTCTGTTATATTTTATTTATTTATTTTTATTTATTTTTTGTTTTTTTTTTTTGTTTTTTTTTGTTTTTTTTTTTTTCGTTTTTTTTTTCAAAACGCGTGGGCGTCGCCTAGCGAGCATGACAGTTCAAGAAATTCCTCTGAGCGTAGGTGATTCTGGTGGCTTTTCTTGGGACTCGCTAGGCGACCCATTTTGCTCGCCTAGCGAGCATGACAACTCATGAACAAACTTTTGCTCCTTCAAGATTAACCTTTTGACTGATGAATAGACCCCATTTGAACATGTTGGAAGTATCTCAAGCCATTCCCTTGTGTTGACTGATCACCCAGATAGGACCCACAAAGTGTCTTGGATGATATTCAAGCTTCTTGGATCTAATTCCGATTGACATGATGAAATGCAATATGAAATGTTAAATGACCTAAAAATGAATGCATGAATGAGGGGGGCAAATTTTGAGGTATTACACATTGTAATTACCATGCCTGCAGCGTGTTTGACTTATGCGCATGTGGAACACGTGCTCCTGGCCATCTGATCTGCCACCTCAATTAATGAGGGAGATCAGATGACCCTTATTTTTTAATTTTCTTTTTAATTCATATTAATTTCATTTTTAATCCAAAAAATATGGGACTTTCACCAAAAAAAATCAAATATTTTCCTCTTTCATTTTCTGAATAAAATTATTTTTTGGATTTATTTTGATATTTTTTATGAATTAATTGTTTTTGTGCATATTTTTAATTGTTTAAAAATACTTCTGACTTTTCAAAAATTATGAAATTTTTTGTCTAAGGTCCTTTGATTTGTTTGACCTAGGATAAATCTCTTGGCCATTTATTTGGTGTTTTGAAGAGGTTTTAGGTTTTTGATCAAACATAATTCATTTTAATTGCATTTTTATTTGAATTTTAATTGATTAATTGTGTAGAAATTATGTTGAGCCATTTTTATTGACTTGTTTAGTTTGACTATGTGTTTGGGCCTTGGTCAATGTTGATTTGACTTTTGTTGGATTAAAATTATTGGATTTAGGGGATTGATGAAATGTACATTTCATCTCCCAAAATGAATGAATGATTTTAATTTGATAAAATTCCTCCCGTGACCAATTTGTGTTTGTCTCATTTCCCCTTCCTCTTCATCTTCAATCCCATTCTATCCCATCCCTTTCATTGACCAATGATGTCTCAATATCCTAGGGCTAATTAGTTCATCAATAACTTTGTGTTAGATGTACCAAATGCATAACATTCTAGTAAGTGAGATTGTAAGTCTCCCCCTTTCATGGTATTGTGTGGAAACATGGCCTTTTTTCCTTCCTTTAGAAGATGTCTTGGTTCAAGGACCCATGCTTATGAATAGAAGGTTGAGTGTTCTCCAAAGAATGACTTAATCATTTGAAAAGCAAAACATCACTAACATCTAATAAACTAATATTTGACTAACTTTTATCATATTGATTTTATTTTTCAAGTCATTTACTTTATGCAATTTAAATTCAAATCATTTACCATTTCATTTGTCATTTAAATATATTTTAACTTGTTTATATTCATGTCATTTTCACTTTGCTCACTTGAGCCATATATTGTGATTGTATATATTTGTTTGTGTATTTTGTTTGTGTTTGTGGTCTTAGGACCTTAAAATACTTAATAAACAACAAAAATCCTAAAATATGTTTGTGTGGACTGTTGGATTTGATTCGAGCTTTTGGACTTAGAATTAGACAATATTCCCTATGCAAAAGGACTTGGCCAATGGCAACATTTTTTAGACCAAGTTATTGTGATTTGAGATTCCATCTTATGCAAGTATTGGGATCCACATGAATTCATCTGCCACATGGCTCTTGATGTAAATGTTACTTTGAACCTGTTTCTAGTGCCTTATTCTGAGCCAATCAAGGAGTATGTCATCTGATACATGGTAAGATTAAGAAGAAGACTGTGAAGTTGCTTGCTTGGATGTGACTATCTTTATTTGATGCCTTGCTCTTCATATTGCTACTTGCTTGCTGATTATTACTTGATTCAAAGTCCAAAGGGAAAGTGGGTTTTCTATATGACATTTTTGTCTGTTGGATTGCATCTCATTGGTCAGATCTTTTCAACTCTTAACTTTTAATTTTATGCTTAGGATAGTCTCTTCATCTCCTCCCATTTCTTAAATTTCAAAGTCTCTCCCCCCTTTCAAAAACTTTCTTTGCTTGTGATTTCAAAACTTAGAATTTATTGAAAATTAGAAACTTTGGCCTTATGTCATTGCATTTTTAAAACTATTTTCTTAAATCAAACCTGTAAATGAATCTAATCATACTGACTTTAAATTTCAAAAGACAAAAAGAACTAACACTCATCCAAATTCTTTTGCGCCTTTGTGCCTATTTTAGATCCAAAGATTCAACCAGATTTAGTTGAATTTTAGATCTGAAAAATTTGAAGAAAAGTGAGATAGTTCTTTTGGTAATGGTTATGGATTCAGTTGTGCAGCATCTCAGGCGCCATTAGGTTGAATTTCAAGTGAAGCAAGCAAGTGTATTTATAGTGGAAGTTGATGCAAGGAGGTGAAAAATTCGTGTGCATGGAAAATGGATATTCATTGCATGGGCTTGCATGATCATGTAGAAGGCTCAAACTCAATGCCAAGTGCAATCTGAAGTATAATTGAGCTGAAATGGACGTGTAGTTGGCAATGCATAGGCTTGTGTAATGAGTTCCAACATGTTATGCACAATTATGCCTAAAACTTCTCCTCTTTGAAAATGCCATTTGCCAAATCCAAACATGAGCATGTGAGTAATGGTTGGAAAGGTCATTTGAAGTGTGGAAATTAGTGAATTTTGAGTTTAAAGTGTAAGGTGCAAAACATGCAAAGGTAAGGTTTCCAAATTTGGCCAATGTTCAAGCCCCTCTGTTTTGATGATGCAAACCTCAAATGAAAAAACCTCCAACATCAAAGTTGTAGATCTTTTCAAGACAATAAAAATGGACTTAAAGTTTGCATAATTTGGAATTTTATGAAAGAGTTATGGGCACTTGAAGTTGGACTTTTTTGCCTTTCAATGCATTTGGTCCAAAGTGACCTATAATGTTTTGCATTATCACATGTATTTCCTTTGAGATTTTGAAATTGTGTTCAACATAACATTTGAAGTAGACATCTTAATATTTCTAATGCATTTGATCCCACCTCAAAATCATAAAAAATGAATGAGTTATGGTCTTGGGAAGTTGACCCAAAATTAGGGTTTCAGTCAAAATGACCTATAATGTCTTGGAATGGATGATGACCTTCCAAGATTCAAATAAATTTTTGATGAACATGAAAGTTGTTCATATTGTCCTTAAGAACATTTTTGCTTTTGGGATTATCTCCATTTGACTAACACATAAAAAGTTAGGTCTCAGTGCATTTCAAAATAGTCAGATGAATTGACTGATCAACTTCTCAAGTCCATGACTCATATCTTGATGAATTTATGATTGAGGACACTCAAATAAGTTCAGATATGCATGAAATGATGAATTAAATAACTTCCCTTGATTTTATTTGATCATGGGCTGAGGTTGCTTCAGGAGCAAGGCATTGTGGTACACAGGTGAATTAGGGTTTCTTTGGGAAACAAACCTCAAAATCTTTGACTGGATTTGATCAAAAATGATGAATTGAGATGCTAGGGAGGCATATTTGATGGATGAGAGCTTTGAGAACCATTACCATGCTTGCTTTCCTCTTCTCTTGGCCATATCTTTGCACCAATGATTCTCCTTAAAGCTTTTGACCTTGTGATTGCTTCAAGCTATAAACAAAAGATGTTAGTGACATATTTTTGTGCTTTTGGTTAGTAAACAAAATAAGAAAAGCAATAATATACAATTCAAGCATGCTTGGTGATCTCAAACCACTCACAAGAGGTCCCACCCAAAGGTAAGGGGAACCAAGATGCTTATGATCCTTGAGGCAATGCAAATGCAATGTTATGATGCCATGAGGGATCTTAGGGCCAAAATTAGGGTCTTACATGGAGCATAGATTGTCGTTGAAGCTAGAGTGCCCTCTAGTCAAGCAGAAGTTGAGGAGGACTCATCCTGATATTGTAGTAAAGATCAAAGAAGAAGTGCAAAAGCAGATTGATGTCGGTTTCCTTGTTACTGCTGAATATCCATAATGGGTGGCCAATATTGTGCTTGTCCCGAAGAAGGATGTTAAAGTCCGCATGTGCGTCGATTATAGAGATTTGAACAAATCTAGTTAGAAAGATGATTTCCCTCTGTCACACATTGACATGTTGATAGACAATACAACTAAATTCAAAGTCTTTTCGTTTATGGACAAATTTTCCGGTTATAATCAGATTAAAATGGAACCCGAGGATATGGAGAAGACCATATTCATTACACCCCGAGGAATATTCTGTTATAGAGTGATGCCTTTCGATTTAAAGAATGCCGGTGCAACACACTAGAGAGCAATGACCACCCTTTTCCATTGGCTTGGGCTACTAAGCGTCTGCGCTAGTATATGTTGAATCATACTACTTGGCTGATATCCAAAATGGATCCAATCAAGTATTTTTTTTGAGAAGCCTGCTTTAACTGGGAGGATTGCCCATTGACAGATGTTGTTATCTGAGTATGATATTGAATACCGATCTCAAAATGCTATTAAAGGTAGTGTCTTGGCTGACCATTTGGCTCACCAACCGATTGAAGACTATCAGTCAGTGTAGTATGATTTTCTAATGAAGAGATCTTGTATCTAAAAATGAAAGATTATGATGAACCATTGCTTGAAGAAGGGCAAGAACCTGGTTCATGTTGGGGCATGGAATTTGATGGAGGTGTTAATCAGTATGGTAACGACATTGGGGCAGTGATTATTACTCCTCAAGGCATGCATTTTTCGTTTACAACTAGATTGACTTTCAAGTGTACAAATAATATGGCTGAGTATGAAGCTTGCATTATAGGGCTTGAAGAGGCCATTGATCTCAGAATGAAGTATTTGGACGTATATGGAGATTCAACTTTGGTTGTGAATCAGATTAAAGGTGAATGGGAGACGAATCAACCCGGTTTGATACCATATAGAGATTACGTGAGGAGGATTTCAACTTTCTTTACAAAGATTGAATTTCATCATATCCCTCGAGATGAAAACCGGATGGCAGATGCTCTTGCACGGTTGGCTTCAATGATTGTAGTGAAGTTTTGGAATGAAGTTCCTAATTTAATTGTGATGCGTCTTGATAGGCCAATGCATGTGTTTTCTGTTGAAGAAGTCAAAGATGAGAAGCCGTGGTATTTTGATATGAAGTGTTTCCTCTAAAGTCAGATTTACCCGTCTGGGGCATCTTTGAAAGATAAGAAGACTTTGAGAAGATTAGATGGCATTTTTTACCTAAATGTTGATGTGCTTTATAAGAGAAACTTCGATATGATTCTACTTAGATGCATGGATAGACACGAAGCAGACTTATTGATGACTGAAGTCCATAAAGGTTCCTTTGGTACTCATTGCAATGGACATGTTATGGCTAAGAAGATGTTGAGAGCAGGTTACTATTGGCTGACAATGGAATCTGACTGTTGCAAGTTTGTGAAGAAATGCCACAAGTTCCAAACTTATGCAGATAAGATTCATGTTCCTCTAGCACTGTTGAATATCATTTCCTCTCCATGGCCCTTCTCCATGTGGAGAATTGATATGATTAGAATTATTGAGCCTAAAGCTTCGAACGAACATCGTTTTATTCTAGTGGCTATTGAGTACTTCACAAAGTGGGTTGAAGCGGCATCATATACAAATGTAACCAAGCAAGTTGTTGTAAGGTTTATGAAGAATCAGATTATATGTCGGTATGGTGTGCCAAGTAAGATCATTACTAATAATGGATCTAACTTGAAAAATAATATGGTGGAAGCTCTTTGTAATGACTTTAAGATTGCACACCATAATTCTTCTCCCTACAGACCTAAGATGAATGAGGCTGTTGAAGCTGCAAATACGAACATTAAGAAGATCATTCAGAAAATGGTTGTGACATACAAAGATTGGCATGAGATGCTCCCATTTTCTCTGCATGGTTACCGTACATCCATCTGCACTTCAACAGGGGCAACCACTTTCTCACTTGTTTATGGCATGGAAGTTGTGCTCCCAATGGAGGTTGAGATCCCATCATTGCGTGTTTTGATGGAAGCCAAGTTGACCGAGGCTGAATGGTGTCAGACCAGATACGACCAGCTGAATTTAATTGAAGAGAAGAGATTGACTGCCATGTGTCATGGTCAGTTATATCAGTAGAGAATGAAGAAAGCTTTTGATAAAAAGGTCAAGCCTCGTGTGATTAGAGAAGGTGACCTTGTGCTCAAGAAGATTCTATCTTTCAAACCAGATTCTAGGGGAAAATAGACTCCTAATTATGAAGGCCCATATGTTGTCAAGAGAGCCTTTTCAGGCGGTGCTCTGATTCTTACAACTATGGATGGCAAAGAGTTCACTCGTCCTGTGAATGCTGATGCAGTCAACAAATACTTTGCCTAAAAAAGAAAAGAAAATCTTGTTAAGTTGAAAACCCGAAAGGGCGGCTTAGGCAAAAATGAGTGTCTCGGTGGGTTGAAAACCCGAAAGGGCGATCCAGATTGAATAAAATAGTTAAATTTATCCCGATAGATTGAATACCCCACCTTGGGGAAATTTATGCAAAAATTAAGGATAATGGCAAGTAACTGCATTTGGTTGAACTTCAGTCTTGAAGACATTCTTGAGCAAGTCAGTTGACTCCGATTCATCATTCTCAACTGAAGCCAAAAACACTGTGGATATTGAAGATGGTATAAGGATTAGTGATAATTGTATTCAATGTATCCCTTTTTCCATATAAATTACCATTTTTCAACTTTTGTAAAGATCTATGAAGTCTTGTCATTTACAGGCTACCATTCTATTAAATAAAGTTGAGCTTTTCATCCAATTGTTTCTACTCTTATTCATTTTTTAGCTAAATAGAATTAAATTTTATGATGATCATTTTGAAATTGAATTTAAAAAAAAATCATCTTTCTTAAAGAAATAAATAAAAGTAATTACTCTTAAGGAGCAATCGATTTCATTTAGGAATATCAACAGTAGTTTGAGAACAAGTAAGTCCTGAAATGCGAAGCATTGTTGGTTTTCCCCAAGCAGTTAGTTTAGCAAGTTGGTTTCCCCAACCGAGTTTTGAGATCGCTCCCCTAGATGATTTGTAGGCGTGTATTCTCAACAGTTGGCATAGATTTAGTACAAATTTTGTTTCCCCTCAGGTCGCTAGCGGAGTTATCCCTGATCCCCATCAGCACTGAGTCTTGAGCAGTATTTTTTATCCTCTACGAGGTTGTCTCCAATTTGATACGGTGTTAACCTTAAATTCCCCGTAGGGTTGATGTTTCAAATCCTCAGCAGATCCCCTTGCTTTCCCTAGCCAGGGTAAAGCCTTTGAGGTGGATGGTTTATGTCCATCCCCAACTCTTTTTCTCCAGTCGATGTCTCCATCTTGTCGAGATTAGCCGAGTGTTGTATCGATGATTCATACCGTTGATATTTGTATCCTTCGTGATTATTTTTGTCAACATAATCATCAATCATATACATATACATATACATTCATAGATTTCATTATTGCATTTTGTGATTCATTATTTTTCTGATCCTCTGCTATGGTGATATCATTTCCCCACGAAGATTTGGTGTGTTTGTCCTCCCTCAATTGTAGAGCGTCAGCCCCTGAAGCAGAAATGATTTAACCTTTCTCATTCCCCACTAAGTTATTTCCTCATGGATGATTATTATTTCAGTTTCCTCCCTAGTCGATTATCTGGATGGAACCACCCCCCTGAGTTATATCCTCACCGGGTCGAGTCTTTCATTGACCGTTTCTTTCTAGCTCTTACCTAGATTGATGCTTTTGGTCCCCTGAGAGTCTATTACCTAGTAACTGGTAAATATTTTTCTCAATTTGCGAGTACTTTACTATTGCCTAATACCCGGTAGTAGTAATCTACTTCCTCTTGTTTTCCCCAATGAATTCATTTTCCGTTTCCCCAGGTAATCTATCCTTGATATGTTCATCTTAACCGATGACGGATATTCTTCCTTCTGAGTTTATCCTTGATATGTTCATCTTAACCGATGACGGATATTCTCTTTGCGGTTTTCTACCCAGTAAAAAGGTAGTCGTAATCCCTATTTCATTCCCCAGAGGGTTAATCCTTGATATGTTCATCCTAACCGATGACGGGTTTCCTCCTTTTTGCGGTCTTCTGCCCAATAACCGATAGTTGTAAATCCTACTTTCCCTTGCAGAGTCTATCCTTGATATGTTCATCCTAACCAGTGACAAATATTCTCTCTTTCGATATTCTATCCAGTAACTGATAGATGTAATTCATATTCCTCCCCTCGGAGTCTATCCTGATATGTTCATCCTAACAGGTGACGAATATTCTCTCTTTTGGTATTCTATCCAGTAATTGATAGATGTAATTCCTACTTTTCCCCGGCAGTCTATCCTTGATATGTTCATCTTAACCGATGACAGATATTCTTCCCTTTGAGTTTATCCTTGATATGTTCATTCTAACCGGTGACGGATATCCTTTTCCTCCGGTCTTCTGCCCAGTAACCGATAGTTGTAAATCCTATTTGGCTTTTCCTCAGCAGGCTATTCTTACCTAGTAACTGGTAATGAATACACCTCCTCTTACCCTTAGTGAGTCATCCTTGATATGTTTACCCTAACCGGTAATGGATGTCCCCTCTGTCAGATTATGTTATCTCCTTACCCAGTAACCCGTAAGAGATGATATACTTCTGTTACTCCTGTGTTGAAGTTTATTTCTTCCCCAGTGAGTTTGAGTGTGTATTTTCTCAGTTAAATCGTCGTCCCCTGTTTGGATCGAGTATTTCAGTTTTGTCCTGATTTACCCATTTCCCCTACAGATTTTTCCTTTATCCCCGATTGAGTCTTTCTATTGATTTATTTTCATGGAATCCTTCGAGTCTCCCAGCAGTTTTAAAGTCGTAGCCTGGCCTACACACAACTTTTTATCCCGCATAGTCTCTGTCTCCCCAGTGAGTTTTCCTTAGGAAATTCATTATGCTCCTACGGACTTTCAGTCTCTCCGGATTCTTTTCCTTTGTGGCAACATTTTCCCCACATAGATTATTTTTAACATTTCATTTCATATGCATCATGAGGCCTCTTAGGGACCAAAATTTGTTTCTATTGTTATTTAAGTCCATTCTACTGAGTCGATACGAAGATTTTAACTTCATCTCCTCAGCTAGAACGTCCTTAAATAGGGGCAGCTGTAAGACCCTAATTTTGATCCTAAGATCCCTCATGCTATCTCATCATATGCATTAGCATTGGGATCACACCTTGGCATCCTCCTTACCCATCATTCATTGGGTTTGCATTGGAAGAGATCACCAAGCACAATTTAATTGTATCATACTTTGTTTTTCATTATTCACTAACCAAAATACCAAAAATATGCCAATGTATAGTTTGTTGCTTTTGTAGGTAGTGTGTATGCTCACCTATGCTCCATCAAGCTGAAATCTAGGGTTTAAGACCCTAAGTGCAAGGAGTGTAATCAAGAAATGGTTCACATTTTCTCTAAGCATCATATATGGATCCCCATGATCTTCACATACTATTTTGATCAAGAAGTCATCAAGAGTTTGGAGTTTGTTTGCCTTGGAAACCCTAATTCACCTGGGTATCTTATGTGACTTCTTCAACAATTTATCAAATATTTCAAGGGATACTTCACATTACATCATCCTACACATATATGATCCTCTATGATTCCCAAAAGTCAAGAGAATGTCAAGCTAGCAAGATAGTTCATGGTGGTGGACCAGAGAAAGTCAACTAGTCAAAACTGGGGTTCCCAAGACTCTATCTCCTACAATATTTGTCATATGAAAATTATTACAAGAGAAAAGCTACTTAACATGACATTCCAAACAACTTTTATGTTGAAGTCTAGATCTATTTTTACTTGGAAAGTCATTTTTTATGGTGAAAGATTATAGGTCATTTTGTTTGAACCCCTAGTTTGGAGGTCAACTTCCCAAGACCATAACTTGCTCAAATTTTATGATATGAAAGCCATTCAAATTGCATGATCAAATTCAAAATATGTCTAATTCAACGTTTATGATTGGAGGAAGTTCAAATTAAACTTGCAAATGCATGTTCCAAGAGGAAACATTATAGGTCATTTTGGGCCAATACCATTGAACAAGTGATTTTTCTCAACTTCTAAAATGCACAACTCCTTTATTCCAAATCCAAATGAGGTAAAATTTGTGACCAAATTAAATATGTTTGAAAGAGCTACAACTTTGATGAAGGAACCTTTCTCATTTGAAGTCCATAGAAAAAGTTATTCGAGGTAGAAGAAGTGAACATTTGACTTGGGACTTAGAAAATTCTCAAATATGTTTGATTTCCCAAACTTCAACCTCAAAATTTATCATGGTTCAAGCCTCAAATGAAAAAGTATGAAGGACTTGCGCATGGGTGTAAGTTGAAGGACCATTTGGATGTTTTCCACTTCCACGTTTTCTACACAATTGCATGGTCTTCCAACATGAATTCAACATGACTTTCACTCAATTTTGGATCAGATTACATCACTTGATGGGCCTAGAACACTCACATGCAAGCATGCAAAGAGAATTTTTAAATTTTGCCAAAATTGGAAGTGTGTGGAAATCAATCTCATGGTCTATAAATAAGACCCTCATTGCTCAGACTTAAGGACCTCATGCCCAAGCTTTGAACCTGCAACCCCAAACCCTCACCATTGAAGGATAAGCTTGAAGTTTTTCTTTGAAAATCGAGTTTTAATTCTCCATATGTTTTGAGATTGGAACTCCAAGAGTCCATACCTTTCCTCGACCCATTTCACTTTCAACAAGAATCTGAAGCAAGGCCAAGCATAATTGAAAGCAAGATCGTGCTAATCTGAAGCTCCATTAAAGGTGAATTTTCAGAATTTTCATCTCTTCGATTCTCCCTCAATTCTTCACCATTCTTGTTGATTTTTGGTTATCTGAAGTCCTATCAATGTAGGAAAGAAGATTGAGTTGCTTTGAGGTCAAATCAAAGCAACTCAGTTTATGATCCTCAAAATTCAAATCCCTGTATCTTTTTATATACTTGGAAATGGAGAAAATTGAGGCCAGATTCGTGCTCCAAAGCATTTTTCCTTCAAATTAGTGCATCCAGTTTTCATTTTCCTTTGAATTGAGCTTGAACCAGACCGGTGGCTCTCACTAGAGAATATGACCAGAGCTAGGGCTCCGGTGGCGTGCTGGCTTATCTAGGACCATCTGATATGAGTCTCATCTTCTAATCTCACGCGTCCATTGTAATTACCATACCTGCAACGTGTTAGACTCATTTGCATGTGGAACGCGCGCTCCTGGCCATCTGATCTGCCACCTCAATTAATGAGGGAGATCAGATGACCCTTATTTTTTTTATTTTCTGTTTATTTCATTTAATCCCTTATTTTTAATTAATTCATATTAATTTCATTTTTAATCCAAAAAATATGAGACTTTCACAAAAAAAATTCAAATATTTTCCTCTTTCATTTTATGAATTAAAATTATTTTAGGGATTAATTTTGATATTTTTTATGATTTAATTGTTTTTGTGCATATTTTTAATTGTTTAAAAATACTTCTGACTTTTCCAAAATTATGATTTTTTTTATCTAAGGTCCTTTGACCTTGTTTTACCTAGGATAAATATCTTGGCCATTTATTTAGTGTTTTGAAGAGGTTTTAGGTTTTTGATCAAACATAATTCAATTCAAGTGCATTTTTATTTGATTTTTAATTGATTAATTATGTAAAAATTATGTTGAGCCATTTTTATTGACTTGTGAAGTTTGACTATGTGTTTGGGCCTTGGTCAAGGTTGATTTGACTTTTGTTGGATTAAAATCAATGGATTTAGGGGATTGATGAAATGTACATTTCATCTCCCAAAATGAATGAATGATTTTAATTTAATAAAATTCCTCTCATGACCAATTTGTGTTTGTCTCATTTCCCCTCCCTCTTCATCTTCTATTCCATTCTATCCCATCCCTTTCATTGACCAATGAAGTCTCAATATCCTAAGGCTAATTGGTTCATCAATAACTTTGTGTTAGATGAACCAATACAAGTATGGATGAGATTAGGTCCATCCTTTGATCATTTTATTTTTATGTGTGGTATGTTTTAGGAGTATGGTTCATTGTACCATATCTTTAACATGCATTTACACCAAAAACTGTATTGCCCGGCCTTAGATAGTTGTGACTTCTACATAAGTCCAATTACGATTGCTTAACATATCACTAAATTTTGACCCAAAGGCATATCATTCTAGTAAGGGAAATTGTAAGTCTCCCCCCTTTTGTGGTATTATTTGGAAACTTGGCCTTTTTTCCTTTCTTTGGAAGATGTCTTGGTTCAAGGATCCATGCTTGTGAATAGAGGGTTGAGTGTTCTCCAAAGAATGACTTAATCAATTGAAAAATAAAACATCACTAACATCTAATCAACTAACATTTGACTAACTTTTATCATATTGCTTTTATTTTTCAAGTTATTTACTTTATAAAATTTAAGTTCAAGTCATTTACCATTTCATTTGTCATTTGCATATAATTTAACTTGTTTATATTCATGTCATTTTCACTTTGCTCACTTGAGCCATATATTGTGATTGTATATATTTGTTTGTGTATTTTGTTTGTGTTTGTGGTCTTAGGACCTTAAAATACTTAATAAACAACAAAAATCCTAAAATATGTTTGTGTGCACTGTTGGATTTGATATGAGCTTTTGGACTTAGAATTAGGCAACATTCCTTATGCAAAAGGACTTGGCCAATGCCAACATTTCTGAGACCTAGTTATTGTGATTTGAGCTTCCATCTGGTGCAAGTATTGGGATCCACATGAATTCATCTGCCACATGGTTCTTGATGTAAATTTTACTTTGAACCTGTGTCTAATGCCTTATTCTGAGCCAATCAAGGAGTATGTCATCTGATACATGGGAAGATTAAGAAGAAGACTGTGAAGTTGCTTGCTTGGATGTGGCTATCTTTATTTGATGCCTTTCTCTTCATATTGCTACTTGCTTATTGATATTGATTGATTTAAATTCCAAAGGAAAAGTGGGTTTCTATATGACACCCTTGTCTATTGGATGGCATCCCATTGGTCAGATCTTTTCAACTCTCAACTTTTAATTCTTGCTTAGGAATAGCCTCTTCATCTCCTCCCATTTTCTTAAATTTCAAAGTCTCTCCCACCGTTCAAAAATCTTCTTTTCTTGTGATTTCTAA
The DNA here is from genome assembly GCF_024323335.1 of Lathyrus oleraceus. Classification (NCBI taxonomy): domain Eukaryota; kingdom Viridiplantae; phylum Streptophyta; class Magnoliopsida; order Fabales; family Fabaceae; genus Lathyrus; species Lathyrus oleraceus. The sequence continues at coordinate 207,264,478 of NC_066585.1, forward strand.
ACTTAGACTTCATTGCAAATTAGAAACTCTGGTCTTATGCCATTGCATTTTTAAAACTCTTTTCTTAAATCAAACTTGTATATGAATCTAATCATACTGACTTAAAATTTCAAAAGACAAAAAGAACTAACACTCATCCAAATTCTTTTGGGCCTTTGTGCCTCTTTTAAATTTAAATTTTTATTAAAAATAATCCACTCATTTTGAAATTGTTACCACGAACTACGAGGTTTTGATCCCTCATTTTTATGTTGGTACGTAGGTACAAGTCTGAAGGTCTTGTTAAACACAAATATATAATTAATAAATTCTCTTCTCATCCCCACACCCTATTTATTGCAAACATCTTTTATACCAAAAAACACATACACACATAAAAAGGGCTCCCTAGGAGTACCTAAGACACTTTGGGTGCTAACACCTTCCCTCTGTGTAACCAACTCCCTTACCTGTAATCTCTGACATTTTATTAGTTTTGATTTGAAAACTTCTTATCTTTGGGTTTTGTTCCTACTTTTCCCTTTCCTTTGGAAACAATAAAAGCGCGGTGGCAACTTTGGTTTTATTGACGTTAAGTTTATCCATAGCTTAATGGTCATGAATTTGCCGCTACAGTGACAACTCTAGTTTTATTGACGTTAAGTTTATCCATAGCTTAATGGTCAGGAATTTACCTCTACAGTCATGCATTTTGAATTAATTCATTCATATTCACTCTTGTTTTTCTCCCTTCATTTATGCAAAAAAACAAAAAAAAAAATATACTTCTCCCATCCACTTTGTTTTTCAAACTGTTTATTTTAGCACAAATTTGAGGGAGTATGATGAAAATAAATTACCAATAACAGTTGTGGCATGCTTTCGAGTAAAACTTTGCCGATGATGTAAGGCATTATTTCAAATTCCGAAACATCGAAGAGATAAGGAAGTTAATTCCTAGTCAGCTACTTTGAGCCTAGAAGTTGGTGTTTGTTTTAGATTTAAAAACCTTTAATCTTAACCGGGGGTAGGGTAGCTGTGTTCAGATAGTTTTATTGTCCATTCAATATTCAAGAGAATCCTTTCATCTCTACACATCCTCCAAAGAGGTTCAACGACATGTTACCCTTCACACACATCTTGAAGTGTCGACGAAACTGGAAAGTAAAAAAAAATTATAGTGGTTATTCCTCATCCACCAATAATGTGGCAGTATCCATCTTTCAAAAAGAAAAACCCGCTAAGTCAAACACCATAAAAAATAACTTAGGCAAAAATCAAGGCACCCCGATAGACCAAAAGCGTCAAAGAAGCGGTCCAAGCAAAACAAGGGATAAAAAACCAATCAAAAAGAGGTCATTAAAATCCTAAACAAAAAAACAAAATAAGGTGACTACCATTTCAAGAAATCTCATCTTGAATCCTAATATTTACCATCACACCTTCGAACCCTCTTGGAAGTTGAATGCGTGTGTCAATTAACTGAACATAGGACTGGAGTTTATCAAGAAGAAAGGGAAGGTTAAAACTAAAATTTGAGCATCATATCCTTTATTTAAAAACCATGAACCATGCCATGTTACAACTCTTAAAAGACCTAACTGAGGCAGGGTTTATTTTGAAAGCATACTACAACAAGGTTGTGTTAACCTGACTCCACAAGATCTTTGCTAATCATATTTATTGATCACATCACCTTGCACACTGTGAATGGCTAGATCAGTATTGTGTCTTGTTCATTGACCCGTTCATTGTATATTACCATCATTTCAATAATGAGTGATTTCACAAAAATTGCATTTGCATTGAATTAAAATTACCATTTTTAATGAACAATTTTATTTGCAAGTCAACATTTAGCATCAAAGGAATCCTAACAATACACATTCAGCTGATGAACTTGATCATGTGAAAGAAGTCCATTCAGGGGAAAATCACTGTGAACATCGTCCAATCCGAGCCAATCACCCCAAGAGATGTTTAGTCAAAGAACAAATCCTCACAAGACTCAGACTAGGGAGAGCTACCACACATAGCTCAATGAATCTAACTCTTCAAAGGTTGGTAAAGCAGAGGTCTACCACTCCAAGGTACGGTTAGTCAATAACCACTGCAAGATTCAAGTATTAGGATAAGTCACCTCAAGGTTGTGGCAAGCTTCTTTCAAACTCCTTATGAGGAGAATGTCTTCAAATACCCAATAAACTGGGGCAAAAGAGCTATTGAAGGGAAAGTCCTATTCAAACTTTAAAGTTGCTCAAAGCAAAATCCAGTAATGCATCAGCAATTGTTAAGTTTGAAATAAGTGTCGTGAAATCATGCTATCACCCCGTCAAATAGCCTTTTTCCTTTTGTCAAAGAAACTTTGTTGCAAAAGGACCTTCCATCTAATACCTACCACAAGGGCACTTGGACACCCTCATACCATTGTATAGATCATCTGCATGTAGTAATCATGTATCTTTGCTCTAGGTTCATGTCATGCATATCATCGCATTTCATGCATCATTACATGAAGTCAAACATGAAGCCTTGAAAATCAAACATCTGCAATAAAAGTCCAACCTTGCTTGGCACCTCTGAAAGTAAATTCTTATTGGCACATATACATGTGTTAATCAGTTGTTATATTTCATGCATCATTACATGTGTGGTATACTCATAAGTTTGGGGCACTACACCAAGTAATCATAACATTACGTGCATCAATAAAAGTGCACATCAAAGCATATTCAATCATAAGCATAAAGTGAACCATGTCTCATCCACATATGAAGACAATCACTATTACTACAGTCAACTACTCTACACTTGTCAACAAAATCTCAGCAATAGATTCCTTGGTTGATCTCGATAGAATATTTCCAGTTAAACCTCGGCAGTAGGTATCTTTTCTCGTTGAATCTCGGCAGAAGATTCCATGGTTAATCACAATAGTAGATTTCCCAAAAGACCTCGGTAAAAGGTGTTTCCCCCATAGAATCTTGACAGTAGATTCCCTAGATAATATCGATAGTAGATTCCCCAGTACACCTCGACAATATGTATCTCTCTCATTGAATCTCGGCAGTAGATTTCCTGGTTGATCTCGGCAGAAGATTTTCTAGTAGACCTCGTCAGTAGTTACTTTCTCAACAAAACCTCGGTCGTAGGTATCTCCTAGAGACTCTCGGCAGTAGACTCCCTCGTGAGTTTCTTTTGAATCTTCCCCAAGGAACCCCGACATCAGTCTTCCCTAGTGGAACTTCTTTAAAGGGTTGTTCTTGAAGAATATGCAAGCAGTCGAAGTAGTTGACCATTTCTCTCCCTAGTGATTTCACCTTGCATTTCCATTCACCAATAAAGGCATCTCGCCAAGCCTTATTTCATGAATGTCAACATCTGTATATCATAATCATTCATATATCTTTCATGTAAGCAAATTTAAGTCATGCATAAGTCGAAGTGTAATTCACACTCATTTTGCATTGACCCCAGTCTCTTTGGTGCATCCTATATCCCTTGACCTCAAGTCCAACTCAGTTGGCACCTATCAAAATAATTTCTTTATCCATGAGGTTCAGTTTCTTTTTGGATTATCTGATAATTTTCTGGACATGGCTTATCTATTCTGACGTATTTTCAGAATCCCTCTTGCGTTATCTGAGGTTGAGTGTTATTTTCTGATGTATTTCTAGATGTTTCCTCACCTTTCTGATGTATTCTCGTATATGTATATCCAACATTCTAATGTATTTCCAAAGTTTGTTTTATTTACTTGAGGTATTATCGGATGTGTCTGTTATCTGATGTATTTCTAGATATTCCCTGGTATTTCTGATGCATTTTCAGAATTCGTTTCTTTTACTCTCCGGTGAATTTCCAAACATGTCATTTTTGTTTTGACGCACTTCCAAAACCCTTATGCCATTCCCTAGCATTATTTCAAGACTCATTGGTGTCTCTTAAAGTTCACTTGTCACTTGTATTATTCTAATATCAGTTGTTACTAGAACTCAACTAAATTGTCATTGGCATCACTGTCACTCCGTTTATAAATATAATCATAATTGGTATCTGAAGTTTGGTTGTTGCCAATATCAAATCAAGTCTAGTTGTTCCTGGAAAATTTTGTTGTAGTCGGTAATTGTTTTACTAACGCCTACGGTCAAAGTCCAATTGTTGTTGGCACCTATCCGTTAAAAGTTGGTTGTAATCCATTGCTTATAGTCAAAGTCCAATTGTTGTTGGCACAAATCCGTTAAAAGTTGGTTGTAATCCATTTCTTATGGTCAAAGTCCAATTGTTGTTGGTACGTACAAAGAGTTTAATTACCCTGTCTTTCCTGATGGTTCCGTGAAATTCATGTATGACTCATCATTTTGAGGAATTCCCAGAAGATTGGAGGTTTTTGTGTTATAAAACTCCAATGATGTTGGTTTTATTTGGTTTCTTTGTAAAGAATCATCATAGCCTTTTGTGTGGATGATATACTTATAAGAAGACTCCCGTTTATCTTTCTTTTACATAAATTCCCCGTTAGAAATCTCCAAAATCTTTGATCAGATGAATTTCTTGTGAGAAATCTCCAGAACTTCCAGATGTATTCTAAAGTGTCAGGTCATGTATGAACCTGTTGATGAAACTTGCTTTTTATGTTTTCCACTATTGTCAGGTCATGTATGAACGTGTTGTTGAAGTTTTCTTTGGGTTTTCTAGTGTTGCCAGGTCACGTCTGAACCTGTTAATAAAATTCTTTGACTTTCTCCATAATTGTTAGGTCATGCATGAACCTGTGGATATGCTTTCTTTGAATTTTTCAATGTTGTCAGGTCATGTCTGAACTTGTGAGTGAAACTTTCTTTAATTATCCTAATATTAAGGTCATGTATGAACCTATTGATTAAACTTTCCTTGATTTTCTAGCATTATCAGGTAATGTCTGAACCTGTTATTGAAATGCTTTGAATTTTCTAATGCTGTCAGGTCATGTATGAGCCTGTTGATGGAACTTTCTTTGTATATCTTCCAATATTTTCAGGTCATGTTTGAACCTGTTGATGGAACCTTTTGATATCACCTAGCATTGCCAAGTCATATTTGAACATGTTATTGAGACTCTTTGAATATTCCAATGGTCGGGTCATGTACGAACCTATTGATAGAAATCTTTGATTTTTTCTGTGTTATCAGGTCATGTATGAACATGTTGACTAAAATTTCCTTGATATTCCAACTATCACTAGGTCATGTCTAAACCTGTTGTTGAAACCTTCTTTGTATGTTCCCAAATGTTGTCAAGTTATGTTTGAACCGGTTAATTGAGCACTCTTTGAATATTCAAGTGTTGTCAGGTCATGTTTGAACCCATTGTTGAAAATTCTTTGAATATCCCGGTGTAGTCAGATCATCTATGAACCCGTTGTTAAAATCTCTTTGCATATTCCCCTGTTGTCTTTGCTCCAATAAGATTGTTATCCCTAGTAAATTTCTACCCTCATTTTTTGTTTTTCGTGGGCCATCTTTACCATATACTTTCATCATTTCTCATAAGTCTGTTTATCATTTATCATAAAGAATCATACTAGGGTTCATTTCATATCACCTCATATCCCCAGCACAAAAAAAAGAGTCATGCATGCATTCATAGCATATCATATCATTTCATCTGCATTCAGGGATAAAACTCGTGTCTTCTTAATATTTAACTATCTCCTACCGCAATCATATGAAGAATAACCTTCTTCATATTCTCTGGTCGAAGATACTTAAATAGGGGTTGTAGCGGTAAATTCATGACCATTAAGTTATTGATAAACTTAATGTCAATAAAACCAGAGTCGCCACCACGCTTTTATTGTTTCCAAAGGAAAAGGGAAAAGTAAAAAACAAAACCCAAATATAAGAAGTTTTCAAATCAAAACTAATAAAATGCCAGAGATTACAGGTAAGGGGGTTGGTTACACAGAGGGAAGGTGTTAACACCCAAAGTGTCCTAGGTACTCCTAGGGAGCCCTTTTTTATATATGTATGTGTTTTTGGTATAGAAGATGTTTGCAACAAATAGAGTGTGGGGATGAGAAAAGAATTCATTAATTATATTTTTGTGTTTGACAAGACCTTCGGACTTGTGCCTACGTACCAACATAAAAATGAGGGATCAAAACCTTATAGTTCGTGGTATCAATTTCAAAATGAGTGGATTGCTTTTAGCAAAAATTTAAATTTAAGAGAGGCACAAAGGGCCTAAAAGAGTTTGAATGAGTGTTAGTTCTTTTTGTTTTTTGAAATTTTAAGTCAATATTATTAGATTTATTCACATGTTTGATTTAAGAAAATACTTTTTAAAAGTGTAATGGCATAAGGCCAAAGTTTCTAATTTGCAAAAGAGTCTAAGTTTAGAAATCACAAGCAAAGAAGATTTTGAAAAGGGGGGAGAGATTTGAAATTTAAGAAGTGGGAAGAGAAGAAGAGACTAATCCAAAACATAAAATTAAAACTTAAGAGTTAAAAAAGATCTGACCAATGGGATGCAATCCAATAGACAAGAATGTCATATAGAAACCAATTTTTCCTTTGGACTTTAAATCAAGCAATATCAATAAGCAAGTAGCAATATGAAGAGAAAGGCATCAAATAAAGATAGCCATATCCAAGCAAGCATCTTCACAGTCTTCTTCTTAGTCTTCCCATGTATCAGATGCCATACTCCTTGATTGGCTCAGAATAAGCCATTAGACACAGGTTCAAAGTAACAGTTGCATCAAAACCGTGTAGCAGATGAATTCATGAAGATCCTAATACTTGCATCAGATGGAAGCTCAAATCACAATAACTTGGTTTAAGAAATGTTGGCATTGGCCAAGTCCTTTTGCATAGGGAATGTTGCCTAATTCTAAGTCCAAAACTCATATCAAATCCAACAGTCCACACAAACATTTTTAGGGTTTTTGTTATTTATTAAATATTTTAAGGTCCTAAGACCACAAAACAAACAAGATACACAAACAAATATATACAATCACAATATATGGCTCAAGTGAGCAAAGTGAAAATGACATAAACATAAACAAGTTAAATGATATGTAAATGGCAAATGAAATGATAAATGACTTGAATTTAAATTGCATAAAATAAATGACTTGAAATTAAAAGCAATAATAAAATAAATTAGTCAAATGTTAGTTGATTAGATGTTAGTGGTGTTTTTCTTTTTAATTGATTAAGTCATTCTTTGGAGAACACTCAACCCTTTATTCACAAGCATGGATCCTTGAACCAAAACATCTTTCAAAGGAAGGAATAAAGGCCAACTTTCCACATAATACCATGAAAGGGGGGAGACTTACAATCTCACTTACTAGAATTCTATGCCTTTGGGTCAAAATTTAACGTTATGTTAAGCAATCGTAATTGGACTTATGTAGAAGTCACAACTAGCTGAGGTCGGACAATACAAATTTTGGTGTTAATGCATGTTAGAGATATGGTATAATGAACCATACTCCTAAAACATACCAAACTCAAAAAGAAAATGATCAAAGGATGGACCTAATCTCATCCATACTTGTATTGGTTCATCTAACATAAAGTTATGGATGAACCAATTAGCCTTAGGATATTGAGACTTCATTGGTCAATGTAAGGGATGGGTTATAATGGGATTGAAGATGAAGAGGGAGAGGGGATGAGATAAACACAAATTGGTCATGGAGGAATTTTATCAAATTAAAATCATTCATTCATTTTGGGAGATGAAATATACATTTCATCAATCCCCTAAATCCAATGATTTTAATCCAACAAAATTCAAATCAACCTTGACCAAGGCACAAACACATAGTCAAACTTTTCAAGTCAATAAAAATGGCTCAACATGATTTTTACACAATTAATCAATTAAAAATCAAATTAAAATTCATTTAAATTAAATTATGTTTGATCAAAAACCTAAAACCTCTTCAAAACACCAAATAAATGGCCAAGAGATTTATCCTAGGTCAAACAAGATCAAATTACCTTTGACAAAAAATTTCATAATTTTTGAAAAGTCAGAAGTATTTTTAAACAATTAAAAATATGCACAAAAACAATTAAATCATGAAAAATATCAAAATTAATCCAAAAAATAATTTTAATTCAGAAAATGAAAGAGGAAAATATTTGAATTTTTTTGGTAAAAGTCTCATATTTTTTGGATTAAAAATCTAATTGATATGAATTAATTAAAATAAAAGGATTAATGAAAAATCAGAAAATAAAATATAAATAAAAAAAATAAGGGCCATCAGATCTCCCTCATTAATTGAGGTGGCAGATCTGATGGCCTAGCGCGCACATTCCACCAACGCCTCAGTCAATTGTGCCACATGCGTGATAATCAAATTGGATGGATAAGATTAAAATGTGAGAACCAAATCAGATGGCCTGGATTGTTCCAGCGCACCACCGGAGCCCTAGCTCCAGTCATCTTCTCCGGTGAACACCATCGGTCTGGTCCAAGCTCAACTCAAAGGAAAATGAAAAGTGAATACACTTATTTGAAGGAAAAATGCTCAGGAGCACGAATCTGGCCTCAATTTTCTCCAATTCCAAGTATATAAAAAGATACAGGGATTTAAATTTTGAGGATCATGAATTGAGTTGCTTCGATTTGACCTCAAAGCAACTCAATCTTCTTGCCTACATTGATAGGACTTCAGACAACCAAAAATCAAAAAGAATGGTGCAGAATTGAGGGAGAATCGAATAGATGAAATTTCTGAAAATTTACCTTTAATGGAGCTTCAGATTGGCACAATCTTGCTTTCAATTATGCTTGGCCTTGCTTCAGATGCTTGTTGGAAGTGAAATGGATCAAGGAAAGGTATGGACTCTTGGAGTTTCAATCTCAAAATAGATGGAGAATTGAAACTCAATTTTCAAAGAAAATCCTCAAGCTTATCCTTTGACGGTGAGGGTTTGGGGTTGCAGGTTCAAAGCTTGCGCATGAGGTCCTTAATTATGAGCAATGAGGGTCTTATTTATAGGCCATGAGATTGATTTCCACACACTTCCAATTTTGGAAAAATTTGAATAATTCCTTTACATGCTTGCATGAGCGTGTGATATGTTCATCAAGTGATGCAATCTGATCCAAAATTGACTGAAAGTCATGCTGAATACATGTTGGAAGGCCATGCAATTGTGTGTGAAAAGTGGAAGTGGAAATCATCCAAATGGTCCTTTAACTTACACCCATGTGCAAGTCCTTCATACTTTAGCCAAATGAGATGATCTTATACTTTTTGGAAAGGTGAGATCAAGCGGAACAACTTTCATGTTGAAAATATTTTCATTAGAAGCTTGGATCATGATGAATTTTGAGGTGGAAGTTTGGGAAACCAAACATATTTGAAAATTTTCTAAGTCCCAAGTCAAATGTTCACTTCTTCCACCTTGAATAACTTTTTCTATGGACTTCAAATGAGAAAAGTTCCTTCATAAAAGTTGTAGATCTTTCAAACCTATTAAATTTGGTCACATAGTTTACCTCATTTGGATTTGGCATGAAGGAGTTGTGCATTTTAGAAGTTGAAGAAAATCACTTGTTCAATGGTATTGGCCCAAAATGACCTATAATGTCTCCTCTTGGAACATGCATTTGAAAATTGAACTTGAACCTCGTCCAAACATAAAAGTTTAAGTAGACATCTTTAATTTGATTGTGAAATTTTAAAGGATTTAATATCATAAAAATTGAGCAAGTTATGGTCTTGGGAAGTTGACCTCCAAACTAGGGTTCTGACAAAATGACCCATAATCTTTCACCGTAAAAAATGACTTTACAAGCAAAACTAGCTCTTGACTTCAACATGAAAGTTGTTTGGAATGTAATTTTGAGTAATGTTGCTCTTGTAATAATTTTCATATTACAAAAAGTGTAGGAGATAGGGTCTAGGGAACCCCAGTTTTGACTAGTTGACTTTCTCTGGTCAACCACCATGAACCTTCTTGCTAGCTTGACATTCTCTTGACTTATGGGACTCATGGAGGATGAAATATGCGTAAGATGATTTAATGTGAAGTATCCTTTGAAATATTTTTATCAATTGTTGAGGAAACGTGTTGAAGAAGTTACACAAGATACCTAGATGAATTAGGGTTTCCAAGGCAAACAAACTCCAAACTCTTGACGATTTCTTGATCAAAATATTATGTGAAGATAATGGGGGTCCATATATGATGCTTAGAGCCAATGTGAACCAGTTATTGATTGTACTCCTTGCATTGAGGGTCTTAAACCCTAGATATGAGCTTGATAGAGCATAGGTGAGCATGCACACTACCTACAAAAGCAACAAACTATATATTGACATATTTTTGGTATTTTCGTTAGTAAATAATAAAAAATGAAGTATGATATAATCAAATGTGCTTGGTGGTCTCTCCCAATGCAAACCCAATAAATGAGGGGTAAAGAGGATGCCAAGGTGTGATCCCAATGCCAATGCATATGATGAGATAACATGAGGGATCTTAGGGTCAAAATTAGGGTCTTACAACTGCCGTTATTTAAGGACGTTCTAGCTGAGGAGGCGAAGGTTAAAATTTTCGTATCGACTCAGTAGAATGGACTTAAATAATAACATAGAAGCAAATTTTGGTCCCTAAGAGACCTCATGATGCATATGATATGAAATGAAATAAATCTCTGTGGGGAAAATATTGCCACAAAGGAAAAGAATCCGGAGAGACCGAAAGTCCGCATGAGCATAATGCATTCCACAAGGAAAACTCACTTGGGATACATAGACTCTGGGGGATAAAAAGTTGTGCGTAGGCCATGCTATGACTTAAAACTGCTGGGGGGACACGAGGGATTCCATGAAAATAAATCAATGGAAAGACTCAGTCGGGGATAAAGGAAAAATCTGCAGGGGAAACGGGTAAATCAGGACAAAACTGAAATACTCGATCCAAACAGGGGACGGATATTTCACTGAGGAAATACTCACTCAAACTCAAATGGGGAAGAAATGAACTTTAACCCAGGAGTACCCGAAATATATCATCTATTACTGGTTACTGGGTAAGGAGATAACATAATTTGATAGAGAGGATATCCGTTATCGGTTAGGGTAAACATATCAAGGATGACTCGCTAAGGGCAACATGAGGTGTATTCATTACCAGTTATTGGGTAAGAACAACCTGCTGGGGAAAAGCCAAATAGGATTTAAAACTACCGGTTACTGGGCAGAAGACCAAAGAGAGAGAATACTCGTCACTGGTTGAAGGGAACATATCAAGGACAAACATAAAGGGAAGAATATCCGTCATCGACTAAGATGAACATATCAAGGATAAACTGCCGGGGAAAAAGTAGGAATTACATCTATCAGTTACTGGATAGAATACCAAAAAGAGAATATCCGTCATCGGTTAAGATGAACATATCAAGGATAGACTCCAAGGGGAGAAATAGGAATTACGACTACCTTTTTACTAGGTAGAAAACCAAAGAGAGAATATATGTCACAAGTTAGGATGAACATATCAAGGATAGACTCAACAGGGAAAAGCAGGATTTACAACTATCGGCTACTGGGAAGAAGACCGCAAAGAGGAGGAAACCCGCCATTGGTTTAGATGAACATATCAAGGATTACTCAAAAGGAAAGAATATCCGTCATCGGTTAAGATGAACATATCAAGGATAGACTACCTGAGGAAACGTAAAACGAATCCGCTGGGGAAAAACCAAAGGTAGTAGATCACTGTTACCGGGTATTGGGTAAGAGTAAAGTACTCACAATTTAAGAAGAATATTACCAGTTACTGGGTAATAGACTCTCAGGGGACCAAAAACATTGATCTAGGTAAGAGCTAGAAAGAAACGGTCAATCAAAGACTCAACCTGATGAGGATATGCCTCAAGGGGAGTGGTTCCATCTAGATAATCGATTGTAGAGGAAACTGAAATAATAATCATCCACGAGGAAATAAATCAATGGGAATGAGAAAGGTTAAATTCTTTCCGCTTAAGGGGATGACAATCTACAATTGAGGGAGGACAGACACACCAAGTCTGCGTGGGGAGATGATATCACCGTAGCAGAGGACCAGAAAAATAATGAATCAAAAAGTGCAATATATGAATGTATATGTATATGTATATGTACATGTATATATGATGATTATGCTGACAAAACAATCACAAAGGATACAAATGTCAATGATCTGAATCATCGCTACAACACTCGGCCAAATTCGACAGGATGGAGGCACCAACTGGAGAAAAAGAGTTGGGGATGGACATAAATCATCCACCTTAAAAGCTTGACCCTGACTGGGGAAAGAGAGAAGATCTACTGAGGATTTGCATCATCAACCCTGCGGGGAATTTTAGGTCAACACCATATCAAATGAGAGACAACCTTGCAGAGGATATTACCAAATACTGCTCAAGAATTAGTGCTGATGGGGGATCAAGAATGAACTCCGCTGGAGACTTGATGGGAAACAAAAATCTGTGTTGACTCTATGCAAACCATTGAGAATACATGCTCACAACTCAACTAGGGAAGCAATCTCAAAACGCAGCTGGGGAAACTGAATTGATGAAACCAACTGCTTGGGGAAAGACCAACAATGTTTTGCACTTCTAAGACTTACTTGTTCTCAGACTCCGTTTGATATTCCTTGTTGAAATTGATTGCTCTTTAAAAGTAATTGCTTTTATTATTTTAAGAAAAAATGTTTTTGATTTTTAAATTCAATTTCAAAATGATCATCATAAAATTCAATGCTATTTAACTGAAAGATAAATAAGAGTAGAAACAATTGGATAAAAAGCTCAACTTTATTTAATATAATGGTAGTCTGTAAATGACAAGACTCCATAGATCTTTACAAAAGTTAAAAAATGGTAATTTACATGGAAAAGGGCTACATTGAATACAATGATCATTAATACTTCTACCAACTTCAATATCCATTGTACTCTTGGCTTCGGTTGAAGATGACGAATCAGAACCAAATGACGTGCTCAAAAGTGTTCTCAGATTGGAGATCAATAGGATGCGGTTACTTGCCATAATCCCTAACTTTTGCATAAATTACCCCAAAGCGGGGTACTCAATCTATCGGGATAAATTTTCTGTTTTATGTCTCTAATTTTTGCCTGGATCACCCTTTCGGGTTTTCAATCCACCGAGACGCTCATTTTTGCCTAAGCCGCCCTTTCGGGTTTTCAACTTAGCGAACTGTTCTTTTCTTTTTAGGTGAAGTATTTCTTGATTGCATCGGCATTCATAGGACGAGTTAATTCTTCACCATCCATAGTTGTAAGAATCAAAGCAGCGCCTGAAAAGGCTCTCTTGACAACATATGTGCCTTTATAATTAGGAGTCTATTTTCCCCTAGCATCAGGTTTGAAAAATAGAATCTTCTTGAGCACGAGGTCGCCTTCTCTAAACACACGAGGCCTGACCTCTTTATCGAAAGCTTTCTTCATTCTCTGCTGATATAACTGTCCATGACACATGGCAATCAATCTCTTCTCTTCAATTAAATTCAACTGGTCATACCTGGTTAAACACCATTCAGCTTCAATCAACTTGGCTTCCATCAAAACACACAACGATGATATCTCAACCTCTACTGGGAGCACAACTTCTATACCATAAACAAGTGAGAGAGGGGTTACCCCTGTTGAAGTGCGGATGGATGTAGGTACCCATGCAAAGCAAATGGGAGCATCTCATGCCAATCTTTGTACGTCACAACCATTTTCTGAATGATCTTCTTGATGTTCTTGTTTGCATCTTCAATAACCCCATTCATATTGAGTCTGTATGGAGAAGAATTATAATGTGCAATCTTGAAGTCTTTGCAAAGAGCTTCCACCAAATTATTATTCAAGTTTGATCCATTATCAGTAATGATCTTACTTGGCACACCATAACGACATATAATCTGATTCTTGATAAACCTCACAATAACTTGCTTGGTTACATTCGCATATGATGCCGCTTCAACCCACTTTGTGAAGTAATCAATAGCCACCAGAATGAAACAATGTTCGCTCGAAGCTTTAGGCTCAATCACGCTAATCATATCAATTCCCCACATGGAGAAAGGCCATGGAGAGGAAATGACATTCAACAATGTCGGAGGAACATGAATCTTATCTTCATATATTTGACACTTGTGGCATTTCTTCACAAACTTGCAACAGTTAAATTCCATTGTCAACCAATAGTAACCTGCTCTCAACATCTTTTTAGCCATAGCATGTCCATTAGAATGACTACCAAGGGAACCTTCATGGACTTCAGTCATCAACATGTCTGCTTCGTGTTTATCCACGCATCTGAGCAGAACCATGTCGAAGTTTCTCTTGTACAACACATCACCATTTAGGTAGAAGTTGCCAGCTAATCTCCTTAAAGTTTTCTTATCTTTCAAAGATGCCCCAGGCGGATAAATCTGACTTTGGAGGAAACACTTGATATCAAAATACCACAGCTTTTCATCTTTGATCTCTTCAACAACAAACACATGAGCTGGCCTATCAAGATGCATCACAGTCAAATTAGGAACTTCCTTCCAGAATTTCACCATAATCATTGAAGCCAATGTTGCAAGAGCATCTGCCATCCGGTTTTCATCTCGAGGGATATGATGAAACTCAACATTTGTAAAGAAAGTTGAAATCCTCATCGCATAATCTCTATATGGTATCAAACCGGGTTGATTTGTCTCCCATTCATCTTTCATCTGATTTACGACCAAAGCTGAATCTCCAAAGATGTCCAAATACTTGATTCTAAGATCAATGGCCTCTTCAAACCCATAATGCAAGCTTCATACTCAGCCATATTATTTGTCCACTTGAAAGTCAATCTAGCTGTAAACGGAAAATGAGTGCCTTGAGGAGTAATAATCATCGCCCCAATGTCATTACCATACGATTAACAACTCCAACAAATACCATGCCCCAACGAAAACCAGGTTCTGGCCCTTCTTCAAGCAATGACTCATCACAATCTTTCATTTTTAGGTACAAGATCTCTTCGTCATGAAAATCATACTGCACTGACTAGTAATCTTCAATCGGTTGGTGGGACAAATGGTCAGCCAAGACACTACCTTTAATAGCTTTTAGAGATCGGTATTCAATATCTACTCGGATAACAACACCTGCCAATGGGAAATCCTCCCAGTTAGAGCAGGCTTCTCAAAAATGTACTTGATTGGATCCATTTTGGATATCAACCAAGTAGTATGATTCAACATATACTGACACAGACGCTTAGCAACCCAAACCAATGCACAACAAGTCTTTTCTAACATAGAATACCGAGTCTCACAGTCAATGAACTTCTTATTAAGGTAGTAAATTGCATAGTCTTTCTTTCCAGTTTCGTCTTGCTAACCTAGAACACAACCCATACTTTCTTCAAGCACAGTCAAATACATGATCAAGGGTCTTCCTTCAACAGGCGGAGACAGAATCAGAGGCTCAAGCAGATACTCTTTGATACTATTGAAAGCTTTCTGGAGATCTTCGGTCCAATCAAAAGATTGATCTTTTCGAAGAAGCTTGAATATAGGTGCACACGTGGCAGTCATATGCGATATGAATCTTGAGATATAATTCAAGCGATCAAGAAAACCTAGGACTTGCTTCTCAGTTTTGGGCGCATGCATTTCTTGTATTGCTTTGACCTTAGCAGGATCAACCTCAATACCCTTCTCGCTGACAATAAAGCCCAACAACTTACCAGAAAGAACACCAAATGTACATTTATTGGATTCAAGCGGAGTTTGTATTTCCTCAAATGTTGGAATAGCTTCAACAAGTGCTCGACATGTTCTTCTTCATCACTGGATTTAGCAATCATATCATCGGCATAGACTTCGATCTCTTTGTGCATAGAATCATGAAAAAGAGTGGTCGTCGCTCTCTGGTACGTTGCACCAACATTCTTTAAACCGAAAGGCATCACTCTATAACAGAAAGTTCCTCAGGGTGTAATGAATGTGGTCTTCTCCATATCTTCGGATGCCATCTTGATCTGATTATAACCGGAAAATCCGTCCATAAACGAAAAGACTTTGAATTTAGCTGTATTATCTACCAACATGTCAATGTGTGGCAGAGGAAAATCATCTTTCGGACTAGCTTTGTTCAAATCTCTATAATCGACGCACATACGGACTTTTCCATCCTTCTCCGGGACAGGCACAATATTGGCTACCCACTATGGATACTCAGCGGTAATAAGGAAACAAACATCAATCTTCTTTTGAACTTCTTCTTTGATCTTCACTGCCATATCAGGATGAGTCCTCCTCAACTTCTGCTTGACCGACGGGCATTCTGGCTTCAACGATAATATATGCTCCACAATCTCAGAATCCAAACCAGGCATGTCTTGATAGGACCAAGCAAACACATCTGAATACTCTTGAAGAAGATCAATCAACCCATTCTTAGCTTCTGGACACAGTTGAGACCCAATCTTGGCTTCCTTCACATCTTCTTCGAAACCCAAGTTGACTAGCTCAATCTGTTCTTCGAATGACTGAATGGTTTTTTCCTCGTGCTCAAGTAGACGAGATAGTTCATCATACACTTCTTCATCAATCTCTTCCTCGGCCTCAAACACAGGGAAATCAAAGTTTGGGGAATGAGTAGGATCATTGTATTCAATGGGTTTAGAAACCAACCTGCATAATGATTTGATATTTTGATTTTAGAGAAGACAATTGTGACCAAATATTATGCAGACGAACAATTATTATTTATTTATGTTTTTTTGTGATTACCATTTTCAAAAAAGCAAAAAGTAAAAATAAAAACATCATTGATGTGGATGAATAGAATTGCATTTTATTGATGATAATTTGAAAAATTCCCAACAATATTCACTTCTCCCTTAGGCATAGGAGAAGGACTTTTCTTAAAATAATGAAAAAAGAAAATTACTTAGAACAATGGACAATAACAGGAACATCAACAACAACCCAATTGTTGCAAGTCTTGCCATGTGTCACAAAATTGGCGCATTCTTCATCTTTATCGCCTTCGATCATAGCAGCTGAGTGTTGTTCATTACCATGGATGAACCCTCCGCTACAGAAACTCGGTTTCACTTCCTCAGCTTTAACATTAGACGACCCTCGCTGGAATCCCAATCTGACTCTATTCTTGTTCTCGCAGACTTCTATCATACGGCCCCATTAATCTGTACTGCCAGCTTCAATAGCTTTTTGAGCATGCTTGAAAGAAGACATGGGTGCCCCTGTTTTCTTCATTTCAGAAATAGATAAGGCTTGGAACAGAGTTCCAACCTCCTCCTCAGCTTCCACATACGAAAAAGACGACAAATGGCTCACCAAGAGCACTTTCTCTCCACCAACAATGACAAGCTTGCCATTCTTCATAAATTTCAATTTCTGGTGCAGAGTGAATGTTACAACTCCAACTTCATGGATCCATGGCCTTCCCAATAAATATCTATAGACCGAGTGGATATCCATTACTTGAAAAGTAATTTGAAAATCACTCAGACCTATCTTCACTGGAAGGTCCACTTCGCCAATGACGGTCTTGCGAGAACCATCAAAAGCTTTAACAATCATGCCACTGTACCTCATAGGGGCGCCTTGGTATGGAAATCTAGACAAAGTTGATTTGGGGAGTACGTTCAGGGAAGAACCAGTATCAACCAACATATTTGACAGCGCATCCTCCTACAATTCATCGATATATGGAGTGCCAGATTGTGATTTTTGCCTTCCTCGGGAAGCTCTTCATCACAAAAGCTCAAGTTGTTGCAGGAAGTGATGTTAGCCATAATGTGGTCAAACTGATCCACAGTAACATCGTGCTCGACATAGGCTTGCTCCAACACTCTTTGTAATGCTTCTTTGCGTGCTTAAGAATTCATTAGCAGAGACAACACTGAAATCTTCGAAGGAGTTTGGAGCAGCTGCTCC
Organism: Lathyrus oleraceus; assembly: GCF_024323335.1. Classification (NCBI taxonomy): domain Eukaryota; kingdom Viridiplantae; phylum Streptophyta; class Magnoliopsida; order Fabales; family Fabaceae; genus Lathyrus; species Lathyrus oleraceus. The sequence goes on from NC_066585.1 coordinate 207,282,427, forward strand.
ACCATATTAAATTCACTATTCTTGATTAATCTTAGTACCTCATCATCATTAGGCTTCAATTTGCTGGATTCACCAGACTGACACATTGGAGTACTAACTGGGTTCACTGCATGTACATCAACCTTCTTACCAACTGAAACATCCTCTATCACCTCTTTCGGGAAAACGGGACCGAAAACACGACCCCTACGGGTCACCTTCGTAATATCTGCAATATTCACAACAGAATTGGTCGTAGGCAACGAAACCTCTTGACCATTCTCCACCATGGTAGCATTATACTGGTAAGGAACAACTCTTTCGGATGCATATGGAACGGGGCCCGCTAACCATATTACTAACGGAGATACTGATCTGTTGACGTTGTTACTGCCACTGTTATCAAACTGAATCACTACCCGCTCCGGGGTCTTAAACATTGGAACAACTACATTGACATCACCTATATCCCTCGACTGTTGAATCTTGATTACATTCTCATCCATCAACTTCTGGATATCTCTCTTGATGATCAAACACCCACGGTGGTTCATGTTATAAATTGCACAACCATCATGGTCGTGTTCACAATCACTGATGGTACACAGGGTCCTATGCATCTCTACTAAGGACCGACGAATACGTCGCACATCGAAGACTTGGAAATTTCCTAGACAACCATCTACCATATTAACAGAGGAATTACCATGAGCGAGCAATGGGTTGGCTTTCACATTCGGTGCACGGTCCTCAAAGGACACCATCCCACTTTTCACTAGCTTTTGTACCTCATACTTCAATGGGTAACCGTTCTCGATATCATGGCCGGGAGCTCCTTGATGAAAGGCACAACGGAGTTCGGGCTTATACTACCACGGAAGTGGTTCTGGAATTTGAGGCAGATTTCTTGGTTGGAGTAGGTTCTTGAGAACCAAAGACGGGTAGAGTTCGGCATGTGACATAGGAATAGGGTCAATAAAGACCTTCTTCCTCTCAAAGTTTGGTTGTTGTTGATTATTGTTGTTGTTGTTGTTATAGTTTTTTGTTCTTTGTGGTGGTTGTTGTTGGCGTTGTTGTTGAACTGGCACTGATTGATTGTTAGAAAATACTGGAATAACTGATGAAACTTGATGTTGATGCTGACGCGGTGGCAGATTTCTTCTGACATGAGGCCTCCTCTGCCTCCCTACAGATACTGCATTGGTTTCCCCTTCCTTCTTTTTGGCAAAACCAGTTCCTTACTTCTTACTAGATGACACCTCTTCCTTATACAAACGTCCCTCTCAGACTCCTTCCTCTAACCTCATCCCCATGTTTACCATTTCGGTAAAGTTACTAGGGGCAGTGGCAATCATTCGTTCGTAATAAAATGAACTCAGGGTCTTAAGGAAAATCTTGGTAATCTCTTTCTCTTCCAACTGAGGATTAATATGAGCAGCAAGCTCTCTCTACCTCTGGGCATACTCTTTGAACGTCTCTTTGTCCTTCTGAGACATAGACCTCAGTTGGTCTCTATCAGGCGCCATGTCCACATTATACTTATCCTGCTTCACAAAAGCTTCACCCAAATCATTGAACGTGCGAATACTTGCACTGTCTAGCCCCATGTACCATCTTAAAGCGGCACTGTAGCGGTAAAATCATGATCATCAAGCTATGGATAAGCTGGACGTCAATAAAATAAGAGTCGCCACCGCACTTTTATTATTTCCAAGGGAAAAGGGAAAAGTACGAACAAAACCCAAAGATAATAAGTTTTCAAATCAAAACTAATAAAACGTCAGAGATTATAGGTAAGGGGGTTGGTTACACAGAGGGAATGTGTTAGCACCCAAAAAGTCCTAGGTACTCCTAGGGAGCCCTTTCTTGTCTGCATATGTGTTTTTGTACAAATGATGTTTGCAAATAAAATAGAGTGTGGGGATGATAAAAGAATTCATTAATTATATTTTTGTGTTTGACAAGACCTTCGGACTTGTGCCTACGTACCAACATAAAAATGAGGGATCAAAACCTCGTAGTTCGTGGTAACAATTTCAAAATGGATGCGTTGCTTTTAACAAAATTTAAGTTTGAAAGGCACAAAAGCCTAAAAATGATTTGAATGAGTGTTAGTTCTTTTTGTCTTTTGAAATTTTAAGTTAAGTATGGTTAAGTTTATTTACAAAGTTTGATTTAAGAAAATGAGTTTAAAAATGCAATGGCATAAGGCCAAAGTTTTTAATTTGCAAAAATGGTCTAAGTTTAGAAATCAACAAACACAAGCAAAGAAGATTTTTAAAAGGCGGGAGAGATTTTGAAATTAAAGAAGTGGGGAGGATATGAAGAGACTAATCCTAAGCACAAATTTAAAAGTTGAGAGTTGAAAAGATCTGACCAATAGGCTGCAATCCAATAGACAAGAATGTCATATAGAGACCCGAATCTCCCTTGGACTTTAGAATCACACAACAATCAATATACAAACAACAAGTTGAAGATCAAGGCATCAAATAAAGATAGCCACATCCAAGCTTAATAACTCCATGATCTTCTTCAAGTTTTGCCCATGTAGCAGATGACTTCAAAGGATGGCATAAGTCACAGGTTCAAAATAACAACTTCACAAAGATCATGTTGCAAATTAACTTAAATGGATCTTCAATGATGTATCAGATGAAGTTTCAATCCACAAGCATTTGGTTTCATGAAAGTTGGTATTGGTCAAGTCCTTTGCATATGGAATATTGCCTAAATTCTAAGTCCAATTGTTTCAGATTAAACCAACAGTCCACACAAGATATTTTTTAGGGTTTTTTGATCTTATTATGTACATTAATGGTCAAAGACCACACAAACAATCACAATATACACAATCACAATATGTCACAAAATATGGTCCAAATGGAAAAAGTGAAAATGACATTAACATAAACAATTAGAATGGTATGAATAATGGCAAATGAATAAAGCTTTAAAAATTAAAGTGAATTAAAAGTAAATGACTTGAAATTAAATGTTAGTTGTTAGTTAGTTAGAAGTTAGTATTGCTTTTGCTTTGCTTTTGTTTGAAATCATTCTTTGGAGAACACTCAACCCACTTATCACAAGCATGGATCCTTGAACCAAGACATCTTCCAAAGGAAGGAAAAAAGGCAAAGTTTCCACACAATACCATGAAAGAGGGGATACTTACAATCTTACTAACTAAAATGCTATGTCTTTTTGTGTTAAAATTTAGCGCTATATTAAGCAATCGTAATTGGACTTATGTAGAAGTCACAACTATTTGAGGTCGGGCAATAGAATTTTGGTGTTAATGCATGTTAGAGACATAGTATAATGGATTATGCTCATGAAACATACCACACACAAAAAGAATATGCAAAATGGGGTACCTAATCTCATCCATACTTATGTTGATTTTGCAATCAACTAACCTTAGGATATGGAGATATTATAGGTCCATGACATGAATGCATAAAGAAGAGGAATGAGATGAAGAAGGAGGGGGAATGGGATCAAACACAAATTGGACAAAGGAGGACTTTTACCAGGTTAAGATCATTCATTAATTTTGGGAGATGGAATGTACATTCCATCAATCCCCTAAATCCAATGATCTTAACCTAGCAAAGTCAAATCGACCTTGACCAAGGCGCAACAACACAAGTCAAACTCACAAAGTCAATTAAAATGGCTCTACACAATTAATTTGACATTTAATCAATTAAATATAATAAAAGTAATGCATTAAATTAAATATGGTTGGTCAATTTCCTAAAACCTCATCAAAATACCAAAGAAATGACCATGAGATTTATCATAGGTCAAACAAGGTCAAAGGACCTTGGAGAAAAAATTTCAGAATTTTTGGAAACCTAAAAGTATTTTTAAACAATTAAAAATATTCACAAAATCAATTAAATCATGAAAAATATTAATAATGATCCAAAAAATAATTTTAGTTCAGAAAACGAAAGAGGATTTTATTTAAATTTTTTTGGTGAAACTCTCATATTTTTTGGATCAATATTAAAATTAATATGAATTAATGAAAATAAGAGAAATAAAAATAAAAACAGATAATCAAAAAAATATGGACCACTTGATCTCCCTCATTAATTGAGGTGGTAGATCAAGTGGTGAGAAACGCGCATTTTTTGGTGCACGCTAGTTAGCGCGCTACACACTTGGTCATCACAAGCAACGTCCCTGATTAAAACATTTCGAATCCATCCAATGGCTCATAACACTTCCAGCTCATAGCCGGAGCCAAAAGCCAGTTATCTTCTCTGATGACCCTGGCGGACTGGTTCTTTCATCACCATAATATAAATGAAAAAAGGAGGACACGATCTTAAAGAAAAAATGGCGTAGACAACGAATATCACCTCAATTTAACCTAATTCCAAATATTAGAGAGATACGTGGAGTTGAATTTTGAGGTGTGTGAACTGAGTTGCTTTGATTTAACCTCAAAGCAACTCAATCTTCTTGCCTACATTGGTAGGAGTTCAGACAACCAAGGATCCAAGAGAATTGATGAGAATTGAGAGAGAATCGAAGAGAAGAAAAATCTGGAAAAATACCTTCAATGTTGTGCAGAACTGGATCTCTCTTGCTTCAATTCGTGCTTGATCTTACTTGTGGAGCTTGGAGAAGTGGATTAAGAATGCTGCAAAGCATTGGATCCTGGAGTTTTTGAATCTTCAAACAGTGAGATTCAAACTCAATTTTCAATTGAAATTTATCAGGTTTTCCTTTGAATTGTGAGGGTTTCAATGGTTGGAGGCAAAGCTGGCGCGCAAGGTCCTTCAAACTGAAGCATTGGACCTCTATTTATAGCAAGTGGTAAGTGTTATTTTCACACTTGAAAATACTTCCAAAATTGGCAATGTGAGGTACAATCTTGCACGGACATGTGCAGGCCTATGATGCAATCCAATTAGGTCCAAGATCAACTGAAATGAGGTCTGAATGAAGATTGCATTGCAAGGCAAATATATTTGGATGTTCGAAGCATGATTCTTTCTAACTGATACAACTATGTTCAAGCTATGCGCAAACCCCTCAAACTTTATCCAAAATGCATGAATTTGGACTCTTTGGAAAGGTTAGATCAAGAGGAACAACTATCATGTTGAACAATTTTCCATTTGGAACTTGTATCATGATCAATTTTGAGGTGGAAGTTTGGAAATTTCAACATGTCAAAATATTTTCTAAGTGTCAAGCCATATGTTCAATTATTCCACCTTGGCTAACTTTTTATGTGAACTTCAAATGAGAAAAGTGTCTTCATCAAAGTTATAGCTATTTCAAAAAAATTCAAAATGGTCACAGTTTTGACATCATTTGGACTTGTAATGAATGAGTTATGTATTTTTGAAGTTGAGGAAATTCACTTGTTCAATGGTATTGGTCCAAAATGACCTATAATGTATCCTCATATCACATGCTCATAAAAGTTGAATTAGCTATCACTCCAAACATCAAAGTTGAAGTAGACACCTTGAATTTGATTGTGAAACTTGGAAATCTTTCATATAATAAAAATTGAGCAAGTTATGGTCTTGGGAAGTTGACTTTCAAATTAGGGTTTAGACAAAATGACCTATAATGTTTCAACATAGAAAATGACTTTCCAAGCAAAAATAGCTCTAGACCTCAACATGAAAGTTGTTTGGAATGTTATTTATAGTAACGTTTCTCTTGGAATCATTTTCATATGAGGAAAATTGTAGGAGATAGGGTCTAGGGGAACCCAATTTTGATCAGATGAATTCATCTGGCCAACCACCATCCACCACCTTTCTAACTTGCAACTCTCTTGACTTTTTGGACTTATGGGAGGTCATATATGCATAAGATGATGAAATTTGAAGTGTCACTTAATATATTTGATCAATTGGTGAAGAAGCTTATTGAAGAAGTTACTCAAGATACTCAGATGAACTAGGGTTTCCAATGCAAACCAACTCCAAACTCTTGAAGAAATCTTGATCAAAATAACATGGAGAGATCATGAGAACTCATATATGATGCTTAGCCATTATGGATCATTCCTTGGTTGAGCTATTTTTTAGCAATGAGGGTCTAAAACCCTAGATATGAACTTGATAGATCAAAGGTGATCATGCCCTACCTACAAAAAGAGTTAGGCAAATGCAAAGACATATTTTTGGTATTTTGGTTAGTAAATATGATCAATTACAAAGTATGATACAATCACATGGTGCTTGGTGATATCTCCTAATACAAACCCAATGAATGAGGGGTGAGGAGGATGCCAAGGTATGATCCCAATGCTAATGCAAATGATGAGATAGCATGAGGGATCTTAGGGTCAAAATTGGGGTCTTACAGGCACCCGTCAGACTGTCTTGGAAGTAGTGAATCAATAACTAATCATTATCAGTTTGAGTTTACATTTTTCCCAGCATACATGCCAAGGTGGCTAAGTGGACAAAATATTTCCCTTATACATTTCAAAGTTAGGGACTTTGAACTTCATCGGGATCTTAACGTTTGGTACCAAGTAGAGTTCGACAACACCCTTACCGAACAAGTCTTTTCCTCTCAATGTCTTCAATTCCTTTCGCAGCTCAAATAACTGATCCTTCATCTCATTCATCTTCTAATAAACATCAGGGCCCTGAGATGGCTCAGAATGGTATATGGTGTCCCCAACACAAGCAGAGTATGAACAACTGGAGGCGGCACAGACATGACCGGGGTAGATGTCGGCATAAAAGCAAATGTAGGTGAAAACCCTTCAGGCATAAAATTTGGTGGCATCCCTCACGGGAATCCAGCAGGCATAGTTGGACCAGGTTGAGTAGTAGCGACAAGCACCGTTGAGGTAGAAACCTCTAAGATAACAGTCCTTTGAGGATGAGGAGTTACAGGAGTTGGAGAAGACTGGTTCTGAGCAGCTAGAACATACTCCGTCATAGTAGTTAAACAAGCAATCTCATCCTTTAATTCTCGGTTCTCTTGCTCTAAGTGCTCCATGATTGTAGGTTTTTTGGCGCTAATGTTGTATCGGTGAGTCAGCTTGGCTGAGGCACAGAAGAATAACCGATAAGACATCTGGAAGAAAAAACTTGTTATGCAAATGGTGCATGAAATGCAATGTTTTTGTTTGTTTTTATTTTCAAGGAACATACTGTTTTATTTGCAAATATATAATAACAATAGTAACAATTTGATTAACCATAAAATCTCTTTTATTCATATAATTTGGAAGGATTACACTTAGTACAATTTCAAAAACCAAAATACAAATACAAGAGAAAAGGAAACTAATCATCCCAAGGACCCCCTAACAACAGTGTCAGATGATCTGGCTGTTGGCACATACTTCCTTCGGATGCGTCAGATTTCGGATTCAAAAGAAGTCTTCATTTAGGCCTTCTCGAGGACAAGCTGATCAACAATCTTCTTCCAATCTCTCTGTCTCTTCACTACTCGGTCTTCAAGAAGTTCAATAAGTGCATCTTTGTCCTTTGAGTCAACCTGAAACTCCTCATGCTTTCGACTCAGAGCATGGAACCGCTCTTCCTACATATCCTTCTCTTGCTTCATCTTGGAGAGTGCGTCTTCCAACTCTCTACATCTTGGTTAGGGAGAGTTGATGGCTCAGACACAACCAAAGACATAGGTCTTTCACAAGCATACAACATCTTCAATTCCAAAGCTCTCTTCTTCACCTAAGTGGTGTAAGCTTCCAAAGCTACACAGTTGCACGAACCAAGCTCGGATCTTCCTTTCCTATACACGTTATGCCAAGCATGTACCATCTTCTGCTTCAAATGTTAGGGATCTTTACCCTCTTGATAGAAAAGACCTTATAACTGAGTGTTATTAGGTTTGTCTCTAAAGGGGAACCCAAGTTGACGACGAGCCAAAGCAAGGTTGTAGTTGATTCCTCCTTGTGTACCAATGAGAGGCACAATAGAGAATTCACAACAACTGTCAATAATCTCCACACTACTCAATGCAGAATCATACCAAACAATATCATCATTAGTGAGAGACATAAGTCTCTGAGACCACTGTAGACATTGTTTGTTCTCCAAAAAACCAGGCGTCTTAGGCAAGTGCAAAATAAACCACTTGTACAAAAGAGGAACACAACATACAATAGGCCCACCACCTTTAGAATTCCTCAAATGCAAAGAGAAGTATATATCTCCCAATAGAGTAGGCACATGATTCCCAATCAAGAAGATTCTAATAGCGTTAACATCAATAAAACCTTCAATGTTAGGGAACAAAGCCAAACCATATATGAGCAACACAAAGAACTCAGAAGTCAACCAAAACATTCCTCCTTTCTTCACCCAATGAGCCTTAATCTGAAACTTCTTCAGATGAAGAGCTTCAGCTATAATATGAGATTTGGGAATCTCCTCCAATCCACTGAAAGGCACCTTGTCAGAAACGGGTATTCCCAAGAGGTGGGCATACTCCTCTAACATAGGCATAAGCTGATAATCAGGAAAAGTGAAGCATCGGTAGAGAGGATCATAAAATTGAACCAATACACTCAAGATTCCTTCAACCACATCAGTAGATAAAACAAATAAGAGTTTCCCATGACGTTGCTTGAAGTCCAAGGGATCTAATACAAAAGATGATAGCTTCCTTTGCTCTTTCAAGCCAGGATATCTGAAAATGTACTTCTTAGTGTTCCTTCGTCCATAATCCATGGTCTGAAAATATTTGCAAATAAAACCTCAGTTCCTTGAAGTTATTTTTTGTGTGATGAATGTCATGATGCACATGAATGCATGAATGCAGCAACCACAGACAAGGGATCACACACAAGGCAAACAAACAAAGGTTAAGGGATGAATCAAGTCATTGTCAAGATCAATCATCCATTTTGGTGGATTATGGTTTTCACCTTATCAACACCCAAGTTCATTAGATATTGGCAAGACTTGATTGGATCAACCAAGAATCAAGGTTTATTGTGAGTCACGAGCATGAAGTCAGGTTAAGAACCATCCCAAAGGAGTGTACTAAGGATAAAAACATGTAGATCATGTTCTAAAAAGTTCCCAGAGTCTTAATTCCATCTATCAGATATTATAGGTTATGATGACTGACTCATCAACCCATAATATTCTCAAGAGAAACTCGTCTGAGTGTAGCATCACGTAATAACTGTTATCAAGTCTATACCTGAACAGTTTCCGCACTACGTCCTAAATAGGTCAAGTTGGGTTAAATGTTCTACAGTCATCAACTTCTCGGACCCCAAATCGGAGAAAGTAATGTCTAACCAAAAATAACTTGTGAGACACCAATAGCTCCAAAAGGGTCTCCACTGAGTAGATGGATCTCAAGCCAACTTGTTATGGACTACTCCACACAAGTCAAACATGACTATACCATCCTCCTATCTTAATTGCACTCAAGTTCGGGTTAGAACTTATCTCACCACTCAGAGACCCCCAAGCACAACAAGCAAATTATATCACACATGCAAATGTACAAACATCAAATATACAAATATATACACATAAAAAAGTAGGCTAAACCCACTGAGGACTACTCCCCAGCAGAGTCGCCACTTAATTTCTGTAGCGCTAAATTCATGACCATTAAGCTATGGATAAACTCAACGTCAATAAAACCAGAGTCGCCACCACGCTTTTATTATTTCCAAAGGAAAGGGGAAAGTACGAACAAAAATCAAAGATAAGAAGTTTTCAAATCAAAACTAATAAAATGCCAGAGATTACAGGTAAGGGGTTGGTTACACAGAGGGAAGGTGTTAGCACCCAAAGTGTCCTAGGTACTCCTAGGGAGCCTTTTTTTATGTGTGTATGTGTTTTTGGTATAGAAGATGTTTGAAACAAATAGAGTGTGGGGATGATAAAAGAATTCATTAATTATATTTTTGTGTTTGACAAAACCTTCGGACTTGTGCCTACGTACCGACATAAAAATAAGGGATCAAAATCTCGTAGTTCGTGGTATCAATTTCAAAATGAGTGGATTGTTTTTAACAAAAATTTAAATTTAAGATAGGCACAAAGGGCCTAAAAGAGTTTGAATGAGTGTTAGTTCTTTTTGTCCTTTGAAATTTTAAGTCAATATGATTATATTTATTCACATGTTTGATTTAAGAAAAGACTTTTTAAAAGTGCAATGGCATAAGGACAAAGTTTCTAATTTGCAAAAGAGTCTAAGTTTAGAAATCACAAGCAAAGAAGATTTGGAAAAGTGGGGAGAGATTTGAAATTTAAGAAGTGGGAGGAGATGAAGAGACTAATCCTAAGCATAAAATTAAAAGTTAAGAGTTGAAAAAGATCTGACAATGGGATGCAATCCAATAGACAAAAATGTCATATAGAAACCCATTTTTCCTTTAGACTTTAAATCAAGCAATATCAATAAGCAAGTATCCATATGAAGAGCAAGGCATCAAATAAAGATAGCCACATCCAAGCAAGCAACTTCACAGTCTTCTTCTTAATCTTCCCATGTATCAGATGACATACTCCTTGATTGGCTCAGAATAAGGCATTAGACATAGGTTCAAAGTAACAGTTGCATCAAAACCGTGTAGCAGATGAATTCATGAAGATCCCAATACTTGAATAAGATGGAAGCTCAAATCACAATAACTTGGTTTCAGAAATGTTGGCATTGGCCAAGTCCTTTTGCATAGGGAATGTTGCCTAATTCTAAGTCCAAAGCTCAAATCAAATCCAACAGTCCACACAAACATTTTTAGGGTTTTTTGTTGTTTATTAAGTATTTTAAGGTCCTAAGACCACAAACACAAACAAGATACACAAACAAATATATACAATCACAATATATGGCTCAAGTGAGTAATGTGAAAATGACATAAACATAAACAAGTTAAATGATATGTAAATGGCAAATGAAATGATAAATGACTTGAATTTAAATTGCATAAAACAAATGACTTGAAATTAAAAACAATGATAATAGAAGTTAGTCAAATGCTAGTTGATTAGATGTTATTGGTGTTTTTCTTTTCAATTGATTAAGTCATTCTTTAGAGAACACTCAACCCTCTATTCACAAGCATGGATCCTTGAACCAAGACATCTTCCAAAGGAAGGAAAAAAGGCCAAGTTTCCACACAATACCATGAAAGGGGGGAGACTTACAATCTCACTTAATAGAATGCTATGCCTTTAGGTCAAAATTTAGCGCTATGTTAAGCAATCGTAATTGGACTTATGTAGAAGTCACAACTATTTGAGGCCGGACAATAGAAATTTTGGTGTTAATGCATGTTAGAGATATGGTATAATGAACCATACTCCTAAAACATACCACACTCAAAAAGAAAATGATCAAAGGATGGACCTAATCTCATCCATACTTGTATTGGTTCATCTAACACAAAGTTATGGATGAACCAATTAGCCTTAGGATATTGAGACTTCATTGGTCAATGGAAGGGATGGGATAGAATGGATGAACCATATTTTTTGGATTATAAATGAAATTGATATGAATTAATTAAAATAAAAGGATTAAATGAAAAACCAGAAAAGAAAATATAAATAAAAAAACAAGGGTCATCAGATCTCCCTCATTAATCGAGGTGGCAGATCTGATGGCCAAGCGCGCACATTCCACTAACGCCTCATTCAACTGTGCCACATGCGTGGTAATCAAATTGGTTGGATGAGATTAAAACATGAGAACCAAATCAGATGGCCTGGATTGTTCCAGCGCACCATCGGAGCCCTAACTCTGATCATCTTCTCCGATGAGCACCACCGGTCTGGTCCAAGCTCAACTCAAAGGAAAATGACAAGTGAATACACTAATTTGTAGGAAAAATGCTTAGGAGCATGAATCTGGCCTCAATTTTCTCCAATTTCAAGTATATAAAAAGATACAGGGATTTGAATTTTTAGGATCATGAACTGAGTTGCTTCGATTTGACCTCAAAGCAACTCAATATTCTTGCCTACATTGATAGGACTTTAGACAACCAAAAATCAACAAGAGTGATGCAGAATTGAGGGAGAATCGAAGAGATGAAATTTATGAAAAATTACCTTCAATGGAGCTTCAGATTGCCACGTTCTTGCTTTCAATTATGCTTGGCCTTGCTTCAGATGCTTGTTGGAAGTGAAATAGATCAAGGAAAGGTATGGACTCTTGGAGTTTCAATCTTAAAACAGATGGAGAATTGAAACTCGATTTTCAAAGAAAATATTCAAGCTTATCCTTCAATGGTGAGGGTTTGGGGTTGCAGGTTCAAAGCTTGGGCACGAGGTCCTTAATTCTGAGCAATGAGGGTCTTATTTATAGGCCATGAGATTGATTTCCACACACTTCCAATTTTTGAAAAATTTGAATAATTCCTTTGCATGCTTGCATGGGTGTGTGATAGGCCCATTAAGTGATGCAATCTGATCCAAAATTGACTGAAAGTTATGTTGAATTCATGTTGGAAGGCCATACAATTGTGTGTGAAAAGTGGAAGTGGAAATCATCCAAATGGTCCTTCAACTTACACCCAAGCGCAAGTCCTTCATACTTTGGCCAAATGAGATGATCTTGGACTTTTTGGAAAGGTGAGATCAAGGGGGACAACTTTAATGTTTAAAACGTTTTCATTTGAAACTTGTATCATGATTAATTTTGAGGTGGAAGTTTGAGAAACCAAACATATTTGAAAATTTTCTAAGTCCCAAGTCAAATGTTCACTTCTTCCACCTTGAATAACTTTTTCTATGGACTTCAAATGAGAAACGTTCCTTCATCAAAGTTATAGATATTTAAAACCTATTAAATTTGGTTACAAATATGACCTCATTTGGATTTGTCATGAAGGAGGTATGCATTTTAGAAGTTGAGGAAAATCACTTGTTCAATGGTATTGGCCCAAAATGACCTACAATGTCTTCTCTTGGCACATGCATTTGCAAGTTGAATTTGAACTTCCTCCAAACATAAAAGTTGAATTAGACATCTTTAATTTAATCATGCAATTTTAAAGGCTTTCATCTAATAAAAATTGAGCAAGTTATGGTCTTGGGAAGTTGACCTCCGAACTAGGGTTCAGACAAAATGACCCATAATATTTCACCATAAAAAAATGACTTTCCAAGAAAAAATAGCTCTTGACTTAAACATTAAAGTTGTTTGGAATTTCATTTTGAGTAACTTTACTCTTGAATCATTTTCATATGACAAAAATTTCAGGAGATAGGGTCTAGGGAACCCCAGTTTTGTCTAGTTGACTTTCTCTGGTCAACCACCATGAACCATCTTGCTAGCTTGACATTATCTTGGATTATGGGATTCATGGAGGATCACATATGCGTAAGATGATGTAATGTGAAGTATCCCTTGAAATATTTGATCAATTATTGAGGAAACTTGTTGAAGAAGTCACACAAGATACTCAGTTGAATTAGGGTTTCCAAGGCAAACAAACTCCAAAATCTTGATGATTTCTTAATCAAAATATCATATGAAGACCATGGGGATCCATATATGATGATTAGAGTCAATATGAACAAATTATTGATTGTGCTCCATGCATTGAGGGTCGTAAACCCTATATATGAGCTTGATAGAGCATAGGTGAGCATGCACACTACCTACAAAAGCAACAAACTATATATTGACATATTTTTGGTATTTTGGTTAGTAAATAATAAAAAATGAAGTATGATACAATCAAATGTGCTTGGTGATCTCTCCCAATGCAAACCAATGAATGAGGGGTAAGGAGGATGCCGAGGTGTGATCTCAATGCCAATGCATATGATAAGATAGCATGAGGGATCTTAGGGTCAAAATTGGGGTCTTACAGAGGCAACTGTCATACCCCAATTTTGACCTTGAATCACTGAATCGACACATTCATTATAACTTTAACAACATCCACATAACATATCATGCATTACATTTTGCATAATGCCTAAATTGTCAATCAGAATAATTTTTTGGATCTACAGGCAAACTAGTCAAACTGATTCTCAAATGTATCCGAAATTAGCGGGCGAAAAATTTCAAAGTCGAGCTTGTAGACGTCAATTTTATTAATCTACGGTTCACGTAGTTTAACCTGGCGTGCTCGTTTTATTATTTCAAATACTTTTTCAATCGCATTTTAAACAATCTGAGCCTTTTAACCAGTCATTTTCTATTTCAAAATTTGGTCAAAACCCGTATGTTTCCGAGAGATTTATTTCGCGCGGACCATTTTGGTGCATTTATTTTAATTTTTTGAGTACCTTTTCGCTTAATTTTTATTCATTTTGAATCTTTTTACTTTTACGTTTTTGTCAAAAAAACACGTAGAAAGAATAACTAGAATTAGTGGTGGTCTTAGTTTGAATTTATTGTATTTATTTTTAAGTGTTTTGATTCTTATTTGGTTTAGTTGATTTTATTTATTTTCATCACTAAATAATATTTAAAGGGGTAATTTAGGAAGTATCATGAAATTGTTATCCTAATTATCATACAATAAAGTCACCCATTGGCCATGTAATAAAGGAGGAGGACGAGAACAATGACTACCCACCCTCATACAGTCTCTCTCGTCTCTCATTGCATTTGGGAGAGGAGAATAAAAGAAGAAAGCTTTAGTGGTAAAAAACCTTTGCATCCAAATATATTTCACCCTCCATTCTATCATCTTCCTCATACCACAAACAATCCCTTCACCAAATGATACTACCCACCATAATTTTCCTTAAAAATCACATTTCCATAACCTACATGTGTCTCATATTGAATTAGAAAGAGATTAAAAAGCATTGAAAAGAATAATTTCATTTTCCATACCGCATATGCAGTAGCTGAACCTCATCCTACATACCAACCAAAACCGTCATCTTTCATTAAAAAAACACAACAAATATATAATATCATCCCCTATTTCATCAACATTTCATATACCAACATACTTCATGACATCTTCATCTCCCACATATACACTTCAATATTTTCACCAATGAAAAACGCATTAAGCGCAAAGATGTAAATAACACCTTCATACTAATAGTTAAACACACACACTCAGTAGTAGTAGGAGGGATTGAAAAAAAAGAAAAAATGGAACTGAAACTTTCTTTGATTTTTTCGATTTACTCTCTCTCTCTCTCTCTCTCTCTCTCTCTTTTGGTTTTTTAGTTTCCACTCTCACTGCAAACTTCATTTGACTTCCCTTAATCCTCCATTCTCCACCATTTTCTATCAAAATCTCACCACCATGTGAACAAGTTAATATCTTCCACTTCCTCTCCTCCATTTTCAAAGATGACATTTCTTCATAGATCTACACTAACCTTTCAACCAAGACCACACCATAAAGCTTCACATCTCAACACCCTCCATCCGACGTTGCAACCTTACCGGCGGACATCACCACGACCTCGCTGTCATTCAAATCATACGACAAACCGCCCACACACCGCACTTTCCCTGCTTATGACCGGGACACCACCGCGACTCTATGAGACATCCGTAACCGATATTTTTTGATCTCTCATTTCCAGGAGCAGCCGTTCGCCCCCATGTCCATACTACATGATTTATTATTATTGTTTTTTCTTATTTTATTTAATAATCTATTTAGATTATGGTTGAGTTTGGTTTGGATGTGGGCCTTAGGCCCATGAAGTAATTATCACCTCATGTTTATATTTACACCCATCTCATGTTTTTCATTTTTATTTTTATATTTTTTCTTTTGATTTCATTATTTAATTTATTTCGTATTTAATTTAATCTATTATTTAATTGATTAGTTTTTAGATATTAATTATTGATTTTATTACGTGTCTAATTGATTTAATTAAGTTATATTTATCCATGTTCGTACCATTTCGCATGTGAATAATTCATATTGTCATTCTCACACTAATCTCACTAACCTTTCTCTACCGACCACCAAGTCAAATTCTTTTCATAATCAATTTGAGACACCTGGTCAACATCAAGTTAAATTTCAAAATCTAACCATTCTCAAATCATTTAGATGAATCAAACCTCGATCAACATCGGGTGATTCTTTCTAAATCAAACATAATATCAAATTCCTTTTGTTAAACAAACTCAAAAGAAGAGGGCTGTTGGAATCTAGCATTCTAGCATAACCCTCAAATGATTGGTCCTAAAACACGCATCTTAGGATAGTCGTTCATTCTTTTTCTTTCGCTCCTAAAACAATTTAAACTATTTTCAAAACCATTTTCAACACACTACAAACCATTTTCAAAACCGTTCATATACTTTTACCACTTTTTAAATCCTATGCCAACACTTACAACGTGAGAAGGATAAATAAATTGGTAAATTTTTTTGAATCTATAGTGATCATGGAAAGAGTTTGAAAACTCTAGTTTCTCTGAATTTTGTTCACCTGAAGGTATATCTCATGAGTTTTAATCCCCCATTAGTCCTTAACAAAATGGGGTTATTAAGCATAAGAATTAAACTCTCCAATAAATGGTTTTGGTCATGCTTCATGCCAAAAATTTACCTTGTCACTTTTAGGTAGAAGCCATGAACACTGTTTGCCACATTCACAATCGTGTGACCATTTAGCCATGCACCAAAGATTCTCACTATGAGCTATGGAGAGGAATAAAGCCAAGTGTAATGTAATTTCAGGTTTTTGGTAGAAAATGTTATATCCTTGGTGATAGAGAGTAAAGACACAAGTTGGATCCTAAAAGTGATGAAGGAATCTTCTTAGGATACTCTACAAGTAGTAGGGAATACCAAGTATTCAATAATTATATAAGATCCACGAGGGAGTCTATCAATGTTATTTTTGATGACACACAACATAATTATGTTAGTGAAAAAGAGGAGGAGTTCACTACTCCTGAGTAGAATGTCACACCAAATGTTTCAGACAAAGGTACAAACATCATTCTGCCACCTGAATATGAAAACTTGGAAGATGTAAAGGATAATGTTCCCGTAAACAAAGGGTCACCCATAAGAATTCAGAAATATCATCCCATAGAAAATGTAATTGAGGATCTAAATGAAGGAGATACCACCATATCCAATGAAGTAATTGCTAACATGTGTTTTATATATAAAATTAAGCCCAAGAATGCCAAGGAAGCCCTCAAGGATGAATGGTGGATAAAATCCTTGCAAGAACAACTTGGTCAATTTGAAAGAAATATAGTTTTGGAGTTGGTCCCCAAACCTAACTCTGCCAACATTATTGGAACCAAGTGGATTTACAAAAAACAAGTCAGACGAGAATGGTAATGTCACAAGAAACAAGGCTCTTATAGTAGCTCAAAGGTACACCCAAATAAAGGGGGTACATTTTGATGAAATCTTTGCCCATGTTGCTCTCCTGGAAGTTATAAGATTGTTACTCGGAATATTTTATCTTCAAAATTGTATCAAATGGACATTTAAAGTGTTTTCCTAAATGGATTTATGAATTAAGAAGTATATGTTGAACAACCCAAAGGGTTCATTTATCCTTTTTCACCAGATCATGTGTAAAATCTTAAGAGGGTTCATGGATCACTAGTTTCTTACCAGTAATGATTATGTGAGAATATGAGTTGATAAAACTATGTTTGTCAAGAAAGAAGAAGTAAAACTCATGATAGTGAAAATTTATGTGAATGACATTGTATTTGAAGGAATGTCAAGCAAGATGGTAGAACATTTTTTTCAACAAATGCAATTAGAGTTCGAAATGAGATTGATAGGATAACTTATATACTTTCTTAGTTTTCAAGTTAAACAAATGAAAGATGGCACATTCGCATCCCAAAGCAAGTATGCTAAGAACATTTTCAAGAAGTTTGGCCTTGAAAATGTAAAACATAAACATACTTATGATGCCACTCATATCAAACTTACTAAAGATGATCAAGGAGTGAATGTTGATCAAAGTCTCTATAGGAGTATGATTGGAAGTCTATTGCATCTCACTGCTAGTTGATCAATTAGGCAGGTAATGCTAAAGATAGAAAAAGTTCCTCAAATGGATGATTCTTCTCAGGAAACAATATCATTTCATGGTTTAGCAAAAACCAAATTGTGTTTCTCTGTCCATTGTTAAAGATCAATACATTGCTGCTAGAAGGAGTTGTACTCAACTCTTGTGGATGAAGCATATGTTGAAAGAATACAATGTCACTTAATATATCATGACATTATATTGTGACAACATGAGAGGTATTAATATTTCCAATAATCAATTTCAACATATTCGTACTACACATATTGATATTCGACATCATTTTATTAGAGAACTTGTGGAAAATAAGGTCATTGCTCTGGATCATGTGTCAATAGAAAAACAACTTACAAATATTCTCACTAAGGTCTTGGATGCAACAAAATTTGTAAAACTAAGAAGTGATTTAGGGCTATGTGTGATGTATGTTTTGTAGTAATTAATGATGAGGTGGATGAAGTGTAAATGGGCCAAAATTTTGTCCCTTTAATCCACTACTTCCAAGAAGCGTGTGAGGAATCTTGTCTGGACCAATAGAAGTCCAATACTACTTCATATTCAAAAAAATTAATTTAACACTTACAATATTATTTGGCGTTCCATTACTATTAATCATCTTCTCTGAAATCTCAACTCCTCTCTCCAACTGTTCGTCTTCAACCCAAATCTTTTGTGAGAATGGTAGGAATACATCAAGGTACCAACACCACTGGAAAAGAAAAGAAGAGTATAAATAAAGTAACGAAACCATTCAAGGAATATAAAATCATAATGGATTAAAAATGAAAGGGGTTGTGATTGGAGGGATGGCTGACGGTCAGACCGTAGGTCTTCCCCCATTAAATAAACTAAGAAGATTAGGAAGAAGAAACTTAATAAGAACAATGATCACACTTCTATGACCATGTCTGACCTAACAGAGAAATGCATGGAAAATGTAATAGAGGTTTCAAAAGACACCAAGGAAACAATCGGTCCTAAAGAGAAAGTTATGCCACATCTATTAGATGATGTCCTGGAAGTTGCTCCACTCTAAGTCGTGTTTTCTGTCACAAGAAAAAGTAAATATTCTAAACCTCCAAAAGATAGTGTTTATGCAAATGTATATGTTCATAAGATAGTTTTTGTAGCACCCAAACCTAGTAATAAGGATAAGGATGTCCGGGTATTGATTATGACAATATTACTCGAACCCTATAAACTATGAATGCATGTGATAACCCTCCAAGTGATAACAATATTGATAAGATTCTAAGTGAGAAACTTGTCCTAGAGAAACTTTTGGATAATCTTACTGTGGATGTTGATATTGAAAACACCCTGAATGAAATTGTGTCAGAAGATTATGAGTCTAGTTAGGAAGAACTTGGAGCCATTTATGATGATGGCAACAAGGATGTCAGCAACAATATTGATGACATTCCTCAGATTGTGAGACATTCCTCAAAATTAAGAGAATGACTTAGATGTGTCTGAAGAATTTAATGATGAAGAAGATGGTTATGAAGCAAGTGAAGAGGAAGGTGAGAAAAACATTTAAGAGGTTGAAAAAGTTAACCAAATGGAAGATCCAGAGGAAAGCAAAGAAGACTTGAGTCAAGATGTAACATAAAATGATAATGGCAATGTTGATGTTGCCAAGGAAGATGATATTACCATTGAAGATGTTCCAACAAATGTCAATGACAATCTATAGGATATATAGGAGACTGGAGCTCCAACCCATAATGATGTTGAGCAAGATGTATCATACATCAACGAAAATCATAAAGAATATGGAGTCCAAAATGATGTCATGAAGGATGTTAATGACAAGATCATTGACAATATTGATGATGTAGTTCCTACTTTTAAAGATAATGTAGCCACAACAATTATATGCAAAAAAATACCCAAGACGAAGACTGAGAAAAGTAAAACTTCTTTGAAAGCCAAGAAGAATACTACCAAAAGTTATACCACGCCAAGCAAGAAGAGAAAACCCTCTAAAAAGAAGGAGGATGTTCTAAGCATAAGAATTCTGCATTGGAATAAAAATGGAACTAAAAAGTTTGTCAGTAAGGAGAAGTTTGTGCTAAAGAGGAAGAAGGCTCCAGAAGTGGAAGTCATTGAGGAATATGTCAATTTTAACTCATATGACTTCTTGTTTCTCATGAATAAGAAAAGTAAGAAGGTAGTTAGAGGAAATAAATTTCCTGACAATGTTCTAACAGTGCCCCTTGAGAATGTTTCATTCCACTCTGAAGTGAGTGTTTTGAAATGGAAATATGTCTACCACATGCGCATTGCATCTGAGAGAGAATTGTCAAAAGAAGCTTTACTGGATTTTTCTCAATTTTATGCAATGTTTCTTAACTTAGAATTTTACTGGACATAAGTGGTTCAATGTTATTCTAATATTATTGTAAAGTGTAGAATTTTAAAGGCATAAAGATAAAGAATACAAAATAGTTATAGTAGTCCCCCTTATCAATCAAGGGTACATCTAGTCCCTCTACTCCTTAGAGGATTTTCTAATATTATTAGATATTTGTACATGTATTTATCAAGACCTATTTAAAACCTTATAGTAAAGAAACAAAATAAATAACCCCACTCTTTTTACAACAACTTATCACTACAAATTTGATGACTAAGTTACAACACACTTTGAAATAAATTTGAATAAACATGTTCTTAGCTGGATTTTAAGTTGAATAATTTGTTCTTATATTTCTCTAAATCACAATTTAAACTTATATACTTTAAGTGCTAATAACATTTTAATGAAACTTTTGTACTTGAAGTTGTATGAACACTTAGAAAAAATGTATTTGAATTGTATGAAAATGATTTTTGAAAGAGTTAATTTCATTTTTTGGTGTATGATGTCTTATATACAGCTTAAAAAACCTTTTTGAATGATTGCATAAGTTAGAAAAGGTTCCATGAAGCATTGCCAATCAAAACGATGATTTAGTTTCATGAAAAAACACAATGGTTTATGTTGTGCTCGGATACAACAAACCTAAATTCGAATACCATAGAAGCAATATTCCAATTTTTTGAAAAAATGCCACCTGTATTCGAATACATAAGGTTGTATTTGAATACAACTTTCTTTCCAGCACTAAAATTGATTTTTTTAAGGCAAGGCTTTCATGGGTTTTCATGCAAAATGATGTAAGAAGGTTTTAGATGAAGTATGGGATGAAATTATAATAATTCAAAGTATTATATCATGAATTTTAATGAGAACCTTAGTCATAATCAGTTTTCTCAATTCTCCACTCTATTTACAATGTCACACCTTCTTGATTTAACTTTATTATTGATGTATATGTCATCAAACTTTTAATCCTTTTTCTTCGTTGATAATTATTGTCTTTATCAAAACCAAACTAGATAGAATATGTCTTCTTCACATGAAGTACACTATCCTCAACAAAAATAGGAGTTTCTAATTGGGTTCCTGCTAACCATGGCACAAGTATCACATCATCCTTTGCTAGCTTGATCTATCATATAGGAACACATATTGCCTTTGATTTTAGTGAGTATGTTTTTGAATAGATTTTAAAACAAGATGAATCCTTTGTTGTTAATCTACCTATTGCATTGTCGTCCTTGATTAGTGGCGTTCTTATTAAACAAAAACCATATATAGTAATTATTGAAGATACTATTGGTATTTCTTCTAGTCCCTTAAATTTTAGCTAAAAATTATTTGTTGGGAAACATGTCCCATGCCTTGTTCTCCCTCAATCTTCAGAACTTTGGTGAAGTAGCTATGCCCTTAGGTGTCAATCTTCCACAAGTCCCTCCCATGACATAGACTACCATAGGGACCATGTTGAATGAGCTTATACAAGTGTACAAGGTCTTGCAAGAGATAATTTCTAGCTTAATAATAAGGAAGAGTAAGGTTGGTGGTCTCATTCAAATTATGAATCGCAAAGTTTCTATGGATTCCACCTCTCAGACAGTTAAGATGCTGAGAAGGTTTCTAAGACACTTGGTGAAAATGAAGAACATGATGAAAGTGAATATGGTGAAGATGTGGAGTATGAATATGTCTCTGATGATGATGACTTGCAGTAACAACATGATGAATGATGATGTTTTTTTGTCATTTGATTCACTATTGCGTAAGCCATTTATATAACAGAATTATGGTTTCTCTTCTCTACCCACATATGGGTCCTTTGCTCGGATATATGGTTTCCCTTAATGGGTCAGATGGGTTTTCTGGATGGTTGCTCTTGATGGGTTGGATATTACTTTACCTCCCTTTGTCCATTTATGGAAAATAAGAGGAGATGAACATGAATGCATTCACCGTTATTGAACTTATATTTTTGTTCCTCAATTTTCTGTCAAGCATGTGGTTACTCATGAAGATAATGTTTTTGTTGTTAAAATTTTCTTTGTTTAGTTTCATTTCACTCTGAAGTTTGGATTGTCTTGAAGAATGTTTATGAGACTGTGTCTAACATCTTAAATGTTGTATTTGCCTAAAACTTGGCCAAAAATGAAGTTTGTTATTACATGTGACTGACAACATTTTATGGGCAACATGTGAAGGAATATGTTCTGTCAAGATGGGAGACATCCCGTTTCTATGTGATCAAGATACTTAAGTAAGAAAGCAATATGTTAAGCATAACATCCTTCATTCCGTGAGACACCATGTCTCACTTTGGATTACTCCGAGTGTAAGCTAATTGTAGTAATTATCGCACTTTTAAGTGTGTGTTTCCTTTTATAATAAAATCCAAGTTATGACTTTTGTGCGCTTTTTGGATTAATAAAGATGTATTCAGAATCTCTTTTAGCAAGATTAATTTTAGGAATTTTGATTTGTTCAAGATTCAATCAATCAACATTTTACAATCAACATTATTAAAGATTGGTTTCTTATGCTTTTGGAAAGTTCAACCGCATTCAAGACCTAGACCATAATGGACTATGAAGGTGTACCTTTGTTTCTCTTTAAGAAAGCATTCTCCACTAAGATGATTCATACCTTGCATTACTAAGCTTGGTGTGTTGATTTATTTTGAGTCTTGTGTTTGTTTTCGTGTAATACTCCATAATTACGTCTTAATTCTAAGTTAGGAGAATAAAGTTGAGTTGTATTATTGCTCCATCATTCATATACTTGTTTAATTGTCCAAACACTTGGGAGAGTGTTTGAGTGAAACTGAGAGGGGTCTCACATCCAGGGGAGCTTGGATTAAAGTTCACAGGTAGTATTAGAAAAAGACGCATTGAGCTGAAAGAGTTCAAATCATACCAATTTATACTTCTGACTATTAAGAATGAATTTCCTTTCATTGGGTGGACGCCCTCCAAACGTAGGCGATTTTTCACCGAACTGAGTGTCATGCCCCAATTTTGTCAGGGTATTTTAAATTCATCTGATACATGTCCATTTGTCAAGTTTTGTATTTTTTAGCCTTATGCATTTTTATCATCAAATAAAGTTACTATAATCATGCATATATGCATTATAGTAAAAAAAAAATTACATGTTGAAGAAATTGACTAAAATTGCATTTTGAAAAAAAATAAATTCATGATAATTTGATTATCATAAAAATATTCATTTGTATTTTATTAATCATTTTCATGTATCATAAAATAAAAATCAATGTTTCACGAAGGTCCAAAATATCTCTCATTTATTACATAATTATTTCATGCATATATTACATAATTATTCCATACATATATGACATCATTATTCACTATTTAATTAATAAGTTTCTAGAAGACACACACTCTCTTTGCATAATTCCTAAACTATCATTTATAGAGCCTATAAATAAACCTCATTTCATTCACAAATCACACCACCAATCATTCACAAAAATTAAGCCAAAACTCTCTTTATTTTTCTGTTTATTTTCTTTCAGGTCATTTCTTTCTTTTTATTGAACATGTAGGATCTTATGTTTGTTCTTTATTTAATTCTATTACATTTTTACTCTTACTTTATTTATTTAATACATTCATCATCACCACTTTGCGTGAAAACTCAATTAATTTTAAATAAAAAGTTGAAAAGTATTCTTGAACCTCCATAAGCAAAAGTGATTTGTTGTTGTTTAAATGACTCTTATGCTTGTTATTTATTTAATTCTATTATATTTTTACTTTTGGTTTATTTATTTAGTACCTTAATCATCACAATTTTGTAGGGAAACTCAATTGATTTAAATTAAGAGTTGAAAAGTGTTCTTGAACCTTCATAAGTAAAAGTGATTTGTTGTTGTTTAAATGACTCTTATGTTTGTTCTTTATTTAATTCTATTGTATTTTTACTTTTGCTTTATTTATTTAGTACCTTAATAATCACCATTTTGTATGGAAACTCAATTGATTTCAAAATCAAAAGTTTAAAGTGTTCTTGAACCTCCCTGAACAAAAAGAGTCAAGTACAAATTGATACTTGTTTTACATAAATAATGTATCCAATAACTTCCCAACATCACCCCGAGAATGAATCCATAGTTTGTTCGTCATGAGGATGAATAAAATGGTCAAATCAAGCAAACATATGTTGCTGCATTTTTGTTGATTTTCGAAATTTTTTGTTGTTCATTTTTTGATTTTGAATAACCATTATATTGGTGAGATCGAGTAGATAATTTTTTATTATTTATTTGCTTAATTCCATGAAAACTTGAGAAAATTATGATGTTTTTACATTTTCGTCTTTTTCTTTCATTTTTGTTGTTATGGGAATAGTAATCAAATGTGGGTTGGGGAAGACAAAGTCTCCCCACACCCCTTGATTTCTTAGTACACCCCTGTGGATCCTCCCCCCTTTAGGCCTAAAGCATTTTTCTAGCTACACCCAAGGATGTACATGGGTGTGGGTCAACCCACGAACCCGTTGACCCAAACTGAACCAACCCATAAATTACTTGAACCCATTTATTTACGGGTTTACCCAATCCAATCCATAACAACCTGTATAGTGTTGGTTCGAGTATCGGGTTTGAGATTTGCAACCCGCGGACCCGTTGACTCAACTCATTCATGTGGCTTTAGTAATTTTTTATTATTTTAAATAAAAATATAAAATTAATATCTCACTAATAACCATAATTTTTCTTTAAAATAATTTATTCTCCACCAATAATATTACTATATCAATGAGTTTACGTAATTATAATATTAAATGTTGTTTCTTATTTTCTTTTGTATCAATTCAAACTTACGTATTTTATAGAAATAACGTGTCTTATTAAATTTTATACTATTATCAAGTGTTATGTCGTATTGCTGAATTTTATTAGATATTATATGATCTGGTTCATAGAATTTGAGTGTTATAAATGAGTATGATTGTATTGAGTTGTGTTACATTTATTTTAAACCGACAAAAAGAATAATAAAAAATATATTTTTTATTTAAAACATAACCCGCAAACCCAATCCAATCCAACCCGTAAAAAACGGGTCGGTTCAGGTCGATTTTGACAATGAAATTGTGGGTTGGATGATGAGCCCAACCCATTGAAGTTTGAACGGGTTGGGTAACGGGTTGGACTAAACCCGATCCAACCCAACCTGTGTACACCCCTAGCTACACCCCCAATTTTCAGCTTATTTTTGTCTTATATATATATATATATATATATATATATATATATATATATATATATATATATATATATATATATATATATATATATATATATATATATATATATATATATTTATTTCTTTATTTATTTATTTTTGTTATTTCTTTTATTTCCTTTAGTTTTTTTTTTAATTCTTTTACCTCTTATATTGATAGTGTGCCCTCTCCCTTTTGTTATTTCTTTTACCTTTTTTATTGTTTTATTTATTTAATTTATTTTATTGTATTTTTTGTTGATGCATAATTGTTAATCCAAAAAGAAAAAATGACCATTAAAATTTACCTTTAAAAAATAATAAGATAAAAGGTGTTTGATCAACATCAAGTACATTTTTCAAAATCACACTAAGCTTTTTTCTTTAATAAGCACCTCATACCATTTCACACACCATTTTCACTAATGCGATAAAATACTCAATCAACATCGAGTTTCTCTTCCGCTTTCTCAACTTGTTAAACTTTTTCCTAACAAATACAAAAGAAATGAGTCCTTGGAGTCTCACATTCCTTGAATCCTTGAATGATTTCTCTCAAAGCACACGTCTTGAGTTAACTTTTCATTCACTCTTTTTCGTTTCTAAAATAGTTAAATAACTTGGACAAAAAGAGGGGTCATTGGAGTCTAGCATTCCAGTTGGACCTTTGAACAATCTTTTGAATGCTCATTGTCCATCAAACATTTTTTGAATGAAAAAGGTATTGTTGGAGTCCAACATTCCGATAATATCCTGATTAATTGGTCCTGAGGATCACGTCTCGTTCTCATCAAACATTCTTCATTCTCCTAAAACCATTCAACATAATTTTAACCCGATTTCTCGCCCCCATGCGATCAACAACTTCTTTTCATAAGAACATTTGTCTAATCCTTTCTAACGCATACAAAATTGCGTTTAAGCCTCCTCCGTGAGTAAGCAAGCCATGTTTTACCGTTAGAATGCGATCTAAACACAAATTCAACCCTAACACACTCTAATCAAACTCAAACCTCTTTTCTCACCCCCGTGTGATCGAAACCTCTTTTCAGAAAGAACATTGTTCAATACCTTCTAACACGTATAACAAACTAGTGCTTAAGCCTCCTCGGAGAGTAGACAAGGTAATGTTTAGCCTTTAGAATATGATCTAAATGATTGTTCTTTAAAAAATACCAAAAAACCGTAGTACCCCGAACTACAAATGCTCTGATTTCCTTATTGCACTATAAGGATACGTAGGCAAGAGATCTTGGAGAGCACACTAATTAAAAAACCTCAATTTCCCTTTTGAGGTTTCCTTTCATTTCCCTTTTCAATCTCTTTATCTCTCGAAGAAAACAAATAACATTAGCTAACATTCAAATCGCAAATTAGACTAAAAGGTTCCCGTTGAGTACAACGGACGTGAGGGGTGCTAATACATTCCCCTTGCATAATCGACTCCATAATCCTGAACTTGGTTGTGACAAACATTTTCTTCTTTTAAAGGTTTTATCGATATTTTCACTTTCCTACCTTGGAATAAATAAAGTTCAGTGACGACTCTGTTCGAATCATTTTTTTCGCGACCACCGTGAAGGATCATATTTTTCGAGATGCGACAGCTGGCGACTCTCCTAGGGACTTATGCTCCAAGCAAGAGAGAGTCAAACCTAACTTAGTTAACCTTGCGATAAATTTTGGCGTTGCTTATTTGTTTTTTTCATGTTGTATATACTTGCTTGCTTATTTGTTTTCTTTCTATTATATGTTTATCATCTTTCTTATCTTTGGATTCTGGGATGATATCATGAGTAAAGCTTTACACCCGAGCTTTAGAAAAGAAGAGAGAATACATAGTTTATAATTGGAAGTTGTGTAGTATTAGTCTCAAGGACCACTCCTTATGTGCCTAGAATGAAGACTTCCCTTAGAGTAGACCTTTTCATAGATCTCGTCGTAAGACAACTAGCATGTGGCATAACTTGATTCATAAAGGGTTCATGACTCTAGGAACCACTCTTAGAACTAGTTTATGTCTTATTGGTTGCATAGTGTTAGACTCCAAGGACCACTCCTTGTGTACCTAATACGAAGACCCCACCTATAATAGACCTTTCGTCATTCTCGTCATAAAACAACTAGCTTGTTGATATGATTAGCATCCATGACTATGGGAAACTTATCCAAAACCTCATAGCCAACCCTGTGAGTGGTTTATGGGTAGAAAGTTTAGAACTATCCGCAATAGGGGCCCCACCTAAGTATGTTGTTCTGCGATACTTATGTTATCCTGGATCCTGACAATACATCCATTGCATTTGTGCATATAAAAAAACAAAAAAAAAACAAAAATTTCATGCATTGGCATTTCATCACCATGCATGCATATCATTCTAAAAAAACAAAAAAACTGATCCATCTTTTTTCCATAACTCGCAGTTAATTTCCCGACATCCGTATTGGACTTGAAGCAACTTTAAGATGACTATGGATCCATTAGAGCATAAACATGTCGTGCTAAGAGGAGATGTAGACTCAATGAAATACCATATAGACCAACTTGTGGAGGCCATGATAGATTTATCAAATAGAAAGGACAATGTTCAACGGGCTACAATCATTGAAAATGTCATCCCATATGAGAATTCTGATGTACAAGAGCGTCACAATGTCCGAGATGAGGGTTCCTCATATCATGATGTTGTTGAGTAACACAACTTTGCATTCTTTGCACCAAGATCCCAAGGGACAAGCCTGGTGGTGAATAATGAACATCCACAAGATGATGAGATTGTTGAAAGATGTTATGTGCTAGAGAAACGACTTAAAGCCATAGAAAGGCGAGATACCGTTGAACTGAATGCTTTAAACACGTGTTTGGTACCTGCCCTGGTTATACCCACAAAGTTCAAAGTACCAGAATTTGAGAAGTATAGAGGGGATAGTTTTCTAAATCACTATTTAGTGATGTTTTGCCGAAAGATGGCCTCTTATGTTTACGATGATAAGCTAATGATTCACTGTTTTCAAGACAGTTTGAGTGGGCCGTCATTGAGTTGGTACATGAAGTTAGAAAGGAATCAAATTTAGTCATGGTTGGACCTAACTAACGCCTTTTTCAAGCAATACAAATACAATTTCAACATGGCTCCCGATCACATGTAGTTGAGGGCCTTATTTCAGGAAAATAATGAATCCTTCAAAAGGTATTCCCAAAGATGGAGAGTGTCAGCGGCTCGCGTTGAACCACCACTTTTAGAGAAATAGTTGATGGACTTATTCAGGGATACCTTGCATTACTTTGAGAGGTTGATAAGTAGTGCATCACAGACATCACTCACTTGGTGTCAATTGGAGAATGCATAGAGAGCGACCTCAAAAGATGAAGAATTCATGGCACCTCAAATAGCCAGAGCATTGAGAGTGAATCCATTGTCAGTTTCCAAGAGGAAGAGGATGATGAAATTAATGCAGTATGGGAAACTCCACAAGCTCCATATCAGACACTGTTCTTTCCATAGGGTCAATATCCTACAAATCAAGGATCTCCTCAATATCAACAACAGCCATACCGAAGGCAACATGCTCCATATCAGCAGCGTCAACACGCCCGACAAAGGCCAAGAAATTCTGAGACGCATATCGATCCACTTCTAATGCCATACAGTAAGTACTTCCATATTTGATTAAGAGAGGACCGATAGTGCCAAATGAACTAAATCCAGTGCTTCCTCCATATCCACCAGGCTTTGACGCCAATGCACGATGTGACTTCCATGCTAGGGCACAGAGGCACTCAACTGAAGAATGAAAGGTGCTCAAAAGAAAGGTACAAAGTTTTCTTGACTCTAAGATGTTCTCATTTGCGCCACAAGGCCTTTAAATCAACAATAATCCTTCACCTAGTCATGTGGGTCCACCAGTCCATACTATGGAAGAAATTACCAAGAATAGGTCTGAAGATAATTATCATACTGGTCTCAGTGAGCATAATAGACTCCGCTTTAAAGAAGGCTAGCCCAACAGTGAATAAAGCACGAGCGAGCTTCCTCTACACTGACAATCACTTTGCTATTTTAGTATTTCATTTGTATTTTCTTTGCATGTTAAATACTTAGTTGCTTTCAAGTATTGTTGTTTTCCTTTAATGGTAATATTAATGAAGTGATCATGCATTTTTCAAATCAATCGTGTCATATTCATTCATTTTCCATTTATATCAAAAATAAAAAATATTTCTCCACTTCACTTTCTTTATCACACTGTTGTTTTAGAAAAGATTAAAGGGAGGATGATGAAAACGAAATACCCATAATTGCTAACAATATGCTTTTTGCTAAAATCCAACTGATGATGTACATGCATTGTTTCAAATTTCCAAACACTGGAGATATAAGGAGTTAATCCCTAGTTAACCACTTTGAGCCTAGAAACAGGTGTTTCTTTCAGATCTAAAAACCCTTACGCTTAACCTGGGGCAGGGTAGTGCTTAGTTAATCTGACTACGCATTCAAACTACAAGAGGAAACATCCCATATGGGGATCAACCACCTGATATTCTGCGTACAGATCCTGAAGTTTTGAAGGAACCATACAAAACCAAAGTTATGTCGGTTGTTCTTCAATGACCAATGACTTGGCAGTCACAATTTTTCAAAAAAATCAAAGAAAGAGTCCGCTAAGTCAAACACCCAAAGAGGCGACTTAGGGAAAAATTAGGGCAATCCCGGTAGAGTAAAAGCTTCAAAAAGTGGTCCAGGAAAAATTTAGGGATCAAAACAAAAATCAAAAGAGGTCATGAAAATCCTCAGCAAACGCAAAACAAGATTCAGTGACCACCATATCAAGAATCAAAGGGTCACCAACATCCATGAAAATAAAAATAAGGTGACTTCCATTTCAAGAGATCTTGAATCATCATCTTTATCCTTACACCTTCAAACTCTCTTAGAAGTTGAATGCGTGTGTTGAATTAACTGAATGTAGGATTGAAGATCATCATGACGAAGGGGTGGGTTAAAACAAAATTTGGGCCTTATATCTTTTGTTTAAATAACCATGAACCAAGTCGCGTTACAACCCTCAAAAGACCTAATTGAGGCAGGGTTTATTCTGAAAGCATACTACAACAAGGTTGCGTAAACTGACTCATATAGATTTGCTAATCTTCTGTGTCGATATCATATTCTCACTGTATCTTTCACACACTAGCTAAATCAGCAATGCGTTTGAACTAATGGTCATTTCGTCACACAATATCACATCATTCCAATAAATGATTTTTTCAAAAAAATACATGAACATCGCATTAAAATTACCATTTTTGAACGAACAACTTTAACTGCAAGACAATACTTGACATCAAGGAAATTCCAACAATAAGGAACAGTCAACGGAACTTGAACATTCGTTGGTGCTAACCCGAATCAAGACCATCTCATAACCCTATGGAACAAGGGCATTGCATCCATTGACTATGTTAACCAAAGAACTGGTTAGACTAAAAGATAAATCTCCAAGCATCAGTTGATCAAGGAGGCAAATCATTTCCAAATATCCAGTCCATCTAGGGTAAGCCCTTTAAAAGCTCAATTAGGGGAAACCCACTTTAAGATTCATGCATTAGGGAAAATTTGGTCTATACCATGTCATGGTATAATAACTCCCAAGGTTTTCTAATTCAAAATAATTCCTTCAAAGATCCTACAGACTGGGGCAAACAAGTTGCCAAGGGGCAGATTCCCTTCATACTTTCAAGTTGGTCAAGCAGACCATGCTAGACACCAACAAGAAACCTTTGATGATAATATTACTTATATGATTATTTTCCGTCAACCCTTTGACGATTATATTACCTAAATTGATCTTTTTTCTGTCAACCCTTTGACGATGTCACTCCTTAGTGAAGTTCTTTCCATAAACCCTTTGATGATGTTATATCATTTATAATCCTTTCTGTCAACCCTTTGACGATGTCACTCCTTAGTGAAGTTCTTTCCATAAACCCTTTGATGATGTTATATCATTTATAATCCTTTCTGTCAACCCTTTGACGATGTCACTCCTTAGTGAAGTTTATTTTCAGCAACCATTTGATGATTATATATTTTTCCATAAACCCTTTGACGATGATGTTACCTATATAAAGTCTTTCCATCAACCCTTTGATGATGTCACTCCATAGTAAATCCCTTTCCATCAACCCTCTGATGATGCCATCAACCCTTTGATGATGATATTCCCTAATTAATATTTTTTTCGTCAACCCTTTGACAATGTCACTCTCTAGTGAAGTTCCTTCCATCAACCCTTTGATGATGATATATCCTTTATAATCCTTTATGTCAACCCTTTGACGATGTCACTCCCTAGTGAAGTCCTTTCCATCAACTCTTTGATGATGATATATCCTTTATAATCCTTTTTGTTAACATTTTGATGATGTCAAATTCTTTTCCATCAACCCTTTGATGACGATATTCACTATCTTCTGTCAACCCTTTATTGATGATATTCCCTAACAATCTCTCATTGAAAACAAAATAAAACCCTACAATCTTTTTCAATTACCCAATTGCATTCCCACATGCATCGCATGCATCACTTCATGCATAATTTTCCTGTCGAAACATGAAGATTTATCAAATACAGTCATATCAATCATCAGCATACTCATGCATAGCATCCCCGCTGAAATGGGAGGCTTATAAAAAATGATCAAGAATAAGTTGCATTTCTACATGTACCAAAACAAATCCCTAGCAGTTGCATCTATACATGCGTCTCCATGCATCATTACATCCATATTACTTCAAACCCAAAGACGAATTTCATACAAAACATCATAACATACATGACATAATTCAGGATCTAGGGATGATTATAGTATCCAGAACAATCATCATTCAAGTCGGCAGTATTTCTCCTTTAGAGTTATTATCCCGTATGTGCTCGTGGAATTTTATTCCCCAACAAGTCATTCTTCAACTTTGTATTGATAATGATGTTCCCTAACATCTTCGCTGTTTTTACTCCCCAAGCAAAGGTTACCCTAAAACGTCTCTTATGAGTTTTTCCCCTGCAGAGTTTTGCCAATAAAATATTTTCCTTTTTCATTGCATTTTCTCTCTGCATTTCATCTCTACATCTCGAAGGACAAAATTCAGGGTCTTTTTCGTATTTAATCATCTTCCACCACGAATGTACAAAGACCGTTGTCAATCATACCTTCTAGTTCAAGTTAATTAAATAGGGGCAACTATCATACCTCAATTTTGTCAGGGTTTTTTAAATTCACATGATACATCTCCATTTGTCAAGTTTTGTAATGTTTAGCCATATGCATTTTTATCATCAAATAAAGTCACTATAATTATGCATATAGTAAAAAAAATCAACATTTTACATGTTAAAGAAATTGACTAAAATTGCATTTTTTCATTATGCATTTTGAAAAAAATAAATTCACGATCATTTGATTTATCATTAATATATCCATTTAAATCTTATTAATCATTTTCATGTATCATAAAATAAAAAGCAATGTTTCAAGAAAGTCCAAAATATCTCTCATTTATTACCACCAATCATTCAAAAAAAATAAGCTAAAACTCTCTTTATTTTTCTCTTCATTATTTTTCAAGTCATTTCTTTATTTTTATTGAATAGGTAGACTCTTATGCTTGTTCTTTATTTAATTCTATTTCATTTTTACTCTTCCTTTATTTATTTAATACCTTAATCATCACCATTTTGCATGAAAACTCAATTGATTTTAAATCAAGAGTTGAAAAGTGTTCATGAACCTTCATAAAAAAAAGTGATTTGTTGTTGTTTAAATGACTCTTATGCTTGTTCTTTATTTAACTGTATTATACTTTTACTCTTGCTTTATTTATTTAGTACCTTAATCATCACCATTTTGCATGAAAACTCAATTGATTTTAAATCAAAAGTTGAAAAGTGTTCTCGAACCTCCATAAGCAAAAATGATTTGTTGTTGTTTAAATGACTCTTATGTTTGTTCTTTATTTAGTTCTATTGTATTTGTACTTTTGCTTTATTTATTTAGTACCATAATAATCATCATTTTATATGAAAACTCAATTGATTTCAAAATCAAGAGTTTAAAGTATTCTTGAACCTCCATGAACAAAAATAATCAAATACAAATTGATGTTTGTTTCACATAAATAATGTATCAAATAACTTCCCAACATCACCCCGAACATGAATTCATAGTTTGTTTGTCATGAGGCTGAATAAAATGTTCAAATCAAGCAAACATAAGTTGCTGCATTTTTTTTTCCTGAAATTTTTGTTTAGTTTTTGATTTTGAATATACCATTATGTTGGTGAGATCGAGTAGATAAATTTTCATTATTTATTTGTTTAATTCCATGAAAAATTAAGAAAATTATGGTATTTTTACGTTTTCGTTATAACATTTTTTTTTATTTTTGTTGCTACGGGAATAGTAATCAAATGTGAGATTGTGGAATATGAAGTCTCCCCACACTCCTTGATTGTTCAGTATACCCCTGTGGGCCCCCCTCCTTTGAGCCTAGATCATTTTTCTAGTTACATTCTCAATTTTAAACTATTTTTTGTCTTTTATATATATATATATATATATATATATATATATATATATATATATATATATATATTATTTTCATATTATTACTTTACTTATTTATTTTTGTTCTTTCATTTATTTCCTTTAGTTTTTTAATTCTTATTGTTTTATTTATTTATTTTTGTTCTTTCTTTTATTTCCTTTAGTTTTTTAATTCTTTTACCTCTTGTATTGATAGTGTGTCCTCTCCCTTTTATTATTTCTTTTACCTTTTTTATTACTTTATTTTTTTAATTTATTTTATTGTATTTTTGTTGATGCATAATTGTTAATTAAAAAAGATAAAATGACCATTAAAATTTACCTTTAAAAAATAATAAGATAAAAGATGTTTGATCAACATCAAGTACATTTTTCAAAATCACACTAAGCTTTTTTCTTTAATAAGCACCTCATACAATTTCACAAACCATTTTCATTAATGCGATAAAACACTCGATAAACATCGAGTTTTTGTTCCGCTTTTTCAACTTGTTAAACTTTTTTCCTAACAAATACGAAAGAAATGAGTCCTTGAAGTCTTGCATTCCTTAAATCCTTGAATGGTTGCTCTCTAGGCACACCTCTTGGTTTAAATTTTTATTCACTCTTTTCATTTCTAAAATACTTAAATAATTTGGACAAAAAGAGGGGTCATTGGAGTCTAGCGTTCCAGTGGAAACTTTGAACAATCTTTTGAATGCTCATTGTCCATCAAACATTTTTTGTTTGAAAAAGGCATTGTTGGAGTCCAGCATTCTGATAATATCCCGATTAATTGGTCCTGAGGCTCACGTCTCGTTCTCATTAAACATTCTTTATTCTCCTAAAACTATTCAACATAATTTTAACTTGATTTCTCGCTCCCATGCGATCAACAACTTCTTTTAAGAAGAGCATTTGTCTAATCCTTTCTAACGCGTAAAAACTCGCATTTAAGCCTCCGCCGCGAGTAATCAAGCCATGTTTTACCGTTAGAATGCGATCTAAACAGGTATTCAACCCTAATACAATCTAACAAACTCAAATGCTCTGATTTTCTTATTGCACTATAAGGATATGCAGAGACGAGATTGTGACATCTTGGCGATGACACTAATAAAAAACCTCTTTTTTCCCCTTTTGAGGTTTCATTTCCTTTCCCTTTTAAATCTCTTTATCTCTGAAAGAAAACAAATCACATTAGCTAACATTAAAATCGTAAATTGGACTAAAAGATTCCTGTTGAGTACAACGGATGTAAGAGTAGCTAATACTTTCCCCTTGCGTAATCGACTCCCGAACCCTAAATTCGGTTGCGACGACCATTTTCTTATTTTAAAGGTTTTATCGATATTTTCCTTTTCCTTCCTTGGAATAAATAAAGTTCGATGGAGACTCTTTTCAAATCATTTGTTTTTCTACGACCATCGTGAAGGATCGTAGATGCTACATTGAATTACCAATTATTGTGTTAATTATTTTGTCTTTATTCTATTAGTTACACTTTATACTTGTCATACACATTGTTACAACATTGTATTTGACATCTTGTTATCCATATCATAATTTCAAGATTTGAATTATCCTTTAGGACAGGGGAGGAATCGACGCCTTGCTTCAGGGTTGCAATGCTTTGACTCTAATGAAGATTCTATGTTTAAGAGGATTAGTATCTGTTTAGAGGCATGCAAGTCTGGATTTGCAAGAACTTGTAGATCACTTAGAGGTTTAGATGCATGTTTTTTAAAGGAAACTATGATGGAAATTTAATGGTAGTTGTAGGGAGGGGTTAGAAATAATCAAATAACTTCAATTGCTTATGGTGTTACAAAGACTAGGCCAAAAGACTCGTAAGAATGGTTCATATACCTTCAACTTGATGACTTGACAACAACAACTGTGGAAATAAAGGGAAAGAAAAAGAATGAAAAAACTCTAATAAAAGCCCGTAAAACAAAAGGGAGGGTAGAAGAATGCAAAGATAAAATGTGAAACAGAGATTGAAACTTCATCACAACCCCTAAAACCTACCCAACCATCTCAAGATAGTTTCTTAAGAAAATTTCAATGACGTTTGTCATTAAGACATTTTATGTTGATGTAATGTTACGAACAAGTTTTTCTTTTGATATTATGAACAAGTTGTTATTTCAATATTATAATCATTATGTTAATATATTGTCAAATTGGGATATAAGTGACATATAATATTTTCCATGAATTATCCTATGAAAATGGGAGAAAAAAGCCTATGAAGTGTCAAATTGGCATATAAATTATGATTTTTATCGTTAGTGTGGCAAAAAGTGACCTATAATTATACTGTCAAATTCAATCTTATATTTTGTTAGTTTAAGATTATATTATGAAAATGTGCGTTGTATCAATTTTATTTTACTGTCAAATTTGCAAAAAAAAAATCCTATAATATTGGCAAATTGGTCAAAAGGTCTATAATTATATTGCAATTTGAGATTAAATCTACAGTTTGATGTTGTTTTACATAACAGTTTGAGAATTCATCTGCAACTTGACAATAATAATTGACAAGATAAACGTCACATGTTTCCATTTTCATTTTAATTCATAATCAGTAGTTGATACACCATAATTGACATCAGTTTATATCTACCTAAACTACTAAACAACAACAGTAAAACATGGCTTACAACAGCAAAACATGGCTTGCAACAACAAATTAATGCATAAAATAACACAACTTCTAAATAACACATATTCAACTATTACATTACATTTGATGCTCCTAATGCAATTAACAATACAAATGTCATGGCCAAGTAAACTTCATATGCATCTTGAAAAATTTGATCTTCATCTTCAATTCATCCTCTTTGAGTTTGGTATCATTCACATTTATATTTTTTAGATTTAATTTTAGATGCAAGGAAGACATTAAATCTATTGCTCTTGAAGCTATTTCTTCATCATACCAAACAAAATGACTGCAACTACTGTGTCCCTGAATCTGGAAAAATTATACAAGAAGATGAAGGAATTTTCTAATCACAAAAAAGAAGAACAATGAATGGAAAATAAACACAACATCATTACTTTATACATAGCACACCCATTAAAAATGGCAACCTGGATTCGAACTGGTCCATATTATTATCAATGGAACATCGAGACCACATCTACATTCATCCTAAATAAAATGTGAATTATTGCAATTATTTGATTTAGAGTGCTGTAACATGTTATTTTGTGATGAAGATAATGTAGATGACAAACTAGGGACGACTTGAACGACAACTGCAATTAATATCTAAGTTGATATAATCTAGGGTTTATGCTTTCCCAAGGAAGAAGACGATGACTAGAGGAAAGTCTTTGTGTTTGCATAAATTAGAAAATACAAATTTGATTATGTTTAATAATAATATAAAATGGTAATTTATTATTTAAATATATAATAATTAAAAATATAAAATAGAATTTGACATTCATTAATTGATGTGTCAAAAAATTTGGGATGAGACACTATATACATAATGTCATGTTAGGGCCACATCATAAATTAAAGTGTCAACTACACAAATTTAAAAGAAGATAAAAAAAACCACAAAAAGTTAATTAGGGGGATTAAAAGGAAAAAAAAAATGGACCAAAATAAATTTAAGTCTATTATTTTTTATATTTTATTAATATAATATTGTTTTTTTTTAAAATGAGTTGCTAAAGAATGATGTTTAGAGATATATTTTATACAGAAGACAATTGCATGTCTCTAATCAATTAGTTAAATTTTTTTTCTTCTTCTATCTTTTAAATAAAAATGAAAATAATTAGAATATACTAATTATACTTTATTACAAAATTATATACGGAACAAATAGTTGTAGCTAAGAAATAAAGTTAGGTCTTTTATATTGCCAATCATAAAAATGAAAATAACTATAGTAGAATATCTATATTTTCACATTTAAAATTTTTAATGCTCTTTTATTTTAAAATGTATCTTTAAAAAGTCGTTAAAGTATGCAAGCAACTCATACTGAATATTTGTTATTTATCAATTAGTTGAAAATTATATTTTCTAATAAAAAGTAAGAAAAGTTATATATACTTGTAATGTATTATAAAATATAAACAAGACAAATGTTTGTGACTAAAAGATTAGTTAAAACTAGTGTTTTTTTAATATCATTGAAGTAAAAAAAAACATGAATAAATAGAATGCACTCAATATAATTTTTCACTTTAATTTTATACAAGTTAATTCACTAGAAAGAGTCCACTTACAAAATTGTTGAAGCTTTCTAATTCTTCTCAAAGGAATCGTTACTGATAAGTGAAGTCACTTAGATGTGAACAATATTCGAGAAAGAAAATGAGCTCTACATGCATTATGACACATCGAGGGGGTGGTACATGCAAGCACTCTGGCAGTCAAGTTAATTTCTACCGGAGGCAAAAGTTAATTTCTATGTAAAAAATGTGTACCTTTATTTGAAATTTCTCTCTCCTTTTATAGGGTCCTAGGGTTTTCGAGGGACCTAGAATCTTCCTAAATTGGATAGTTGTCCAAATGAACATATGTTAGAATATAAATTGTTTTGTTATCTTATGGTCATTTATCAATCATTTGTCTAGATTTGGTCTTTGTTAGAATAAGAGTTGGTTTTGCATCTATACCTTGAGTTTTGATGATAACAATGTTGTATTTGTATGAGAATAATTTTGCTACCCTAATGGTTTGTTATTGTGTAGCTTTAACAATCAATTATGATTCTGAGTATATGACGTGCAACGTCATCAGTTTCTGAACGACGAGTTCTGATTTCGCTTCTGCGTCAGTTATTAGAAATTCTGAAAGATGTTCAAAGTTGTTGCTGCACTGATCTTTCTGCATCTGTGTTGATTCACTCATGAGAAGCTTCTGAGGAGACGTTATGTTGCTGCTACAACGTTCTCCCTGTTCGTGCTTCTGGACGTGACTATGATCACCAAACTTCTGAAGAATGACAAGCTTCTGAAGTTGTATTACGTAGCTAAAGATTCTGAACATCTCAAGCCAGACGATTGAGGTTATCAAGGTTCTGCTGTAGATTCTAAAGACTCTGAAGATTCAGAAGATACTAAAGATCTCAAGTCAGACTACTGACGCTGTAAAGGTTCTGACCAAAATTTCTGAAGTTTCTGAATCCAACTTTATGTTTCTTCATTTCATGCTTCATCAACTTTTAATCAGAAGCCAATGAACTTGAAGATAAGATCCAATGGGAACATGTGAAGGTAGAGAAAAACAAGAAAGGGGGGGTTGAATTTTTTTTTGAGAGAATAAAACATTTTGGAATTGAAACACACGTAGAAACAAATAAATTCAACGCTGAGTTTTATACTGGTTCACTTGAAAATCAAAGCTACTCTAGTCCACCCGGCCAAGGTGATTTCACCTTCAAAAAGGACTTAATTCACTAATCTTGAAAGATTACATAAACAATTGTCTAAGAGAATAAGGATCTCTTAGCCCTCTCAAGTTTACAGACTTCACAAGTCACTTGAGGAGA
Source organism: Lathyrus oleraceus (assembly GCF_024323335.1). Taxonomy (NCBI): domain Eukaryota; kingdom Viridiplantae; phylum Streptophyta; class Magnoliopsida; order Fabales; family Fabaceae; genus Lathyrus; species Lathyrus oleraceus. The sequence continues at coordinate 207,322,088 of NC_066585.1, forward strand.
TTTTTCAACAAATAAATAAAATTACAGTAATGATTAGTGCTTCTAGGTAAGCAGAAATTACACAAGGTAAAAACAAGGGATTGTTCACACGTTAAAGCAACAACTCATATGAGAGAATGAAAAATGAATATATATGAAGTGTTGTATTCTCGTGTGCTTCAGGTCGTTTTCTTTGAGAGGCGTTCCATCCTTTATATAGGAGTGATGAAAAGACCGTTGAAGGATGTTAATGTCAGAATCTTGGGTAATGATGGATGATTAATATCATTAATCTTTCTGTTCTTTCCAAAACAATTTTTGGGGCGCCATAAGCTTCTTCCTGAAATAGACTCTTTCCATAAGTAAGTTTCTTCATAGCTAAGCTTTCTGAGTCAGAAGGTTAAAATATCAGAGTCTCTATTCAGCAAGAGTATCTTTGGATAGATGCTTTATTGCTAATTATCTTCAGAGCTTCTTTTCACTTCTTTCATCAGAGCGCAAGGCTTCAGATTCTAGAGCCATTCTTTCGCTTCAGAGTGTCTGATGTTTCTTGTTTAGTTTACGCTTATGTTGATCAGACTCAGAGCTTCTGCTTGTGTATCATCTACATGGTATCTTAGAGCTTGTTTCTTTATCTGATGAGTGTCTATCTGATTGTTTTGATTAGAGTCCTACATACTTAGAAAAATTTCATTAGGGTACCATTTTTGTTTGTTATCATCAAAATCTTTGAGATACATTATAGAAACTAAATTTTTTCTTACAATCTCCCCCTTTTTGATGATGGAAAAAAAGATTAGAGTGATGATGAAACAGTGAAGTAATCAAAATAATATCTCAGAGTCAGATAAAAAAACAAAGGGCTCCCCCTGAGTTGGATCATCAGATTTCTCGGAGGTTCTTACCAGACCTTCCTTGTGTGGCAGCTGGTTTGTACCTTAGCTATTATCCCTCATAACTTTTAGTTCTCATAAAGCATTAAGATATTAATGTTCGCAGTGCATCAAGAGGTTTATATATATATTTTCATCATAGATGTATTAGTTCTCCCCCTTTTTGTCAGACTAAAAAATACATAGAAAATGAAGCGAGAAACAAATATTCATATATATGAGAAAAACTTGTACAGATAGGCAGCAATTCAGAAAGAGAGCATATAGCAGAAAACATAAGGAAAACATAAGAAGAAAAACAACAAAAGAGGCCTAAGTGTCTAAGGGTTTGGAGGTGGAGGCATCCTTTAGAGCAGTTGAGTCAGCAGGTTCTGAATGTTGTTGTTGACGGAGTCCTGGTGATCCAATCTTGCTCGCACAACTTGTTGCTCCTTCTGCAGTTCTTCCAGAGTTTTCAATACCAGAGAGGCGAAACCAGAGTTTGATTTCTCCCTTAGAGTCAGAGCATCAGCGCTGGCCTTTGCAGCCTCTTCTGCAGCTATGCGTGCTACTTCTTCAGCGTCGGCTTTTGCTTTTGCCTCAGCTTCAGCAGCAGCAGCAATAGCCTTTTCTCCAGCTTCTCTAAGTCGTTGCTCCTCTTCCAGGCGAGTTTTCTCTTCTGCTTCATTTTTGTCCTTTTCCTCAACCTCTCTGACCAAGCGAGCATGTAGCCTTACTCCAGCATCTCTAACAAAGTCGTTACGGACTTGTTCAGAAAGGCCTTTCAGTTTGAAGGCTTCAGAGGTCATCCATCTGATCACTCTGTTCTAGTGAATTCTCACTGCAGAGGAATCATCACTGATGCCAGAGTTTACAGACAGTGACTTGATCTTCTCCACTGAAGACTCTGCAAATAACGTAATTGCTTCTTCTAAGGTGGGGAAGGCAGGTTCTGGTTCTTGGTTGAGGGATGGAGATGTTGGAGGTGTTTGGGTGGTGTCAGCGGGAGTTTGAGAAGTAGGGATGATAAGGTCCTCAAAGGGTGGTATGGTGGGGGTAACAGAGGGTGGTGGTGTTGTTTGTTCAAGTGGTGGACTTGGTTGTTGTTCAGAGGGTGGTGTTTGTGGTTGTTCCGATGGTGTATTTGCTGGTTGTTCAGGAGGTGGCGTGGTGGCTTCTGGTTCAGTTTGTGGTTGTTGCTGTGAGGCAATAGCACGTGCCCGAAGTTGAGCTAGTGTGGGGGATTGAGGGTCAGGAGGTTCTGAGTCAGATGAGAGAACGTAGTAGGGTGGAGATGAAGGTGTAGAAGATGAGGGATAAGTGGTTTCGTTCAGCATTTCTGCTATAGGAACAAGTAAGGTAGTGGTGTAGAGATTGAATTTTTGAGATGGTGGATTTGAGGGTTTAGTGGTAGAGGGGGGGGGGGGGGGTTCAGATTGGGTGTAGATAGGAGTGGTTTGGGGAAGAGAAGAAGCAATTTGTTTTAAATTTACAAATCGAGAAGGAGGCAGATACTTACTTGGTGAATCAGTCAGAGGGACAGGAGGTCTTGACCCATAAGTTTCTCCCAATTTTTCCTTCTTGGCCTTCTTTGACTTCTCAGAAGGCTTTCACATTCTCTTCATGAAGTTTGGTGGATGCTCAGACAGCCAATCCACCGAGAACTCTGATATGTCAATGCCTTGGCTTGCAAGATCCTTCAGATAATGCGCCACCACTTCTGGAGGATCAATCTTAGAGAAGAGGTAGAGGTCGTTGGGAATCTTCCTATGATCCTTGAGTGCTTCCTAGGAGGTATCTAAAGTGGGTTTAGCCCTAATTTGCTCAATCACCCCCATACTCTTCATATTGCGAGCATTTAGAGGTCTTCCAATGTCAACAGTGACATCTTCCATCAGATTGTGATGGATCAGGTGATCCACCAACCCACTCTCGATTAGAACATCGGAGATGAGTCTTCCCAGAGGAATGTAGGTTCTAGGCTTCATGTTGTTTCTGGTATCCTTGACAGAGTCTCTGAGGTATTTGAAGAGCAACGCTGGCAAGTTCAGTTTAAGCCCTTTGTGGAGGCAGTAGAGAATGCACTTTTGATCTGTATCGATATAGTAAAAAGAGTTGGAGGCTGGGTGGTGATGGATGGTGCCCATAATGATCTTCAGTCAGACTCGGAGGTTCTGGTGAAGTTCCTTGTTTTTGGAGTGTTTGCCTTCAGCGTTCTGTTGAAAGATGGTTGGGGAAATTTCCTAGGATACGTACTTTTCCCTAGGATTGATGTTTTAGATCCTTCTTCCTCCTGTCTTTTCCATATTCATAAGGGAGGCGATGGATTTCTCAGTGATTACCATCTTGACCCCCAGAACATATGAGACGATGTAGTGGTCATCTGCGTCTGCGAAGCTCCAGAACTCCTTGACCAGATAGGTGTAGACAGGACCATAGAGTATTTGGAAATAAGTTTCCCACCCTTGCATTCTCAGTTCCTCGGTGAGGTCTATTCCATTGCACTTCATGTTGTCAAAATCTACCAGCGATTCACACAGGACTTCAAGCTTGTCAAAAGGCGTGGCGAGATGAATATGAGGTTCATGGTTCAGAATATGTGGTTCTTTGTAGATTGGGGTAGAGACAACACCAGTTGTAGCAGTTGTGTAAGACCCTAATTTTGACCCTAAGATCCCTCATGGCACCATATCATTGCTCATTGCATTTGCCTCAAGGATCATAGCATCTTGGCTCCTTAACCCTTGGGTTAGGACTTATGTGAGTTGGTTTGAGACCACCAAGCATGATTGAATTGTGTATTATTGCTTTTCTTATTTTGTTTACTAACCAAAAGTACAAAAATATGTCACTAACTTGTTTTGTTTTGAAGCTTAAGCAGTCATGTGATCCCTTGCTCCTAGAAGGCCCCAATGCTCAATGAAGTGGCTAAATGAAGATGAAGGCAAGCATGACTATGGTTCCCAAAGCTCTCAATCATCATATATGTCTCCCAAGTATCTCAATTTTCCAATTTGATCAAGATAAACCAAAGGGCTTGAGGATTGTTTCCCAAGGAAACCCTAATTCAACCGTGCATTGATTGTGCCTTGCTCATGAAGCAACCTCAACCTATGATCAAATTCAATCAATGGAAGTTCTTTCATTCATTATTTTATGTATATATGAGCTCAGGTGAGTATCCTCAATCATTCATTCATTAAAATTTGAAGTTTGGACTTGAGAAGTTGATTAGTCAAGTCATCTGACCAAATTGAAATCCACTGAGACTTAACTTTTGATGTGTTTGTCAAATGAAGATGACCCCAAGAGAAACAATGTTCTTAAGAATCATATGAACAACTTTCATGTTTATCAAAAATCCATTTGAAACTTGGAAGGTCATCATTCACTTCAAAACATTATAGGTCATTTTGACTGAAACCCTAATTTTGGGTCAACTTCCCAAGGACATAACTCCTTCATTTTTTATGATTTTGAGGTGAGACCAATTGCATTGGAAATTTTGAGATGTATAATTCAAATGTTATGTTGGACAAAATTTCATAATCCTAAAATAAACAGATGTGATAATACAAAAGATTAGTTAAAACTAGTGTTTTTTTTAATATCATTGAAGTAAAAAAACATGAATAATTAGAATGCATTCAATATATTTTTTCACTTTAATTTTATACAAGTTAATTCACTAGAAACAGTCCATTTACAAAATTGTTGAAGCTTTCTAATCCTTCTCAAAAGGAATAGTTTCAGATAAGTAAAGTCAGTTAGATGTAATCAATGTTTGAGAAAGAAAATGAGCTCTACATGCATTATGACACATCGAGGGGGTGGTACCTGCAAGCACTCTGGCAGTCAAGTTAATTTCTACTGGAGGCAAAAGTTAATTTCTATGTAAAAAATGTGTACCTTTATTTGAAATTTCTCTCTCTTCTTATAGGAGTCCTAGGGTTTTCGAGGGACCTAGAATCTTCCTAAATTGGATAGTTGTCCAAATGAACATTTGTTAGAATATAAATTGTTTTGTTATCTTATGGTCATTTATCAATCATTTGTCTAGATCTGATGTTTGTTAGAATAAGATTTGGTTTTGCATCTATTCGTGCTTCTAGACGTGACTATGATCACCAAGCTTCTGAAGAATGACAAGCTTCTGAAGTTGTGTTACGTAGCTGAAGCTTCTGAAGATCTCAAGCCAGACGATTGAGGTTATCAAGGTTCTGACAGTAGATTTTGAAGACTCTGAAGATTCTGAAGATGCTAAAGATCTCAAGCCAGACTACTGACGCTGTGAAGGTTCTGACCAAAGATTTTGAAGTTTCTAAATCCAACTTTATGTTTCTTCATTTCATGCTTCATCAACTTTTAATCATAAGCCAATGAACTTGAAGATAAGATCCAATGGGAACATGATTAAATATTACATAGTACAAATCGAATACCTTTTCCACTACTTGATTTCATGGGCAAGAACATTACTATACCTCATGTTAGAACAAGATTTGATTTTGCATCTATACATTGAGTTTTTATGATAATAATATTATATTTATGTGAGAACAATTTTGGTACCCTAATGGTTTATTATTGTGTAGATTTAACAACCAGTTCTGATTATGAATATATGATGAGCAACATCATTAGTTTCTGAACTATATGTTCTAAATCTACTTCTACACAAGGTATTAAAAGTTATGAAAGATGTCATTATTGTTGTTGCAATGTTCTTTCTTCTTCTTAGTTGTTTCACTCATTAGAAGCTTCTGAGGAGATAATATGTTGATGCTGCAATGTTCTCTCAAATCATGCTTCTGGACGAGACTCTGATAACCAAACTTATGAAGAATGGTAAGCTTCTGAAGTTGTGTTATGAAGCTTAAGATTCTGAAGATACTGAAAACCTCAAGCCAGACTACTGATGTTGTCAAGGTTGTGACCTAGGTTCCGAAGTTTCTGAATCCAACTCTCTATTTCTTCACTTCATGATTCAATCAACTTTCATCAGAAGCTAATGAATTTAAAGATAAGATCAAAATGGGAACGTGATCAAATAGTACATGGTACAAATCGAACAACATTTCCACTACCTGATTTCGTGGGCAAGGACAATACTATAGATCACACCTGTCACTGAATTTATGGGTGAAAGGACACTAGGCATTATCATTCCTTTCCCATCCAACAGTGGGCAGCCACTTAAAGGAGCTTTCCCTATTTTTCCCTCCAACGGTCACATGCTTATGTTATATAAGCATGCATTGGAGACTTGAAGAAAATGTTGGTTGCACAAGTATTTTGAAAAGATGTTTTTCTTTGTGAAAAGCTATCATTCTTTGTATACAATTTTCTTAAGTGTTTGTTATTCATTTGTGTAAAATCTTCTTATGTAGAAACATCTTATAACACACTAAATATTCTTCAAACTATTTGTTTGAGTCCTTAAGGAGGTTATCCTTGAGAAGACAAAGAAAGTTGTTCTTTGTGAGTCCTTAAGGAGACTAAGGTTTGGTTTGACCCTTGAAAAGATAAAGAAGGTTATTCTTTGTGTTTATTGTAATCTGTTGATTATAGTGGATTAAGTCCTTGTGTATAAAGAAAAATCACCTTGGCGGGTGGACTCAATTAGCTTTGAGTTTCAAGCGAAACAGGATGAAAGTACTTGTGTTTTTTATCTCTTTGTTATTAAATTATTAGTGGTGTTTTTGTTTTGGAAAAAAGCTTTTACTTGTAAAACCCAATTTAAACCCCCCTTTCTTGTGTTTTTCACACCTTCAATTTGTATCAGAGCTCCGGTTCTGATTGTGATACAAAGTTTTACCAACACCTTACAGTGTTCATTATCGATCCAGTTTTGTGAGAAACAATGGTTGCTGATAACACTACTAACATTGTTAATAATAATGATAGAGATCATTACAGTGAAAACTGCGTATTTTTTATGGTGAGAAATTTGACTACTGGAAAGACAGAATAGAAATTTTCTTTCTTGGTTACGATGTTGATCTCTGTGATATCGTAGTTGATACCCAATAAATGCTGAAGGAAATACTTTTGCAAGAAGTGCTTGTCTAATCAACAGAAGAAAGACTTCAAAAATCATCATAAGGCCAGAACCATCTTGCTTAATGTCATCTCTTATACAGAGTATGAGAAGATAACAAGTAGAGATTCTCCCAAATCCATCTTTGAATCTTTGAGAATGACTCGTGAGGGAAACACTCAAATAAAGAAGACAAAGGCCTTGGCCTTAATCCAGAAATATAAGGCTTTCAAAATGGAAGATGATGAAAAGTTGAGACTCTGTTCTCAAGGTTTCAGATGCTTGTCGTAGAGCTTAAAGTTCTGGACAAAGGGTATTCTACAGTTGATCATGTCAAGAAAATTATTAGAAGTTTTCCCAAAAAACAGAGACCTATGGTAACTACCTTGAAGGTAGCAAAGGATCTCAACAGTACCAGTCTTGAAGAACTTGTTAGTTCTTTAAGAAGTCACGAGATTGAGCTAGAAGAAGATGAACCTCAGAAGACTAGAGCATATGTAGCTCTAAAATCCAAGCTTGAAAAGACTAGAGCATATGAAGTTGAGGAAGAATTAGAAGGATCTGATGAAGACTCAAAAGATGATGATGAGTTGTCTCTAATCTCAAAGAGAGTCAACCGACTCTGGAAATACAGGAAAAATGGTCAAGGGAAATTCAAAGGAGTCAGAAGGACTGCTGGTCGCTTCGAATCTTCATCTAAACAAAAGAAGCAAGCTTATAGAAAAGAAGTTATCTGCTTCGAGTGCAACGAGCCATGCCACTACAAAAATGAATGTCCTAAGCTGAAGAAGGATAAAAGGCCCAAGAAGAACTTCTCCAAAGTCATGAAGGGGTTGATGGCTACCTGGGATGACTCAGAATCTGAAGAAGAAGATTCTGACGAAGAAAAAGCCAACGTTGTACTAATGGCAACCATAGAGGATCCCACAAGATCTGAAGAATCAGAAGACAATGCACTATCAGAATTAGAATTAAACCTCGATTCTGAAGAGATATTTTCTAACCTATCTCGTTCTGATATTGAATCATGTCTCTCTAAAATGATAGAAAAGTACCAGAGTCTTCAGAGTAAATACAAGGACCTTAAATAAGGCCAAGCAATTACTTATGAAACTCAGAAAGAGCTTGAGAAAGATATTTCCTCTTTAAATGAAAAAGCATTTTCTTTAGAAAGTATTAACTCTTCTTTGAAAATCCAAATTTCAAAACTAAAGGAGGAAATAATTTCAGAAGCATCTGGTACTGACTACGTCATCAGATATGACAGAGCATTCCAGTATTTTTTGGCTAAAAGCATAGATAGAAGCAAAATGGATTTCCTGGTATATGGAGTTAGCAGAAATGGTAAGAAAGGTTTGGGTTGTATAAAATCTATAAAACCTGACGAAAGTGAGAAGGTCAAACCAAAACCTCTCTATGTGCATTTTGTGCCTGCTGCCACTGAGCTTGATACTTCTGCACAGACACAAAAGCATACTAAGGATAAGAACTTTGTTATGAAACCTAAGTATCATACGCAAATCTCTCATGATTATCCTTCTGCTAAAAGACCAAAAGTTATAAGAAACTCTGGGAAAACTAACAAAAGACGACCCAAAAAGTGGGTACCTAAGGATAAAATAATTTTTGTTGCAGACATCCTTAACAGCTCAGTTGAGACACCAGTCATGGTACTTGGACAATGGATGCTCGCGACACATGATGGGAAGAAGGTCTATGTTCCAAGATTTGGAACTTAAACTTTGAGGCTTCGTTGGTTTCGGAGGAAACCATAAAGGAAAGATCATTGGCTTTGGAACCATTGATAACGGTAAACTTCCTTCTTTTACTAATGTTCTTTTAGTTAATGGTATGATGCATAACCTATTGTCTATTAGCCAACTTAGTGACAATGGTTATGATATCATCTTTAATCAAAATTCTTGTAAGGTTGTTAGTCAGAAAGATGGTACAATCCTTTTTAACGGAAAGAGGAAAAACAACATTTATACAATTAGAATTCTGATCTTGAAGATCAAAATATAAAATGGCTAATGTCTATTAATAAGGAGCAATGGATCTGGCATAGACGTTTGGACCATGTTAGCATGAGAAATATTTCTCAGCTGAATAAGCTTGAATTAGTTAGAGGTCTACCCAAACTGAAGTTCACTTAGATGCTCTTTGTGAAGCATGTCAGAAAGGTGTAGCGGTAAATTCATGATCATTAAGCTATGGATAAACTAGACATCAAATAACAAGAGTCTCTACCGCACTTTTATTGTTTCCAAGGGAAAAGGGAAAAAGTACGAACAAAACCCAAAAGTAAGAAGTTTTCAAATCAAAACTAATAAAATGTCAGAGATTACAGGTAAGGGGGTTGGTTACACAGACGGAAGGTGTTAGCACCCAAAGTGTCCTAGGTACTCCTAGGGAGCCCTTTTTGTGTGCATATGTATTTGGTACAAAATGATGTTTACAAATAAATAGAGTGAGGGGATGAGAAAAGAATTCATTAATTATATTTTTGTGTTTGACAAGACCTTCAGACTTGTGCCTATGTACCAACATAAAAATAAGGGATCAAAACCTCGTAGTTCGTGATACAAATTTCAAAGTGGATGCATTGCTTTTAACAAAAATTAAGTTTGAAAGGCACAAAGGCCCAAAAATGGTTTGAATGAGTTAGTTCCTTTTTGGCTTTTTGAAAATTTAAGTCAAGTATAATTAAGATAATTTACAAGTTTGATTAAGAAAAGGAAGTTTGAAAATTCAATGGCATAAGGCCAAAGTTTCTGTCTTTTGCAAAGTGGTCAAAGTTTAGAACAAAACTAGTTCAAACAAGAAAATTTTAAAAAAATGAGGGAGAGATTTTTGAAATTAAAGAAATGAGGAGGAGATGAAGAGACTAATACTAAAAAGGAGGACATTGGTAGGACTTCAGACAACCAAAGATCCAAGAGAATTGAGTAGAATTGAGTGAGAATCGAAGAGATGAAGTTTTCTGAAAATTACCTTTAATGCTATGCAGAACTTGATGTTGCTTGCTTCAAACACGATCTGATCACACTTGAGAAGCTAGCAGGAAGTGATTGGAGAGGTCGCAAGGTTGTGGATCCTGGAGTTCTTGAATCTCCAACAGTTGAGATTAAACTCAAATTTCAAATTGAAATTTCTCAGGTTTTCCTTTAGAATGATAGGGTTTGAATTGGGGGCAAAGCTGGCGCGCAAGGTGTGATTCAAATGAGCTCATAAGCCTTCTATTTATAGCCAAAGGGAATGATATTTGAACACTTCAAAATCTGTCCAAAATTGGCAATGTGAATGGCACGAGTGCATGGGCATGTACAGGCCCATGGTGCAATGCATTAAGGTCCAAAATGATTCAAATTGAAGTCTGAATGAAGCTTGAATGGCAAGGCAATGTGAGCTGAAGTTTGTACATTTGATTCTTTCCAATGATGCAGCCTTGTTAAAGCCATGCGCAGACCTAGCAATCTTCATCCAAAATACAAGAACTTGAGTTCTTTAGAAAGCTTGGATCAAGGGGAACAAGTTTGATGTTCAACACTTTTTCATTTGGAGCTTGGAACATGGAGAATTTTAAGGTGGAAGTTTGGAAATTTCAACATGTTGAAAAATTTACTAAGTGTCAAGCTATATACTTCAATATTCCACCTTGCTTAACTTTTTATGTGAGCTTAAAATAAGAAAAGCGTCTTCATCAAAGTTGTAGATATTTCAAAGAACTTCAAAATGGTCACTAATTTCATGTCATTTGGATTTATAATGATAGAGTTATGCATTTTTGAAGTTTGGAAAAATCACTTGTTTAATGGTATAGGTCAAAAATGATCTATAATGTATCCTCATATCACATGCTAATAAACGTTGAATTTGTTCCCACTCCAAACATCAAAGTTGAAGTAGACATCTTTACTTTGATTGTGAAACTTGTAAATCTTTCATATAATAAAAATTGATCAAGTTATGGCCTTGCGAAGTTGACCTTCAAATTAGGGTTTAGACAAAATGACCTATAATGTTTCAACATAGAAGATGATTTTCCAAGAAAAACTAGCTCTAGGTCTAAACATGAAAATTGTTTGTAATGCCATTTAGAGTAACTTTTCTCTTGGAATAATTTTCATATGGTGAAAATTGTAGGAGATAGGGTCTAGGAAGACCCAGTTTTGATCAGATGAATTCATCTGGCCAACCACCATCAACCAACTTGCTAACCTTCAATTCTCTTGTCTTTTTAGGCTCATGGTAGATAATATATGCATAATATGATTAATATTGAAGTGTACCTTGAGAAATTTGATCAATTGGTGAGATAGCTTGTTGGAGAAGTTACTCAAGATACCCAGTCAAACTAGGGTTTCCAAGGAAAATCACTTTCAAACTCTTGAAGAACACTTTATCAATATAACATGTAGGAATAAATGGAACTCATATATGATGCTAATAACCATACTTGGATCTGTAGCGGGAAATTCATGATCATCAAGCTATTGACAAGCTAGAGATCAAATAATAAGAGTCGCCACCGCGCTTTTATTGTTTCCAAGGGAAAGGGAAAAAGTACGAACAAAACCCAAAAAGTAAGAAGTTTTCAAATAAAAACTAATAAAAGTCAGAGATCACAAGTAAGGGGGTTGGTTACGCAGAGGGAAGGTGTTAGCACCCAAAGTGTCCTATGTACTCTTAGGGAGCCCTTTTTGTGTGCATATGTATTTTGTACAAAGTGATGTTTACAAACAAATAGAATGAGGGGATGAGAAAAGAATTTATTAATTATATTTTTATGTTTGACAAGATCTTCGGTCTTGTGCCTACGTACCAACATAAAAATGAGGGATCAAAACCTTGTAGTTCGTGATACAAATTTCAAAGTGGATGCATTGATTTTAACAAAATTTAAGTTCGAAAGGCACAAAGGCCTAAAATGGTTTGAATGAGTTAGTTCTTTTTGGCTTTTTTTTTAAAGTTTAAGTCAAATATAGTTAAATTTATTTACAAGTTTGATCTAAGAAAATAAGTTTGAAAATGCAATGGCATAAGGCCAAAGTTTCTATCTTTGCAAAAGTGGTCAAAGTTTAGAACAAAAATAGTTCACACCAAGAAGATTTTGAAAATGGAGGGAGAGATTTTGAAATTAAATAAATGGGGAGAAGATGAAGAGACTATCCTATGTACAAAATTAAAAGTTTAGAGTTGAAAAGATTTGACCAAATGGGTAGCAATCCAATAGACAAGTATGTCAGTAGAAACCCAAAATTCCCTTGGACTTTTTAGAATCAAACAACACACAAATGCATAATTATATTATCTTGAAGAGCAAGGCATCAAATAAAGATGGCCTTATCCAAGCTTATCCATTCCATGATCTTCTCCAAAATATCCCATGTAACATATGGATTCCACAAGACACAGGTTTAAAATAACAGCTACACCATGATCATGTTGCAGATGAATCTTAGAGAGATCTTCAAAGATGTATTAGATGAATTTCAAATTGCAAGCACTTGGTTCTTCAACAAGTTGGCATTGGCCAAGTCCTTTAGCATAGGAATGTTGCCTAAATTCTAATTCCATTTGTCCAAGATCAAACCAACAGTCCACTCAAAAGTTTTTTAGGGTTTTTGTTATTATTATGTACATTAATGGTCAAATACCACACAAACAAGCAAAGTAACACAAATAAAATATATCACACAATATGGTCCAAATGGACAAAGTGAAAATTACATTAACATAAACAATTAGAATGATATGAACAATGACAAATGAAATAAATTGCTAAAAGTAATTGCATTAAAGTAAAAAGCTTGAAATTAAAAGTTAGTAGTTAGTAGGTTAAAATTAGTTTTGTTTTGCTTTTTTTTTTTCAAGACATTCTTTGGAGAACACTCAACCCACTTATCACAAGCATGGATCCTTGAACCAAAACATATTCCAAAGGAAGGAAAGAAGGTCAAGTTTCTACACAATACCATGAAAGAGGGGATACTTACAATCTCACTAACTAGAATTCTTATGCCTTTTATGTCACAAATTTAGTGCTATGTTAAGCAATCGTAATTGGACGTATGTAGAAGTCACAACTATTTGAGGTTGGGCAATAGAATTTTGGTGTTAATTCATGTTAGAGATATAGTATAATGAACTATGCTCATGAAACATACCACACACAAAAAAAGAATATGCAAAAGATGTGGCATAATCTCATTCATACTCATGTCAATTTTTCAATCAACTAGCATTAGGACTTTGAGATGTCATAGGCCAAATGGAATGAATGAATTAAGAAGGGGAATGAGATGAAGTGGGATGGGGATTAATGAAATCACAAATTGGTCAAAGGAGGACTTTTACCAAATTAATATCATTCATTCTACCTTTTGTTAGGTTTTGACCTAATTGTTTGGTAGTACTCATCATGATGATACATGCTTGATAATTGTCCTTGACGACTAATGTTTAACCCTCTTTTTATTATGATGATTATCTTATCGTTGTTTATGTTACAATCCAAGGGAATGGGATGGTATTGACTAGCACTGTCAAGGTACTCACCCTTTTTTATATTTATTTATTTAAACATTATTTCATGTTTTGTAGTGTTAAAGCTTAGCATTTCAAAATCCTTTTGCCACTTTGACTTGTTATATTTAAACCTATTAAGATTAGACATGACTCATCCTTAGTTGAGATGTAATCCTCATATACCCATTATTTGAGATGATATTAATTCTTTCCATTTGAGTTGAGCTAGTGACATACTTGTTAATATATATATATATATATATATATATATATATATATATATATATATATATATATATATATATATATATATATATATATATATATATATATATATATATATATATATATATATATATATATATATATATATATATATATATCTCCAAGTTGGAGCCCTTCTCTCATTATGATGCAGGATTTATCTCCATTACTTATATGGTTGATTAGTTGAGTCTTCCCCTTTAGATGACAACTTGTCTCTTCTTCTTTTATAACCTTTTTGAAGGGAACTATGACGCTTTGATCATTCATTGCATAAGGAATGTACGTAGGCATGAGATTCTTTGAAATCTTTCCAACCATTCTCTTCTCATATCCCCACTCTTTTCATAAACAAGCAAACAAACAAACAAACTTTTAACCAAAAACAAAAATATTTCAAAAGGTTCCTATATAGTAATATAGATACATTGGATCCTAATACCTTCCCTTTGTATAACCAACCCTGAACCTAGAACTTTGTTCTTTTTATTAGTTTTATTTAAAAACTTCTTTTAGGTTCTACTTCGCTCCTTTCCCATTCCTTTGGAAATAATAAAGTGCGGTGACGACTTTCACTAATATGAGTTAAGTGAATCAATGGCTTATACTCAAATTTTCATCGCTACAACCATGTTCATGCTTAGGCTGATTCCAATCCACTCGTGCGTTTTCCAATTTTCTTTGAGCCAAATGATCACTTCATGAAGTAGAACATGATGTAAAAAGAACCAAGTCAAATTGAGCTTTGAGGTGAAAGTTACATGCTTGTGAAGTTGAGGTTGTCACCTGAAATTTAGGTTGGGCAATTGGTCAAGCAGTTTGGGGCATGTTTGGTCATTTTGAGGTCCTTTGTTGGTGACACCATAAATTTTGATTCCTTCGTGCATTTTGAGCCAAAATTGGGTGAAATGATCTTTGTCATAAGCTTATTAAGATGAAAAAATAATGAGATCAAAAGAGTGCTTGAGCTGAAAATGGCAAGGGGGGAAAGTATGGGTCATGATAAGGTTTTGGCCCATTTTGGCAACTTGGTCCTTTACACATATGAGGTACTTAATGAATGAATTGATGTTTGACCCATGAATCAAAGTTGTGGAGGATATCAAAAGGAACATTTGGATTAAATAAGCTTGGAATTTGGATAAAAATTGAAGGAGTTATGGAGTTTGGACCAAAGGCATGGCATACTTGCAAATTAGGTCAAACTACCTTGTAACCCTTTGTGCAAACTTGATATTTTCTTGAATTTCATACCACAATGATGATGGAATAAGCATCCCTTGATGAAAAATTGATTGGGGCTTGGGTGATATGAAGAGTGGTTTGAATATTGAGTGATGTGGCATGAAAACAAACACATGAGCCACCTTTGAATCATAATGAGCAAACTTGCATTTCCTTTGACCAAAAGGCCTTTGTCTTGCCTTTATTTGGAGCATGATTAACTACATGAATGACAAGATAAACCAAGTACCATCTCTTGTGGAATTTAGGGTTAGTTGTTAAGCAAAACAAGATGAAACCCTAATGTTAAGTGAAGCTACAAAGTGGCCATGCTTGTGATCCCATGACCAAATGCAATGGTCATGCATGATATGATTTGATGTATGAAAATTAATTATGCAAAAGGGAGGGTGAATTTTGGGGTATGACACCTATCAAGGACCGAGACTTATAAAATTACTAAGTCTTTTATACCATGTTATTTAGTCGACTGATCCTTTTTGGTGGAATGAGGGCTCCTATCGATTGTCCTTCTCGAGATTCTTGACATATTTCCCAATGATTTTATCCATGAGAGTCTTCCAAATAATGTATCGCTATGTCAACAGCTTGGTCAAATCTTAGTCATTGATTTGTCGATGACTTTCCATTAATGCTCTTTTAAAGACTTCATTAATGTTTTCTCACAGTAAATGTCTTTTCATTGACATTCTTTGTTGACTTTCTAGTAGCTGAAAATCCAAGTTTAACACTAACAGGGAGATAGATACTAATAACGATACAAATAAATACTAAGCAATCAGAATAAGATTGCATATGAAAATCCTTGAAGAATTGGCCTTCAATGGCTTCAGATGCTCTCAAAATCGCTTCTTTGGTGCTCTTTACTGTTACTTTTAGTAAAAATTGCAGAACCCTTGAAAATATGCCAAAACTTTCCTTATAAAGCTGTCAAATTAGTCCATAAAGCGTTAGAATAGGCTCAGAAAATGGCCTATCGCGCGTGTGATATCCTTCATCACGCGTGCGATGTTGACTATACATCTCTATCACACGCGTTATGTTGCACATGATTATTCCAGTAGTTGCACGCTTTTGCTCCTTTTTCCATTAACTTTTCATAAAGTCTTTATTTATTCATACTTGGTCATTTTTGCATATTTCTTTGGTCTTTAGTCTTCATTTTTGCTCATCTTTCACGTGTTTTTCTTAGTTTCTTTGATAGAAAACACGCCATAACAGAGTGCCATCACCTACTAATAGGCCATTATATTATGAGTGGGGATGTGGTGACACTGATAGAAATGAAGCTAAAGAATAAGCCCATGTAGGTGATGAATGAGGAGGAGAAAGAGGAAGGCAGACAAGGGGAAGACGAAGAAAGAATTGATAAGGAAAATTGACCGGCTCGTCACAAACAACATATCATCGAGAAGTTTTTACTACTTTATTAGTTTAATTTTACTTATTAAACAATTTGTCTATTTCAATTATGTAGTAGAATTATTTACATTAAACCATACACAACGAACTTGGGTGCATTGGTCATCTTTACAGGAGCACACCCAAAGAAAATGGCATAGAAAAATAGGTTTTACTGTTGTCACATAGGGCACGCTAAGAGCTTCACCCAGTGCGCCTAACGTACATTGATGTAGAGGAGGGCTAAGAGCCACCTAGTGCACCTAGTGTAGCTTAATCAAACAGGAGGGTTAAGCAAGGAAATTGGGGGCTAGGCGAGGACATCTTTTCAACACTCAATTATGTCATTGTTTTAGGATAAGAAAATGTTTTCTGATGGGGTGGAATGAAAAGATGATTCAAACTAAACCCATACTTGTTTATTTTAAATTGTTTTCATGATTAAGTGTCAAATTTTTTATTTTTTTTTAAAAAAAGTACTTCTAGAGGAAGTATGTATGCATATGATTAAGATAATGGTTTGAAAAGTAAAAAAATGCATGGATCCATCAACAATAGGTTGAATACAAAAGGCAAGATATCAAATGTCATGAAAAAATGGTTTTGCTATCTTTAAATGCTTCATTCATAATTAGTTCCTAACTATATGTGAAAAATAGCCTAATATGAATTATTTCCTTTATTCAAAGTTTGATTTTCTACTGTTTTGGGAAAACACGTTGACATAAGTTAGAATCGTAAATCCTACACAAGTGAGAAGTTATGAAACTCATGTTTTACTTGAATATTGAGAGTAGACATGCATAAATATTTAGTAAACTTTGTATTAGTCTTGCTAATTACTTGATATTTTTGAAAGTCATGGATATGATCAAGACATTGTTTGATTTGATGAAAAGTTACTTGACTCAAGAATTGGAAAATCACAAATTAGAATGCAGAAAACAAGAAAAAGTAAAACCCTGAAAAGGCAAAGCTCGTTGGGCCTAAGCTATAGGCGCGTTAGGCGCAGACAAGGCCAGATGGCATGATTAGGTTCAAGTGCTTCATGGTGAAACAAGGGTTAATACACTAGTCGAAGAGGTGGTGCGTTAGGCTAGAAAATGCGGCCAAGGACACATGGAAGACATGCAAGTGTTGCTTGTTGAAGAAGAAAAAATGGTTGGTCAGTATGGCAGAGCAGGGTAGACGTGGTGGGCGTTAGGACAATGCGCCTAATGAGAGCCTCAATTTTTTCCCTATAAATAGAAGTTTTCAGTTCAGTGTAAAAGGAGTTTCGACGGATAAGAGGAGTACATAATTGGAGTAGGTTCATTCAGTTCTAATACAAGGAATAAGAAAGGAAGTCTGAAGTTGGAAGCATTGTTCATGTGATAGGGCAAATACCACTTCCAAGGTCAACCTCCATGGAAATACCAACTATTGCGCTAATCATGTGTAATCGTAGCTAAAATTTATATTGTTGGGTGTTAGGTGTAGTCATTACATTCATGTATTAAATAGGCCATGGCGTTCTGTGTAAATCTACTCATGTTATAATATTAATGACTCTTTAATCTTAATGCTTGTTTTAACTTTGCAACCTAAAACCTATTTTCATGGTGTGACCTGACATCGAAAGGTGCTTGTTATTATTAGATCCAAGATAATCATCTATTGAGTACTAAGCCTATACATATGTATATGTTTAATATCCACATGTATTGTAGCTAGATCGGTGTGGAGTCTCAGTACTTACGACTTTTAGGACTTAATGATATGTATTGGTTAATAATCTGATATATCAACTATTGGGTAATACACTGATCTCACGACATGGAGTGTGAAAGGAGATATGAATTAGGGTAACAAATGTGCATGATAGATACGTAATGATGAAATCTACCCCTAACAACAAACATTCTTACTATTAATACTGAAATCTTCAAATTTATTTTTTAGTATTTATTTTCTATCATTTACTTTTATATTTAAACACTACTCCTAAATTGTGTTTAAAATTGCCGATCTCTCTTACGTAAAAAAAAATTATCCATATCTTTAAATACAATAATTGTAAAGCTTATTTTTACTCTTAAGGGAACATCATCATCTAAAGATCAAAGTTAGCATCCTTTGATGATTTCAATATTTCCCCTCAATAATCATTTTCAAATAATTACAACTAGCAATAGTCTAATGGTACATCAATTTGAAAAAATTCGTAACACATAAAATAGTACAAATTGTGAAAAAATATTCCTAACACCTACTAGGTTCTCTAAAATGGATGTAATTCCAAGGAATACATCCTACAACACTTTAATCAAGACATTATCTATATACTCCAAATTTATAAGTCATCATTTACAATATTCGAGAAGAAATGAATTAAAAGAGAAAATTTTCAGTATAACAAATTCTCAGTGAACCTTATTTAAAAAAAATATATATAAAAATTATCACTTGTGTTGATATTATTTCACATCCTTTTTCTGTAAAAGACAAAGAAGTAGTTTAAGTTAGAATTTTTATCGAAAAAATCTAAAGTAGTGTCATTTATATAAAATAAATATTTTAATGATTATAATCAATTTGATTATAGTAAAAAAAATCTTTCAAATTTAAAAGGACAGGACATAACTAACAAGTTGGAGGGTAAACTAGCTTACATCTTTATTCAACAAGTATTTTAAGAATCAGATCACATTTTAAAACTAGGATTAGGATTTTCTCAATTTTATTATAATTTCTTAAGATTCAATTATTTTTAGGTGTAAATTGTTATCCAAAAGGTATTTAAGGATTTCCAATTTTATATAAACTAAAATTCTGTCTAAAAAACTAATTCATAATTTCCCTATACTAAAATGGGGTATTATACTTTTCTATTTAACAATAGTCACTTACATATTTTTAAAAGTCTAACTCTTTATTTGACATAAAATAATATTTTATATCTCTTGCTTTAACAAATAAATTTGTTCTAAAATGATTATTAAAAATAATTATTATTTGTTCAATTATATTTTTTAATTATTATTTTTTACACAATTTTTAATATATTAACATGATTAATTTAATAAAAGATAGACTAATTTATACTTTTGTGAAAATGATACTCTCTTCGTCCTATTATAAATTATTTATTTGGAATAAAAAAATGTTTTAAAATAAATGATCAATTTTAATTTTAAATATATTTTTAATTTTATCTTCTAATTAATATTATTTATAATCTTAATATAAAAAAAAGTATTTTTTAGATTTATTGAAAAATAAATATATCTAGACTAATATGATTCAGATGCATTGATTCTTTAATTAATTTAAAAAATAAATTTGTTTTTATTAAAGATCAAAAAGTATTATCATTTTCAATATTTAATAAGTAATATAAAACTATTACTCTATCTTTTATAGTGTTTATTTTGTTAATTTGTGTAAAATAGTTAAGTAAATTATTCATTATGAATTGAGGGAGTAATTGAATACTAGAATTGGTCGGTTATGGCGGGAAATCAGTTGGTATAGCGTCAGAGCATTTTTTCAGCATCGGGTACTCTCTTTCAGACACTAGGTCCCACAACTCCTCCTTAAAAACCTAACCCGTGACCCACTACTAAACTCACGCGCTTTTTCGGCGAGTGAGTCTATTTTAAGTGCTTGAAAGTCGCGAGATGTGTAGGACAATGGGGTCCACAAAACGCTTTTCTTCTTCGACCGTGCTTCCCAAAAGTCCACAACAAACGATTTTTGTCATCCTTTGTGGACCCCACGCGCTTTTGCTTTTTTTTTTTCTTTCGTTTTCTCTGTCTTTTTTCTAACTTCATCTTATGACTTCTCTTATTTTTGGCTGAAAATTATGACTTCTCTGTTTCTTGTCTATTCTTTCCTTTCCACTTCTGGTTTTTCTTCTCTCGCTTTAATTTTCTTTTTAATTTTTAAATTAAAAAGAATTTTGAAAATAAAATACAATTAATATTCTTTTTCTTTATCGTATTATTATTTCATGATGAAGTGACAAGTATTATAAATTCCGACATATATTGTTTTGGGTATTTTGTTTGGAACAAAATATTCAATATAATAATATTAATATTTAATTGGTTAAATTTTATTTAAAAAATAAAAAATGTTAAATAATATTTTTTTTTATTTTGAATATAATGTGAGCTGATCAATGAGCAAGCATACTTTTCTTTTTCAATATTTTGAAAAACAAATTTCATCAAACCGCGTCGTTAATTTGATTTGATTATTGAAATGAATAAGTAATTGAATTAGTAAGAATCGGTAAAATATGAGGAATATGAAGTTTTGAAAAATTGCCGAATTAAATAGGGATAAAATGATATCATTTTAACAATTTAAAAATAAAATTAAAATATAAATAAACTTTGTTAAAAATATATTTGTAATAATTTTTCCTTCTTAAAATTAAATTTATTAGAAGTTTGTTTTGTTATTCATTTTATGTTATTATTAGATTTTATTCAAAATTTATTTAAATTTAAATTTAATATTATTTTATTATGTATGCTAATTATATTTAGAATTTGAATTTAGAAAATAATATGTAAAATTATGATATTTTGAAAAATTAAAATTTTATAAATTTCATGTATTTAGAGACATAACCATTTGATTTAATCAATTTATTAATTATATTATTTTTGTTATAGTAGACATTAATTTATTCAATTGAGTTATTCCATTTAATTCAATTGTATCATATGCTAACTAATAATTCAATAAGGGTAATGTCAACTTGTACCACGAAGGTACAAGTTAAGAGATGAATATAGTAAATAATTATTGAAAATTGTATTTTAAATTTAATCCAACTTTATAATTAATATTTTTATTGCTTTTTTCAATACGAAATTTTTATTTATGCATTTTTTAACATGTGTCCTTGGGGCACAAGTAAGCATTACTCGTTCAATAATTCTGGACTCAATATTTTTATTGAGTTTTCAAAACATTGTTTTTTCTAATTACTATTATAAGTAAAATTTAATTTTTAAATTTATTATAAAAGCAATAAATAGACTTTAAAATATTATATAGGCTTAAATAATTATACACATTTAAAAAAAATAGGTATGATAATACATAAAATATTATATAGGCTTAAATAAACTTTTTTTTAAAATAACTCATGAATGTTAAATCATCAATTTGATGAGGCATAAAAACTAAAATTTGTAGAAAAATTTATAGGTGTTCTATAAATTTTATTTTGAAATTTTTACAATTTTTCACTTTAAAAATTAAAATCAAAATAATTTTAATATTCAACAATTATTTAAAGAAGAAATTATAAACTAAACTTCAAAACACGTGGTCAATTTATAAAGACGAAACGCTATTTAAATCTATTATTTAAATCAAAAGGACAAAGTTGGATAAATAGTCTAGTAGACAACTTTTGAGGAAAAGGAAACTGTTGGCAATCATTATTTTTGATAAAGGAAGAAAGATATATATATATATATATATATATATATATATATATATATATATATATATATATATATATATATATATATATATATATATATATATATATATATATATATATATATATATATATATATATATATATATATATATATATATATATATATATTATGGGTAATGCTAACTTGTGCTCTATGGTATAAGATAAGATATCCATTTGCAGTGGCGAAATTGAGGGAGACGAGGGAAGGGCACGGACACCCCTCAACTTTTTTTTTTTAATTCATATATATTAAATTACTAAAACATCCTTATTTTAAATTAAAATTATTTTTTATTTTTTATTTTTCATTCAAAGTTAGGTTAAAATACAGATAAGGTAAAAAGCTCTTACCTTTTCTTTCTTTCTCATATGGATTTGCTACCGATTCCGGAATCAGAACAGATTAAAGTGATCGGCATCTAATAGGTAAAAAACTTTATTAATTCTTCTTTTATAAAAAGTAACAAATTAAAGTTATTGATTGATTTATGTTTTTGAGATTTTTAGGGTTCTTCTTTCTTGATGTGTTAAAATAATCTATATGAGGTTTATTAAGTCAATTCATAACACTATAATTTACAAATATAGTTATACACTGTAATAAGGTTTATTTAATCATTGTTGCTGCTAATTTCTAATAGTGAAGTTACCGGTATTTGAAAACGGATTAAAGTTGACTAATTAAGTTTATTAATTTTTTTTCTCTTTTAATTTTTATGTTCTCTAAATTGTTTTTTGGATCTGATATGATATTATAGGAAGAGTAAAGATGAATAATAGGAAAATTGATTCTTTTTTCAAAAGGAAAACATGTGAAATTGAAAGAGAAGAGAGAGATGAAGAAATCATAATCCCGACATCCGAATCTGAAACAGTTCTTGAGAATCCAACAATTGAAGAGCATCATGGTGTTGAAAAGTCTTTGGAACGCGATCCTGGAAAGCGTCCTCCGATTTGGCAATATCCACCAAATCAAGTGGATGCAATACGAAGAGCTTATCTAAAATGGGGTCCATATCAAATTCATTTAGAAAACTATCCTTTGTTCGGTAACGAGGATCATCCGAGAAGGTTTCAACATACTTGGTTTAGCATATTTCCATCATGGTTAGAATATTCACCATCTGAAGATGCCGCATATTGCTTACCATGTTACCTTTTTAGCAAAAAACTAAGTGGACGTCTCGGATCACTTGTCTTTATTTCTATGGGTTTTAGAAATTGGAAGAAAGTTAGGAATGAAAAACATTATTCCTTTCTTAAACACATAGGGAAGGATCCTTGCTCACCACACAACAATGCAATGAAAGCTTGTCAATACTTGTTGAATCAAGATGGTCATATTAGAAATGTTATTCAAGTGCAAAGTTCAAGTCAAAGAATGAATAATCGGTTACGCTCAAGACTTTAATTGACATTGTTCGTTGGTTAACACTACAAGCTTGTGCTTTTAGGGGTTACGACGAAAGTAGCAAATCAAAAAATCAAGGTAACTTTCTTGAGTTATTGAAACTTTTAGCATCCTACAATGATGAAGTTGCAAAAGTTGTGTTGGAAAATGCTCCACAAAATTGCAAGTATACTTCACATCAAATTCAAAAAGAGTTCTTGCAAATTCTTTCTAGTAGGGTGAAAAAGAGTATTCGTGAGGAAATTGGTGATTCCAAATTTTGTATCGTTGTTGATGAAGCTCGTGATGAGTCAAAAAAGGAACAAATGGCTCTTGTATTAAGATTTGTTGATAAAGTTGGTTTAATAAAAGAGAGATTTTTTGATGTGGCACATGTTAAAGACACCACATCTTTAACTCTTAAGGAAGCAATATGTGATATACTTTCTCGACATAACCTTGATGTTTCTAACATTCGTGGCCAAGGGTATGATGGTGCTAACAATATGAGAGGAGAATGGAATGGTTTACAAGCCCTCTTTATGAAGGATTGTCCTTATGCATACTATCTTCATTATTTTGCTCATCGATTGCAACTTGTATTAGTTACATCATCAAGAGAAGTCAAACCTGTTCATAAATTTTTTGAGAAGCTGATCTTTGTTGTGAATGTTGTTTGTTCTTCTACAAAGCGTCATGATGAGTTACAAGTTGCCCAATTAGAAGAAAATGCTTATTTGTTAGAGATTGATGGGATTGTAACTGGTAAAGGTGCAAATCAAGTTGGTACATTGAAACGAGCTGGAGATACTCGTTGGGGATCACATTACGATTCAATTTCTAGCTTGATAAACATGCATGAAGCAACTTGTTTAGTTTTTAAAAAAATGCAAAAGATAGAGGGAGTTATGCTACACGTGGGGATGCAGATAGTTGTTACAATTACTTGAAGGCATTTGATTTTATATTTATTTTGCACTTGATGAAAGAAATCATGGGAATAACAGATATGTTTTGTCAAGCCTTACAAAAAAAATCAAGATGTAGTTAATGCTATGAACTTGGTTCGTTCAACAAAACATCTTATTCAAGGTTTGAGAGAAAATGGTTGGGATATATTGTTTACTAAAGTGGTATCATTTTGTGAAAAGCATGGTATTGAGATTCCTGATCTTAATGATGTTCATTCAACAACAAGATTTGGACGCTCCCGTCTTGAAGAGAATCAAGTCACAATTCAACATTACTTTAAAGTTGAAATCTTTTTCACTACCATTGACAAACAGTTAAAAGAGTTGAATAGCAGATTCAGTGAGCAGGCAATGGATTTATTAACTCTTTCTTGTTCTTTATCTCCTAAGGATGGATATAAAGCTTTTAGCATTGATACTATTTGTTCTTTAGTTGAAAAATATTATCCTATGGATTTTAGTGATCAAGAGAATAATAATTTGCAATTTCAACTCCAACATTTTCTATTTGTTGCTCGTCAAGCATCAAACTTGAATAATTTATCAACTATTCAAGAACTATGTTCATGTTTGGTTGCATCTGGACAGGCTGAAACTTACTTCTTGATTGATAGACTACTTCGTCTTATCATGACTCTTCCCGTTTCTACGGCCACAACTGAGAAGTCTTTTTCAGCAATGAAAATTATTAAGACTAAGTTGAGAAACAAGATGGATGATGAGTTTCTTTGAGATAGCATGACAGTATATATTGAAAGGTAGATTAGTGCAAGCATTAGTTCGGAGTCAATTATTGACGATTTCAAGTCACTCGGAACGCGTAAAACATTACTTTAAGGTAGTTTTAAGTCATGTAATTTGAATTTTTAGTAATTAACTTTGTATTTATTTTAACTTTAATATGTTATTTAAAATACTATTTACATTTTATTTATAATCTTTATTTTACGTTAGCGGTCATCCCAAATTTTTTTATCTGACTCCGCCACTGGTGCAAATAGTTATTATGTTAGAATGAATGTGTATCTTGGTGTATGACTAGAATTTGGTACTTAGAAACTTAACAATCATTTTCAACATCTTTCTGACCTGTGCAACAGGTTGTATGGTGAGCAGGAACTTATTAAACTGCTTCCATGATGATCGGTTGACGGCTAATATGACCAACATCAGCATACCTAGAACGGACTTCTTGGCCAAGTCTTTTAATCCACGAAATCCATCCACATGATTTATGCTTCTCAACTTAATAAAGCAGCCAGTGATACTTCTTTGGGGTACCTAAGGCAACCAATTTTCCAGCGGTTTCGTGGGATATGTTGAACGGCACACCTTTCATGACGGCATAGTCAGCAAATGTAGCTTTGAAATCGATGATTAATTTGTTAGCTATAAGAGCTTGTTATAGATTAGTGGTTAATGATGTTTGCCTTTAAAATACACTGCTTGTTTGGTTTTGAATACTCATTAATTCTGTTGTAAATAAATTTTGTAGCTAACCCATAGCACTTATGGAAACTTATGAATTTGTACTAGTGATTTCAATGGTTAATGATGGAAATTTGTTGAGTTTGGGTCGATCCTTTGAACAGGTAATTTGGATCTTGGCATGTCTGGTTTAGAAAAAATGAATGCAAACTGCAGGGCCATTGGATTGGAAAACAAACATTAAGTTGTAAAATACCCTTTACATTGTTTTGAATGAGATTGGAATTTGCATCTCTAGTAACTACTCCCTCCGTTCCTTTATAAGTGTCACTTTATTGCAAAAAATTTGTTTCTTTTTAATTGTCACTTACAAAGTTCAAGGTAGTATTAATTACAATTTTGTCAAAATTACCCTTAGATAATGATTGCAGAGAGAGAAAAAGTAAAGTGAATGTAATAAATAATTAAGGGTATTATAGGTAAAAGAAGAATTATTGTTTGAAAAGTAACACTAATGATTAGCTTCCTTGGTATGTGTAAAAAGTCAAAAAGTGACACTTAAAAAGGAACGGAGGGAGTAATTTATAATCCACACGACAAGTCAACGGATTATGATTATTAGAAATTGAATGGAATTAATGAAAAGTTTTGAAAATTGGTTTGAATAATAATTGATCAATAATGGAAATAATGGTCTCAGATGTTTCTAAAGGTTAATTTGGAACTTAATTAATCTAACAATGGTTTTGGAAGATAATTAAAAATGGAGAAAAAAATCAATTTAAATTAACCTTTGAAAAATGGTTGAAGAAAGATTAAATGGGAAGAAATATCAATGATTAATGACTTCAATGCATAACTCGAACCAAATGGGTCTAAAGACTGGATGGTTGACTTTGGTCGACTAGTTGACCAAAAAGTCAACAGTTGGCCAACGTCAACTGTGAGATATGAGTTAGGATATGCGATGAAGTTAGGGTGTGATTCGTAAGAATCAATGTTTAATACACAATGAAACAAGACATGTTGGGCCAACATTTCAGCTAATATCAAAAGGTTTAAATCAAAAGCTTGGGCAGTCTTTGAATCAGATGACCTCAAACATGTAGGCGCGCAGATGATGGATGAATCAAGGTTTCTACCTAGACCAAGGTGGTAAGTCAAGCCACGTGGCACCGTAGTATCATTCTTTTCTTGATTAGGGTTTCGTGATGCACAAACAAAGGCTCATGAGGTCAGAGAGTGGTAAAGTAAAAAATTAAGGTTTGAATGCATAATGAGCGTCATGAATATAACCTTCCTGAACCAAGGCCTAAGGAGCATAAGCTTTATGACATATGTGTGAATGCATGATGCATATGTATGAAGTATGAATGGGTACAAACGAATCTTAAGTCATAAGTCGAATGAAAAGTGAAAAGGGGAGGGCAAATTTTGGGGTACGACACCCAGTATCCGGTAAAAGTGACCTTTTTCTCCCCAGTGGACTCGTTTTCACGTCTCCAGGAAGTTTATCCTTGATATGTTCATCTTAACCGATGACGGATACTTCTTCCTTTTGAGTCTATCCTTGATATGTTCATCTTAACCGATGACGGATATTCTCGTTTTGGTATTCTACCCAATAAAAAGGTCATTATCCCTATTTTGTTCCCCAGAAGGTTAATCCTTGATATGTTCATCCTAACAGGTGACATATTTCCTCTTCTTTGCAGTCTTCTGCCCAGTAACCGGTAGTTGTAAATCCTGCTTCCCCTTTTGCGGAGTCTATCCTTGATATGTTCATCTTAACCGATGACGGATATTCTCGTTTTGGTATTTTATCCAGTAACTGATAGATGTAATCCCTATTTCTCCCCTCGGAGTCTATCCTTGATATGTTCATCTTAACCGATGACGGATATTCTCTTTTCGGTATTCTATCCAGTAGCCGATAGATATAATTCCTACTTTTTCAGGAAGTTTATCATTGATATGTTTACCCTAACCGGTATCGGATATTCTTCCTAAAAATCCCCAGGCGAGTCTATCCTTGATATGTTCATCTTAGCCGATGACGAATATTCTTCCCTTTGAGTCTATCCTTGATATGTTCACTTTAACCGGTGATGAATATTCTCTTTCTTTGTGGTCTTCTGCCTAGTAGCCGGTAGTTGTAAATCCTGTTTGATTTGGTTCTTTCCTCAACGAGTCATCCTTGATATGTTTACCCTAACCGGTAACGGATGTCCCCTCTGACGGATTATGTTATCTCCTTACCTAGTAACCGATAATGGATAATATACTTTTGTTACTCCTGTGTTAAAGATCATTTATTCCTCACTTGAGTCTGAGTGCGTATTTCCTCAGTGAGATCGCCATTTCCCGTTTGGTTCGAGTATTTCAGCTTTGGTCTGATCTACCCGTTTCTCCTGTAGATGTTCCTTTTATCCCTTGGCTAAGTCTTTCCATTGATTTATTTTCATGGAATCCCTCGAGTCCCCCCAACAGTGTTGAAGTTGTAGCCTGGCCTGCGCACAACCTTTTATCCCCCTAGAGTCTCTGTCTCCCCGGTGAGTTTTCCTTATGGAATGCATTATACTCCTGCGGACTTTCGGTCTCTCCGGATTCTTTTCCTTTGTGGCAACATTTCCCCATAGAGATCATTTTAACATACAATCATATGCATAATGAGGTCTCTTAGGGATCAAAATTTGTTTCTATATGTTGTTATTTAAGTCCATTCTACTAAGTCGATACGAAGATTTTAATCTTCATCTCCTCAACTAGAATGTCCTTAAATAAGGGTAGCTGTAAGACCCCAATTTTGACCCTAAGATCCCTCATGATATTCTCATCATATGCATTAACATTGGGATCACACCTTGACATCCTCCTTGCCCCTTATTCATTGGGTTTGCATTGGGAGAGATCACCAAGCACATTTGATTGTATCATACTTCATTTTTCATTATTAATAACCAAAATACCAAAAATATGTCATTTGTATAGTTTAACTGCTTTTGTAGGCAGTATGTATGCTCACTTATGCTCTATCAAGCTCATATCTAGGGTTCAAAACCCTCAATGCAAGGACCTAAATCAAGAAATGGTTTACTATGGATCTATGTATCATATATGGATCCTCATGATCTTCACATGTTATTTTGATCAAGAAATCATCAAGAGTTTGAAGTTTGTTTGCCTTGGAAGCTCTAATTCATCTGGGTATCTCGTGTGACTTCTTCAATAAGTTTCTTCACCAATTGGTAAAATACTTCAAGGGGTACTTCACATTACATCATCTTATGCATATATGATCCTCCATGACTTGCGCATGGCTTAAAGTTGAAGGACCATTTGAAAGATTTCAAGTTCCACTTTTCATACACGAATGCATGGCTTCACAACATGATTTCAGCATGGCTTACACTCATTTTTGGACCTAAGTGCATCACTTGATGGGCCTATCACACGCCCACGCAAGCACGCAAGAGAGATTTTCAAGTTTTGCCAAAAATGGAAGTGTGCAATTATCAACCTCATTGGCCTATAAATAGAAGCTCTCTTGCTCAGAAATAACGACCTCATGCGCTAGCTTTGATTCAACAACCCTAAACCCTCACAATTAAAGGATAAGCTTGAAGCTTTCTTTGAAAATCGAGTTCGAATCTCCCACTGTTTTTTAGATTGAAACTCCAAGAGTCCATCCATTTCCTTGATCCATTTCTACTCCATCAAGCATCTGAAGCAAGGCCAAGCATAATTGAGAGCAAGATCGTGCCAATCTGAAGCTCCATTGAAGGTGATTTTCCTGATTTTTCCACTCTTCGATTCTATCTTATTTCTCCACCATTCTTGTTGATTTTTGGTTATCTGAAGTCCTACCAATGTAGGCAACAAGATTGAGTTACTTAGAGGTCAAATCGAAGCAACTCAGATCATGATCCTCAAAATTCAACTCCCTGTATCTTCCTATATACTTGGAGTTAGAGAAAACCGAGGCCATATTCGAGCTCCTGAGCATTTTTTCTTTAAATCCATGTCTTGGTTTTTCATTTTAGTGATGGTTGAAGGTGGACCAGTCCGGTGAGGTCCACCGGAGAAGAAGACCGGAGCTCTGGCTCCGGCGATGCGTTGACATGTCTCTGAACCACATGATCCATTCAAATTATTTTAATCTCACACTTCCATTGTAATTACCATGCCTGTTGCACTGTTGACTCAAGACCACATGGAACGCGCGCTTGGGACCATCTGATTTGCCACCTCAATTAATGAGGAAGATCAGATGGTCCACGTATTTTTGATTTTCTGAATTTCCATTTTAATTGCTTTATTTTCATTAATTCATATTAATTTTAATATTGATTCAAAAAATATGGGATTTTCACCAAAAAAAATCAAATATTTTCCTCTTTCATTTTCTGAATTAAAATTGTTTTTTGGATCAATATTAATATTTTTTATGATTTAATTGTTGTTGTACATATTTTTAATTGTTTAAAAATACTTTTAACTTTCCAAAAATATTGAATTTTTTTCTCCAAGGTCCTTTGACCTTGTTTGACCTATGATAAATCTTTTGGCCATTTATTTGGTGTTTTGAAGAGATTTTAGGTTTTTGATCAAACATAATTTAATTTAATGCATTTTTAATTGATTTTTAATTGTTTAATTGTGAATAAATTGTGTTCAGCTATTTTTGTTGACTTGTGAAGTTTGACTATTGTGTTTAGGCCTTGGTCAAGGTTGATTTGACTTTGTTGGATTAAAATCATTGAATTTAGGGGATTGATAAAATGTATATTTCATCTCCCAAAATGAATGAATGATTTTAATTTGATAAAAGTCCTCCCATGACCAATTTGTGTTTGTCTCATTCCCCCTCCCTTTTCATCTTCAATTTCATTCTATCCCATCCATTCCATTGACCAATTATATCTCTATATCCTAAGGATAATTGGTTCATAAACCAATACAAGTATGGATGAGATTAGGTCCATCATTTTGCCATTTTCTTTTTAAGTGTGTTATATTTTAGGAGTATGGTTCATTATACCATATCTCTAACATGCATTAACACTAAAATTTCTATTGCCCGAACTCAGATAGTTGTGACTTCTACATAAGTCCAATTATGATTGCTTAACATAGAGCTAAATTTTGACCCAAAAGCATAGCATTCTAGTAAGTGAGATTGTAAGTCTCCCCCCTTTCATGGTATTGTGTGGAAACTTGGCCTTTTTTTCTTCCTTTGGAAGATGTCTTGGTTCAAGGAGTCATGCTTGTGAATAGAGGGTTGAGTGTTCTCCAAAGAATGACTTAAACAATTGAAAAGCAAAAACAACACTAACATCTAATCAACTAACATTTGACTAACTTTTAATTTCAAGTCATTTACCTTATACGCTTTAAATTCAAGTCATTTATCATTTGTCATTATACATATCATTTAACTTGTTTATGTTTATGCCATTTTCACTTTGCTCACTTGAGTTATATATTATGATTGTATATACTTCTTTGTGTATTTTGTTTGTGTTTGTGGTCTTAGGATCTTAATGTACATAATAACAACAAAAAACCCTTAAAAATGTTTGTGCAGACTGTTGGATTTTATCTAGGACTTGGACTTAGAATTAGGCAATACTCCCTATGCAAAAAGACTTGGTCAATGCCAACTTTTCTGAAGCTAAGTCATGGTGAATTGAACTTTCATCTGATGCAAGTATTGAGATCCCTTTTGAGTTCATCTGCTACATGATCTTAATGCAAATGTTACTTTGAACCTGTATCTAATGCCTTATTCTGAGTCATCCAAGGAGTATGTCATCTGGTACATGGGAGATTATGAAGAAGACTATGGAGTTGCTAGCTTGAATGTGGCTATCTTTATTTGATGCATTGCTCTTCATCTTGCTATTTATGTATTGATATTGATTGATTTCAAAGTCCAAAGGAAAATTGAGTTTCTATATGACATTCTTGTCTATTGAGTTGCATCTCATTGGTCAGATATTTTCAACTCTTAACTTTTAAAATTTTGCTTATGATTAGTCTCTTCATCTCCTCTCACTTCTTAAATTTCAAATCTCTCCCCTCTTTCAAAATCTTTTTTGCTTGTGATTTTTAAAATTTAGACTTTATTGCAAATTAGAAACTTTGACCTTATATCATTGCATTTTTAAACTTCTTTTCTTAATCAAACTTGTAAATGAATTTAACCATACTTGACTTAAATTTTCAAAAGACAAAAAAAGAACTAACACTCATTCAAACTCTTTTAGGCCTTTTGTGCCTCTTTTAAATTTAAATTTTTGTTAAAAGCAATCCACTCACCTTGAAATTGTTACCATGAACTACGAGGTTTTGATCTTTCATTTTATGTCGGTATGTAGGCACAAGTTCGAAGGTCTTGTCAAATACAAAAATATAATTAATAAATTATTTTCTCACCCCTCCATTCTATTTATTGCAAACATCTTTTATGTCAAAACACATACACATATAAAAAAGGCTCCCTAGAAGTACTTAGGACACTTTAGATGCTAACACCTTGCATCTGTGTAACCAACCCTCTTACATGTAATCTCGGACATTTTATTAGTTTTGATTTGAAAACTCTTATCTTTAGGTTTTGTTCGTACTTTTCCCTTTTCCATTGGAAACAATAAAAGCGCGGGGACAACTCTGATTTTATTGACGTTAAGTTTATCCATAGCTTAATGATCATGAATTTACCGCTACAGGAGATTTTAAAGTTGGTTAGAAGTTGAAGAAGGTGAAGGTCGAAAGATTGTGAACCTGACTTAAAGTAGAAGATGAAGATTGAGGAAGATTGAAGAACACTGAATTTGGAAGAGTGAATAGTTCTGAATTTTGTTTTTTTGAAGAGTGAAGAATGCTGAAAGGTATGCTTTTATAACATCCATAGTCGGTTAGAAATTAAATCGAAATTCATATGAAATTCATTTCAAATTCATCTCAAAATCAGAATCAGTTAGGAATTATATAATTTTGTTAGAAATGAAATTGAAATGTTAATTACAAGTAAAGAGTTTTTTGAATTTGAACTTTATCTGAGGTTAGCATGGATATGTGAAATCAGTTGTGAAAATTCTATTAGAAACTAGAAGTTGAAATGTTAATTATATTATGAAATTGTTAATTCAGTTATGTTAATTCTGTTAGATTTAAATTGGTTATCCGATTCACATTTTGTTAGTCAGTTAGATGCAGTTAGAAATGAGTAGATTGTTGTTTCTGCCATGGTTTTCTGTTAGAATTGCTACTGTTAGATTAGAGTTAATTTAAGGGTTTAAAAAAATGTTAGTTGGATTTTGTGTTAGCCTGATTAATATCATTGCTTTTATGTTATTCAAATTAAACTATTATTGAAGAACAGTTGCAGCTTTTTATGATTCTGGTTTTAAAAATGCAGGTAGAAACTCAGTTCTGTCATTGTGCTTGCAATTTGTGTTCTGCAGCGTGTTGTCGTTTCGGTTCGCCAATTGCACTTAATGGACATGTATTCACCTATGGATACCTGGACAGGGAAGTTAGAGGGTGAATGGATACTGGTTGTAGAGTGTGGTGAATGGATATTTAAATGTATATTGGTTGTTAAATGGTAATTAGGTTGTCCAAATGGATATTTGTTATTGTTAAATGGTTATTGGTTATGGTGATTAAAATGGATAATTTCTAAAGCTAATCTAAAAAATTGAAATAACCAAATTAAAAATTAAAATTCAATCAATTTAAAAATCCAAAGTCCAATTATAATTAAAAACAATTAAAATCAATTTAAAATTAGAACCCATTTAAAATAAAAATTGAATTAATTTAAAATTAGAATTGATTTGATATTAAATCACTTTGAAAAATATAAAGTTCAATTGAAATCAAAATTAATTAATTTAGCATCAATTTGATATTAAAATCAAATTTAAGGAATCTAAAATTTATTTGAAATTAAAATCGATTAATTTAAAGTTTGAATCATTTCGAAATTGAAAGCAATTTAAAAAATCAATTAAAAATAAAATTGAAGTTCCATAATTAATTTGAAATTAGACTTAATTCGAAATTAATCAATTTGAAATTAAAAAACAATAAAAATCGAATTGAAAATAAAAAGTAAATTAAAATTAAAACCAATTTAATTTAATTTAAAATTGGAATCAATTTTGAAATTAAAATTAAAGCACCATGATGGATATAACAAAGATGTGAATCAAAAGGGCATAGATAATGGTCAACATTACCAAAGTCGAGACAATATGGACTTCGGAATGGACGGTCGACTTTGTTCAACTCGTTGACCAAAAAGTTGAAAGTTGACCAAAGTTAACTGAGAGCTAGAGACTAGTGACTCCTTGTATAAAATGGACTAGTAACCAATGAACTAAAGATTCGAGTTGAAAACCTATGAGTAATGCTTTTAACCCTGAACAAAATGACATCCCAAGCAAGAAAAAAGGGTTCATACATACTCAAGGCTGAACGAATACCCAAAGTCAAGAACTATGGTTTATAAATCCATATGACGAGCCATCCTCGAATCTATAGATTGACCAATGTCAGCATGAATGCATATGAATGAAGCATGAATATGTGCAGATGAATCTCAAGTCATAGGGCATATGAAAATCGAAAAGGGGAGGACAAATTTTGGGGTACGACTGGGTTGTTTACGTATGCGGGGATTTATCTCGTTATTGTTTTATTTTTTCAAAAGAATGTGTGAAATAAAGGGATTTTTGGTTTTTTATTATTGTGCTCGCCAAGGATTGTGGCTGTTGTGCCTATGTATCACTCATCAGGGATGAGGAATCAGAACTTCGTAGTTCGTAGTAGAAAATGTTTGTGTGTTTGATTGATTTTACCTTTGAGAAAAGGGTTTTCGGGATAGGCGCCCTAAGGCACAAAAATTAGGTTTGATGGGTTGAAGTTGTTTTGACCTTGAACAAGGATTTGTAATCCCAACCTAACCTTATCATTGATGCAAAGTATGGAAGATGATCAATGGATCAACTTACCATAGATTTGTAACAAATAAAGTTATTCAACCCCAAGTTCATCTATCAATAGATTGACAAAAAGAAGACTATGCAAAACTCAAGGTTGAAAGCTTAATGATTGATTAAGTTATTAAGTTAGCAAGTTATAAGATCAAAGTATAATATTAAAAAGGTAATAAGAGTTAGTATATGATATAAACAAGTAAGTATAAGATGTTAGTGGATTAGTATAAACCAAAAGAAATAACAATGTATCAGATGAAATCACAAGTTAGCATGTGTACAAGTAAGGCTTCATCCACAAGTCAAATGACCCAAGTTGTTTGAAATAGGGGCAACCTATACATGCTTCAAAGTACCATGGATGAACACTTAATCATCCATTAGTAGGTTTGAAGTATGTAAGGTTTAATCAACCCTAAATCAAATAAATCATGACCAAAATGGATTTCATTAGCCCATAAGTCCATAAATAATTGCTTAAATGAAATGAAACAAGACACCAATAAATTCTAGACACAAAAATAAATGGGGTCCATGTTGAGAATATTTTCAGAATATTAAAAATGAGTGGTATAAAAAATAAATCAAAATGGAAATAAAAATGGGAAAATAAATAAATAAAATAAGTGAAATGAAAAATAAGACAAGGGCCAAGTGCCCTTTGGTGATAGAAAATGCGCTTAACAAAATAAATAATAAAACAACAATTAAAATGGAAGGCTCGAGCTAATTAGCCAATCAGGACTGTCGCATTCGCGAAAAACAACCGGCGGGAAAAGACACAGAGCCGCCACCGTGCGTTATTTATCCCAAAGGAGGGAAAGGAAACGCTCGAAGTAAACCTGAAAAAGGGAAAGGAATGGTCTTACGACCAGAGATTGCAAGGTACGGGAGTCGGTTACGCAAGGGGAAGGTATTAGCACCCCTCACGTCCGTCGTACTCGACGGGATCCACGCTCAAAAGAATAGGAAAATGTTGCTAAATAACTGCTCAAAGAATGCACACACACTGGAATAAAACACAGATGAAGGAAAACGGAGAAAGGGGACTCGGCAGGATGTCGCCTCTTGGGCCTACGTAGTTTGTCAAAAACAAACATCAGAGTCGACGTAGTTTGGGGAAATGGGGAACGTGCTCGCTAGGACATCGCATCCTATGCATACGTATCTTCTCTAACCAGAGTAAGAATCAGAGCACTCATAGCTCGGCTAACACACGCCGAAACGAAACACTGAAAAAAAAGACGCTGAGACGTCAACGGAAACACACAACAGGAAACGAAAGGCCAATCAATGGACTTACATCCAACTCCTAACAACAAACACAAACAGGAAACAGACTGCCAATAAGTGGTCTTACATCTAACTCCACAAACAACAAACAAACGGGAAACCGAATGCCAATAGATGGACTTACATCAGACTCCTAACACACACACGAAAAGAAGGAGGGTCTCGATTGCAACTAGGGCAAGAGAAAAGGAAGGTCTCGATCGCAACAAGGGCGAGAGAAAAGGATCGCAACAAGGGAGAAAACCAGCAAGGATAAAGTTAGTCGTTAGTCAAACTCGACAAGACATCGCATCTCGTGCCTACGTATCTCATCTAAACATGAGAATCAGAGTTGTCGTAGTTCGGCTAAACTATTTCTGTTTGTTTTGTGTTTTTTAGGTGAACAACGTCACTACACAATCTACCGGATGCTCGACCTTTGGAGACTTACTCACCTGTAGTAGAAGGAGTCAACGTGTCCTTAAGAGAAGGTAAAGTTTGTTTGTGTTTTAGGAATGCTCACGCAAGAAAGGAAGTCCTAAACGAAGGAACCGTGCTACCTTAATTGACATGCAAACGAGAGACTACACAAAGTCTAGCAATCCTATGGGGATACAATCACATCACACAAAAACATATAACATGAAGTAAACACACCAACAAGGGGGCTCAAACATCCAAGGGTGAGGCTTTAGTCAAGGGGTCATATCAACCTCGACAAACAAGTCGGGCTTTAGTCAAGGGGTCATATCAACCTCGACAAACAAGCCAACTGTAGGGGTATGCTAAAGCTCTTAACCACTGACATTGACCGTCAGGGTAAGCAGATGAAAGGTAACGAGGATTGGACCTCATAGCTCTTAACCCGGGCCTGGGTGAGCTTCAAATCAGTGAAAACGTGGGGATCCAGAATGAGGGACCCTACTCCACTTGACTGACTCTATATACAAGGATCTTGGGTTAGGTTCAAGATCATCAGCACGTAGTGCGAGCATAATGAATGACTCAAACGATTAGCAGGGGGTTGATTGCTAATCCTTTCTATCTGCCAATTGCCTCTTCACTTAGGAGGACTTAAGTATCCATGCCTCGACAAAGAGGTCTTTAGCACAAACATAAACAAACACAGTCATTGCCTCTTAAGGAGGACTTCAGCCAAATGCCTGCCAAAAGAAACGACAGGGCTTCCAGACTACATGGAGTTAGAGAGGTTACCTAAGTGGTATACCAACCACAAGCAAAGCAAAGCTCAAGCAATGAGCTAAAAGTGACTAAGGTACCTGTACAAAAGTCAAACAAATCAGTATTCACATTCAGACAGATCAAACAGATAGTCAACAGTGTTACAACCAATATGTACACAATACAAGTCTTATGTGCAAACAACTCAAGTGAGTTCACCACCCAAGGACCTACAACACAATCAAGGTTAATGGACAATGTAATTTGCATCTCAAGTAATGAGATCAACATCCATCATTAGAGTTAATTGCTTGAACCTGAAATACAAAGCTCAAAAGGTGATTACAAACCACTAGTACCAAGACTAGGGTCAAAGGCAAAGCAAAAAGTCAAAATAGAAGTTGATATTCAACATGAAGCTCATTTATTCAAATAAGAACATGTCCTAAAAAGGATCAAACTCAAATCCTAAGGCAAAGGCTTCACATGAGCAAGATAAGGCAAAGGCACACCAAGATGATCAAATTTGGACATCAAGAAGAGAAACTCCATATTAAAACAGAAATGAATCCAATAATCATGAAAAAGTTTATGTGCACATAACATGTTAAACACAAGCATCATGCAAAAAATAAGAATCAGAGGAGCTCAATTGACATGTATATGAAAATGAACAAGAGCAACATCAAAATGTGTGACACACATTGTCACACCATACATCCATGTGTCCAAAACAGAGATGGAATATGCTAAAAATACCAAACAAAAGCTCAAAAATCATGTAACATGTTATGAATCAGCATGTCAAATTTCATGGCAATTGAACAATTAATGAGCATTTCACAAATCAAATAGCACAACCTGTCACACTTTGCACCATGTTCAATCAAGCTAGCATATTCAAAATACCAGCAATGTAAAAATCAGGAAATAAATGCTCAAAAAAACTAGACATTCAAATGAACATGTGACAAAAAACTTGGATTAATTGGACTCATATGCTATTTTTTATGATTTTCTGAATTTGATGAAAATAATGAAATAAATGTGAAACATGTGAAAATGAAATTGGAAAATGAAATTGGAAAATGAAATTGGAAAATGAAATTGGAAACAAGCCATGGCTGAGTGTTGAACCCAGGTTCAGGAGGTTATGGACGCTCTCAGGTAAAACAAAATTAATTGGGATTAATTGGAAATGTGCATGCAGGTGGTTTCGAACTCATGTACATGAGGTTCAAGGAGCGCTTCAAATAAAACAATTAACAATCCCAAAATAACGCCAGCCAGGATCGAACCAGGGAACTTGATGTTGCAAACGCGCTAACATGGAACGCTGTCGTTTTGGCCAAGGCAAGGAAAACAAAAATGAATTTCCAAAGTGTCCTAGCGAGGTATCGAACCGTAAACATGAAGGATACAGGCGCGCAAGCCCTAAGCTGAACCAGAGCGCCTGGTACTATTCACCAGCGATGGTTGACGGTGGTTTCCACCGTCTTCCTCGTTGAGACGGTGGCGCAACAGTAACATCCAACCAATTTTTTTCCAGAATCACGCATGGCTTATATCATTGGAACCGTCTCAGTGTGTAGAACAATGATCTAACATTCATTTAGTCTAAAGCTTCATAGATTATGCAAATCGATTGAAAACATTATGCATGGCAAAACTTCAATCCAACATATCTCATGCAATACTTCACCAAATCCAAAACTATTTATATCAGGATGATCAGTGACAAAAACTCTACACAATTATGGCAATAAAATCAAGAATCATGAGGTTCGAAATCCAACCTTCTTGAAGAGCAGAATGATGAAACAGTGAATTCAAGCTCCAGCAATGTCCAGATCTTCTCCTCTACTCTTGTTATGAAGCTTTGTGCACGAAATCTCACTTGAAATGGCTTGGATCTTGATTAATTTGCAACTTCCATGTTCATCTTCATGAGCTTGATGTGCATGAATCTTGGCCAAAATCTTCAAATCAATGCTTGATTCTTCATCAATCACACTCAATGAACACGATTATGCAATAAAATTCATGTGTTGTGTGAAGAATTTTCAAATTTGCATTGAGAGAAAAAA
Source organism: Lathyrus oleraceus (assembly GCF_024323335.1). NCBI lineage: Eukaryota > Viridiplantae > Streptophyta > Magnoliopsida > Fabales > Fabaceae > Lathyrus > Lathyrus oleraceus. The sequence goes on from NC_066585.1 coordinate 207,361,246, forward strand.
TTGGAGGGAAATGAGATTCTAGATCTAGAACTTGTGTAAGAATGAACAATTCTGTTACAATTAGGCTTTTATATGACAGGTTAATTGTGCTGTAATCATAATTAAACATTGGCTAATGAAAAGTTAAGAAGATATGAGGTGTGATGCACAAATGGTAAATGCACCCTTGCATGGTAAAAATGCACGTGAACAGTGCACATGCATGGTTCCAATCCACTTAAAATCAACTTATGAACATGATGGAATGATCAAAAAGCTTGTAGCATCAACCCATTTCAAATTCTTCATTTTCCCTCCAAAAAGCACATGCATGGCCAAATGATCATGTAATATTATTTCATGCAATGCAATGATGGATTTGGAAAATATAGGTCATGACATGCAATTTGCAAAAAGAGTGGCTTAAATTGGAGTTTTGAATCAAAAGTTATGGCACTTTGAAGTTTCATGCACACTTGGTGGTCATTTGCTCATAACTTCTCAACCATTCATCAGATGCTCATGATCTTGGACTTTTTGGAAATGGGAGAGAAAGATCTTCAACTTTCATGTTGGACAAAATTTCATTTGAAGCTTCTTTGATGTTGGAGAATTGAAATTACAGGTCACTTTCCATTTTTGGAAACTTTTGGCTTGACTTCAAAATCTTCAAGGTAGATGTTTGACATGATGAATAAGCCTTGTTTGAACATGAATGGGATGTCTCAGATCAATTCTCCACCTCCTAACCCTCAGTTGACTTTCAATTGACTTTTATGGGCCTCAGATGACCTGGGAATACACTGATGACTTTGGGCCTCTACCACTTGGCAAAGTTGCTTCAAAATGGACCTTGGCTCATATAAGCTCTCTAGAATAATCATGTGGCCTTCATCTCAAGGGAATACTTGCTCTTTTGCACTGATGAATCTCCTTGACGCAAATGCTTATTGATATGGTGCAATGCAATGTGTAATGTTAATGACCTAAAAAATGAAATGAATGCATGAATGAGGGGTGCAAATTTGAGGTGCTACAGCTGCCCCTATTCAATCAATTGAGAATCTGAACAGATGAGAGCAACGGCTATCATACCTTCAAGGTAAACAGGGATTGAATACCAAAAGAACCTGGAATTTGCACTCTGCAGGGGATAATCAAAGAAACCACAACTTGATATGCACTGATATCAAGGAAAGCGAGGCCATTTACCGATGGCGGCTTCAAAACAGTCGACTTGATATACACTGATATCAAGGAAAGCTGAGTCATTTACCGATGGCGGCTTCAAAACAGTCGACTTGATATACACTGATATCAAGGAAAGTGGGGCCATTTACCGATGGCGGCTTCAAAACAGTCGACTTGATATACACTGATATCAAGGAAAGCGGGGCCATTTACCGATGGCGGCTTCAAAACAGTCGACTTGATATACACTGATATCAAGGAAAGCGGGGCCATTTACCGATGGCGGCTTCAAAACAGTCGACTTGATATACACTGATATCAAGGAAAGCGGGGCCATTTACCGATGGCGGCTTCGATTGGGGAGGAAAAGATGTTTACAACTGGAACCAGACCAGACGTTTACCGACGACTCTACTGGGGATTTGATATTTATCAACGAAAAGATATATGACCAGACATTTACCGATGACTGGGAAGGAAGGATACATGACCAGACCTTTACCGATGATTGGAAAAACTCGATGTTTACCGACATCAAAGAAGGACGACCAGACATTTACCGATGACTTGGAAGACTCGATGTTTACCGACATCGAAAGATGATGTTTACCTACATCAAAGAAGGACGATCAGACATTTACCGATGACTGGGAAAGAAGGATACATGACCAGACATTTACCGATGACTGGGAAGAACTCGATGTTTACCGACATCGAAAGATGATGTTTACCGACACCAAAGAAAGAAGGCACGACCAGACATTTACCGATGACTGGGAAGAACTCGATGTTTACCGACATCGAAAGATGATGTTTACCGACACCAAAGAAAGAAGGCACGACCAGATATTTATCGATGACTGGGAAAGAAGGATACATGACTAGACATTTACCGATGACTGGGAAGAACTCAATGTTTACCGACATCGAAAGATGATGTTTACCGACACCAAAGAAAGAATGACCAGACATTTACCGATGACTGGGAAGAAACTCGACGTTTACCGACATCAAAAAATGATGTTTACCGACACCAAAAAAGAACAACCAGGCATTTACCGATGACTGGGAAGAAACTCGACGTTTACCGACATCGAAAAATGATGTTTACCGACACCACAAAGAATGACCAGACATTTACCGATGAATGGGAAGAAACTCGACGTTTACCGACATCGAAAAATGATGTTTACCGACACCAAAAAAGGAACGACCAGACATTTACCGATGACTGGGAAGGAACTCGATGTTTACCGACATCGAAAGATGATGTTTACCGACACCAAAAAAGGAACGACCATACATTTACCGATGACTGGGAAGGAACTCGATGTTTACCGACATCGAAAGATGATGTCTACTGACACCAAAAGAAAGGACCCACACGGGGATCAACACGACACTTACTGGTATCGCAAGGACGACATCTACATATGTCAAATAAGGCAGACACTTTCCAGGGACTACACTGGAGAGTCACGCTTTCCTTTCACGGACGGGTGAGGAAATAAACCTCTCTGGGGATTGTCAATTCTGAATGCTGTCAAGAGCAACCGCTGCAAATGTACCATACAGATGTTGAACAATGATCCACCTCTGTTGGGGAAATGGCCCAGGCCTGCAAGATGCAAGGGGAGGAAAACTCCTGCTGGGAAAGCAAATGATCACTTTGCTGGGCACACAATTCCTGATTCGATCTCCCAACTCTGTGGGGAACAGCACTGCTGAGGACGCTTGCTGATCTGTCATTCTCGAAACGGCAAAGAAACCCACTCACCTAGGGAGTCACTTGTTGGGAAAACACCAACCTCTCAACCATGCTGGGGAAACCAATTCTGAAATCGACCCAGATGACCCAACGTCGCGATGCTAAGCTCATCAGAGTAACATCTTCACCAGCCAGCTAAACCAATCCTCGAAAGGAAATCACGGCTGGGGACCAGCTTATGCTTGCAATGCTAATGCATGAATTTTACAGCGTAATGCTCCATAACCATGGAAATGCTACGCAATTAATGATGCAATATGCCATGCTTTCTCTAAATGATGAATGCATAAAATATATCCCCCTCCGGGGACGGCACGAGCCACTCTGCTGAGGAACTCAATATCACTCCGATCTTCACTCTGCTGGGGGATAGCACTGCTGCTGGGGAAAGGATAATCCTCACTGGGGACGATCTCCACTGAACCCGATCGCTTGGGGACTTCGCTGGGGAAGAAACTACCAACACAAACCTCCGTTGGGGACACAGCAACCTTCAGACTTGCTGGGGAAATAACATTCTCAACCCTGCTGGGGATTGCAGCAAACTTCAGACTTGCTGGGGAAATAACACTCTCAAACCGCTGGGGATACAACAAACTTCAGACTTGCTGGGGAAATAACATTCTCAACCCTGCTGGGGATACAACAAACTTCAGACTTGCTGGGGAAATAACATTCTCAACCCTGCTGGGGATACCGATCTTGAACCCGCCGGGGAGATAACAATCCCGACCCTGCTAGGGAAAACAACAACCTTCAGGCCTGGCTGCCGAGGAAACACCGATCTCGAATCCGCTGGGGAGATACCCATCTCAAACCTTCCATAAGAGACAATCAACCTTAGGCTTGGCTGCCGAGGAGACACCGATCTCGAATCCGCTGGGGAGATACCCATCTCAAACCTGCCATAGGAGACAATCAACCTCAGGCCTGGCTGCCGAGGAAACACCGATCTCGAACCCACTGGGGAGATAACAATCTCAAACCGTTGGGGAGGTACGAAATACTTGACACGGAACACCTGTCGACTCGTCGAACGCCGATATTCACCATCTAACCATGGTGTCAATCTTTCACTTTTGAGAGCTTCCAAACTCATCGGGTCTCTTTTGGGTCATCACCTTGTATTCTCGACTTCTCTCTGCTTTGAGACAATCGATCTCCTCAGATCCGGGCCAACTCTTTAATCCTCAGACTTTGAAGAGTCTTCTTGATTACCCTCTAAGATCTTCGCCATTCCTTCGCCGTCTTTTCACCGTTCTTCTATCCTTTGTCCCTGATTGGACTCCACAGGGATCTTTTGTCGAAAGGCTTGGTATCACAACCTGCAAGTGAGTGAAAATAACCAACAGCACCTGCAAAAAAGATCGTTAGATAAAACGTGCCCCAGGCGTGCCAAAATTTCAACACTTAGGTCACTCAGACTTCCGAATAAGATTTCACGTTTTCAATCTTATAAACATGCATTGGAAGGGACCCCTATGTCTCAAAATGCAAAGATTCTTATCAAAATAAACTGATGTTTTTGCAAACAAAGCGGTAATGAAAACAAAAACAAAAACAAAATTATTTGACTGAATATGCATTTTATTGGTTGAAAAAGGTGGCTCGTAACTGAGCAATACACAGGAAGAAATCCCTGAAATGAGGTAATTGCGCACAAAAGGAAAATCTATCCTAATGGCAATGTGAAACCGTGATCTCATCGAGTTCCAATCCGGTTACACCCCATATGTCCTCAAGACTTTCCGCACTGTCTGCCTTCTGAACAAGACGCTTCCAACCGATCTCTGCCGGGGATTATCCACTTGTCTTAACCAAAACACAAACGATCATGCTGGACGCAGTTGTTCATTTCAATCCCTCTTTTGCCTGGACCGCCCTTTCGGGTTTTCAGTCCACCGGGATATCCTTTTTTGCCCAAGCCGCCCTTGTGGGGTTTTCGACTTGCCGGGTGTACAGTTCTTTTCTTTTTATCCCTAATTTTTGCCCGAACCTTTTTTTTTTTCGGTTCGCCGGGATGCCCTTTTTTGCCTGGACTATTTTATTCTTTTCGTCCAGCGGGTCTCTTATACGAAGTATTTTTCTAACTGCGTCCGCATTCACAGGGGATGGAAAATCCTCGCCATCCATGGTCGTCAACAACAAGGCTCCACCGGAGAAAACCTTCTTGACCACGAATGGACCTTCATAATTGGGTGTCCACTTGCCCTGACGATCGTTTTGAGGAGGAAGGATCCTTTTCAACACCGTATCTCCTACGTGGTACACACGAGGTTGCACTTTTCGGTCAAAAGCACGTTTCGTTCGTTGCTGGTACAACTGCCCATGACGAATGGTTGCCAGCCTCTTTCCCTCAATCAGGCTCAACTCTTCATACCGAGTCCTTATCCACTCAGCCTCTTCCAATTACATCCATTGGGACTCTCAATGACAGGATCTGGACCTCGACTGGTAGCACGGCTTCCATCCCATACACAGCGAGAAAGGCGTTGCCCCAGTTGATGTACGCACCGAGGTTCGATACCCAGGATACCAGCTTCGTACTTGCCACATTGTTGGTGCATTCAAACGTTAGCCGGGTAATAAAAGGAGTGCGGGATCTTTTCGGTGTAACCAAAACAACACCAACTCCACTACCATCCACGTTAACGGCCCCATCAAACATCAAAATCCGTTCGGATTCAAAGTCAGGCCCCTCCTCCGGGATCGGTTCCTCACAATCTTTCGATTTGAGAACCATGATGTCCTCATCAGGGAACTCAAACTTCATCGGTTGATAATCCTCAATGGGTTGCTGGGCAAGGTAATCAGACAGAATACTTCCCTTGCTGGCCTTTTGAGACGTGTACTGAATGTCATACTCTGTCAAAATCATCTGCCAACGAGCAACCCGTCCGGTCAATGCTGGCTTCTCAAATACATACTTGATCGGATCCATCTTGGAAATCCATAAAGTGGTATGAACCAGCATATACTGTCTTAGTCAGCGAGCAGCCTATGCCAAAGCACAACAAGTTTTCTCGAGCAGTGAATATCTTGTTTCACAGTCGGTAAACTTTTTGCTAAGGTAAATTGCATGCTCTTTTCGACTAGACTCGTCATGCTGCCCCAGTACGCACTCTATAGACCCCTCGAGGGCTGTCAAGTACAGAATTAACGGTCGTCCCTCCACGGGAGGCAATAGAATCGGAGGCTCCTGCAAATATTCTTTTATTTTTTTCAGAATGCCGTTTGGCAGTCATTATTCCACCTGACCATTTGATCTTTTCTTAACAGCTTGAATATGGGTTCACACGTGGCTGTTAGATGAGATAGATGCAGTTCAATCTACCTAAGAAACCACAAACCTCTTTTTCCATTCTCGGTTCAGGCATTTCTTGTATTGCTTTTTTTTTTAGCGGGATCAACCTCGATTCCTCTTTCGCTTACAAAAAACCCCAGCAATTTACCGGACCGCACTCCGAAAGTGCACTTATTCGAATTCAACCTCAGTTTGAATTGTCTCAATCGGGCAAGCAACTTGGCCAAGTCTACCAAATGCCCCTATTTTGTGCGGGACTTTGCTATCATGTCATCAACATAGCATTCAATTTCATGATGAATCATATCATGAAACAAAGTCACCATGGCCCTTTGATACGTGGCACCGGCGTTCTTGAGACCGGACGGCATCACCTCTGCTCTTGACACTCGCCTCCAAGGCAGCCCCAACCTTTACTTCCTTTCAGACCTCCTCGTGCGGTTGAATCACCTTCTCCTTTGATTTCAACAATCTGGCTAATTCCCTCGGCAGTTCACAATCTTCTTCGCCTTCTTCTTCGGCATGATAGATCGGATTGTCGAAGTCATATGAGGGTGTAACAGGATTGTTATCAATGAGATCCAGATAATACAAAAGTCGGAACGAGACAAAACACAAGGAAGGAAAATGAAAACAAACATTGCCATTTTTATTTTTTAAACTGCAAAAATAAATGAAAAACAGGGAACACCGCTTTTACTACAAAAAACATCCATTTATTAATGATGCAAACAATGCAAAATGAAACACATGAGGTGGCCCTTACAATGGACCATTACGTTTCGGGCAAAACGTATGGCTTTCATGCAAACAGTATTGAAAAACAGAAATATTACTCTTCACGCAGAGTGACAGTGATGATCTTTTAGGCCTTCCAGTTCTGGACCTCCATCCCTAGTACGCACGATTTTATCCACGATCGAGCTCGCAGTCACTGTCAATCTCCTCACCCATTGAACAGGCGCGATCTGGATCCAGCATTCTAGCACTGGTGAACGTGAACGGTTGACGACGTCCTATGTTTTGTCCAGACGAGCCCTGGCCCGGCTGATAATCAACCCCAAATTTATCCTCCTTCACCGCCTGTTTTCCTTTTGCCCTGGCTAAAGCCTCGGCCTTATCCACCTTTTCGGCGATCGCTTGCTGCCCCAAGGCGAACCCTTGCATGACGTTAATCAACTCCCTCATCATCTCTTTCAATTCGAGAATGTCGGCATTGGATGGATCCATCAGCCTGGGTTTGTCGCGCCTGGTAGGATATCTATGCAGACGAGCTATGTGCAGAGGAATGATCCAATGTATGTGAGCAGTGATTCCTGAGTCAATCACACAGGTTAGATACTGACACCTACAAAACAGAAAACAGGTTAATATGACTCACACATGAATGCAATGTCTATCCGTATGAGGAACATTCTGTCTTTTGATTCTGGATTCATCGAGACGGATAGTAATTTGACAATAACATTCTGACATCAGGATGTCTCTCAACCAGAATCTCAATCGAGAATGTTCCCTGAGTATGGATAGCCATGAGTTAGATGCGGATGAATGCAAAATGGGAATGATGCAGATGCATGAATGCAAGTCACAGTGCCATCCTCCAAGTCATCTGAACACCCATCAAGTCTCTGAACCGGTCACAGTCATCTGAGGGCCCATGCAACCACAAATCCAACTTGGGGAGTTCCGAAATAAACGGAACGGAGGATATACCACCATCATCACAGGACAATCACTGGACAGATAGCCACAAGATCCTCTGAACAGATACCTTCAAACTCAATTCGGGGATCCGAAATAAACGGAACCCGTTGATAAGTACCACGGACAGAATTCCGGCGTCTCGGAAATAAATATCCACAGATCCGACTGTACCAAAGTCACCATCACAGGATCACTGACAGAACCTGTACTGTAGGAATCAGACCCTCCCCTCACAGGTGAATTCTAATAAGGTCATCCTAAGGCGGATAATGGTCTCGACAATCGGGCAAGATACTCAACGGGTTTGCCCTTTCGGGTGTGCCATTGTAGCTCTTATAAGATCATCTAAACCAAAGATCTGGGAAAGAACGGTCACCGAAGTCAACAACTCAAAAGAGATAACCCAACATGAGTGAAATACTCCAAACGGAAGGATTCTCTCAACTGAACCTCGTCCAGCTGTGGTATGTCACGCCCCCCATCATGTCATGACAACATGTGAAGAAACATGACACCACGCTAATCCTAGGTGTATACTCAGGCCTGGGTTTTAGCCCCACTCAGAACACCCACCCCAAATCAGAGGAACCAACCTGTACAGAATCCAGCACAATGATAATATGATGCATGCAAATATATACAATCACGGTACAACAATCATAAATGCAATAAATAAACAGCAAAAGCAACCAAAGCTATCCTAGAGAGCGCTAGGATTGACTCGCTTAGGGAAGATGGACCAGCAAGAGGTCAACTTCTCGTACCTCCCCAGCAGAGTCGCCAGTTGTCGCATTCGCGAAAAACAACCGGCGGGAAAAGACACAGAGCCGCCACCGTGCGTTATTTATCCCAAAGGAGGGAAAGGAAACGCTCGAAGTAAACCTGAAAAATGGAAAGGAATGGTCTTGCGACTAGAGATTGCAAGGTACGGGAGTCGGTTACGCAAGGGGAAGGTATTAGCGCCCCTCACGTCTGTCGTACTCGACGGGATCCAGGCTCAAAAGAATAGGAAAAGGTTGCTAAATAACTGCTCAAAGAATGCACACACACTGGAATAAAACACAGATGACGGAAAACGGAGAAAGGGGACTCTGCAGGATGTCGCCTCCTGGGCCTACGTAGTTTGTCAGAAACAAACATCAGAGTCGACGTAGTTCGGAGAAATGGGGAACGTGCTCGCTAGGACATCGCATCCTATACATACGTATCTTCTCTAACCAGAGTAAGAATCAGAGCACTCGTAGCTCGGCTAACACACGCCGAAACGAAACACTGAAAAAAAGACGCTGAGACGTCAACGGAAACACACAACAGGAAACGGAAGGCCAATAAATGGACTTACATCCAACTCCTAACAACAAACACAAACAGGACACAGACTGCCAATAAATGGTCTTACATCTAACTCCACAAACAACAAACAAACGGGAAACCGAATGCCAATAGATGGACTTACATCAGACTCCTAACACACACACACGAAAAGAAGGAGGGTCTCGATTGCAACTAGGGCAAGAGAAAAGGAAGGTCTCGATCGCAACGAGGGCGAGAGAAAAGGATCGCAACAAGGGCGAAAACCAGCAAGGATAAAGTTAGTCGTTAGTCAAACTCGACAAGACATCGCATCTCGTGCCTACGTATCTCATCTAAACATGAGAATCAGAGTTGTCGTAGTTCGGCTAAACTATTTCTGTTTGTTTTGTGTTTTTTAGGTGAACAACGTCACTACACAATCTACCGGATGCTCGACCTTTGGAGACTTACTCACCTGTAATAGAAGGAGTCAACGTGTCCTTAAGAGAAGGTAAAGTTTGTTTGTGTTTTAGGAATGCTCACGCAAGAAAGGAAGTCCTAAACGAAGGAACCGTCCTACCTTAATTGACATGCAAACGAGAGACTACACAAAGTCTAGCAACCCTATGGGGATACAATCACACCATACAAAAACATATAACATGAAGTAAACACACCAACAAGGGGGCTCAAACATCCAAGGGTGAGGCTTTAGTCAAGGGGTCATATCAACCTCGACAAACAAGTCGGGCTTTAGTCAAGGGGTCATATCAACCTCGATAAACAAGCCAACTGTAGGGGTATGCTGAAGCTCTTAACCACTGACATTGACCGTCAGGGTGAGCAGATGAAAGGTAACGAGGATTGGACCTCATAGCTCTTAACCCGGGCCTGGGTGAGCTTCAAATCAATGAAAACATGGGGATCCAGAATGAGGGACCCTACTCCACTTGACTGACTCTATATACAAGGATCTTGGGTTAGGTTCAAGAGCATCAGCACGTAGTGCGAGCATAATGAATGACTCAAACGATTAGCAGGGGGTTGATTTCTAATCCCTTCTATCTGCCAATTGCCTCTTCACTTAGGAGGACTTAAGTATCCATGCCTCGACAAGGAGGTCTTTAGCACAAACATAAACAAACACAGTCATTGCCTCTTAAGGAGGACTTCAGCCAAATGCCTGCCAAAAGAAACGACAGGGCTTCCAGACTACATGGAGTTAGAGAGGTTACCTAAGTGGTATACCAACCACAAGCAAAGCAAAGCTCAAGCAATGAGCTAAAAGCGACTAAGGTACCTGTACAAAAGTCAAACAAATCAGTATTCACATTCAGACAGATCAAACAGACAGTCAACAGTGTTACAACCAATATGTACACAATACAAGTCCTATGTGCAAACAACTCAAGTGAGTTCACCACCCAAGGACCTACAACACAATCAAGGTTAATGGACAATGTAATTTACATCTCAAGTAATGAGATCAACATCCATCATTAGAGTTAATTGCTTGAACCTGAAATACAAAGCTCAAAAGGTGATTACAAACCACTAGTACCAAGACTAGGGTCAAAGGCAAAGCAAAAAGTCAAAACAGAAGTTGATATTCAACATGAAGCTCATTTATTCAAATAAGAACATGTCCTAAAAAGGATCAAACTCAAATCCTAAGGCAAAGGCTTCACATGAGCAAGATAAGGCAAAGGCACACTAAGATGATCAAATTTGGACATCAAGAAGAGAAACTCCATATTAAAACAGAAATGAATCCAATAATCATGAAAAATTTTATGTGCACACAACATGTTAAACACAAGCATCATGCAAAAAATGAGAATCAGAGGAGCTCAATTGACATGTATATGAAAATGAACAAGAGCAACATCAAAATGTGTGACACACATTGTCACACCATACATCCATGTGTCCAAAACAGAGATGGAATATGCGAAAAATACCAAACAAAAGCTCAAAAATTATGTAACATGTTATGAATCAGCATGTCAAATTTCATGGCAATTGGACAATTAATGAGCATTTCACAAATCAAATAGCACAACATGTCACACTTTGCACCATGTTCAATCAAGCTAGCATATTCAAAATTCCAGCAATGTAAAAATCAGGAAATAAATGATCAAAAAAACTAGACATTCAAATGAACATGTGACAAAAAACTTGGATTAATTGGACTCATATGCTATTTTTTATGATTTTCTGAATTTGATGAAAATAATGAAATAAATGTGAAACATGTGAAAATGAAATTGGAAACAAGCCATGGCTGAGTGTTGAACCCAGGTTCAGGAGGTTATGGGCGCTCTCAGGTAAAACAAAATTAATTGGGATTAATTGGAAATGTGCATCCAGGTGGTTTCAAACTCATGTACATGAGGTTCAAGGAGCGCTTCAAATAAAACAATTAACAATCCCAAAATAACGCCAGCCAGGATCGAACCAGGGAACTTGATGTTGCAAACGCGCTAACATGGAACGCTGCCGTTTTGGCCAAGGCAAGGAAAACAAAAATGAATTTCCAAAGTGTCCTAGCGAGGTATCGAACCGTAAACATGAAGGATACAGGCGCGCAAACCCTAAGCTGAACCAGGGCGCCTGGTACTATTCACCAGCGGTGGTTGACGGTGGTTTCCACCGTCTTCCTCGTTGAGACGGCGGCGCAACAGTAACATCCAACCAATTTTTTTCCAGAATCACGCATGGCTTATATCATTGGAACCGTCTCAGTGTGTAGAACAAGGATCTAACATTCATTTAGTCTAAAGCTTCATAGATTATGCAAATCGATTGAAAACATTATGCATGGCAAAACTTTAATCCAACATATCTCATGCAATACTTCACCAAATCCAAAACTATTTATATCAGGATGATCAATGACAAAAACTCTACACAATTATGGCAATAAAATCAAGAATCATGAGGTTCGAAATCCAACCTTCTTGAAGAGCAGAATGATGAAACAGTGAATTCAAGCTCCAGCAATGTCCAGATCTTCTCCTCTACTCTTGTTATGAAGCTTTGTGCACGAAATCTCACTTGAAATGGCTTGGATCTTGATTAATTTGCAACTTCCATGTTCATCTTCATGAGCTTGATGTGCATGAATCTTGGCCAAAATCTTCAAATCAATGCTTGGTTCTTCATCAATCACACTCAATGAACACGATTATGCAATAAAATTCATGTGTTGTGTGAAGAATTTTCAAATTTGCATTGAGAGAAAAAATTGGAGGGAAATGAGATTCTAGATCTAGAACTTGTGTAAGAATGAATAATTCTGTTACAATTAGGCTTTTATATGACAAGTTAATTGTGCTGTAATTATAATTAAACATTGGCTAATGAAAAATTAAGAAGATATGAGGTGTGATGCACAAATGGTAAATGCACCCTTGCATGGTAAAAATGCACGTGAACAGTGCACATGCATGGTTCTAATCCACTTAAAATCAACTTATGAACATGATGGAATGATCAAAAAGCTTGTAGCATCAACCCATTTCAAATTCTTCATTTTCCCTCCAAAAAGCACATGCATGGCCAAATGATCATGTAATATTATTTCATGCAATGCAATGATGGATTTGGAAAATATAGGTCATGAAATGCAATTTGCAAAAAGAGTGGCTTAAATTGGAGTTTTGAATCAAAAGTTATGGCACTTTGAAGTTTCATTCACACTTGGTGGTCATTTGCTCATAACTTCTCAACCATTCATCAGATGCTCATGATCTTGGACTTTTTGGAAATGGGAGAGAAAGATCTTCAACTTTCATGTTGGACAAAATTTCATTTGAAGCTTCTTTGATGTTGGAGAATTGAAATTACAGGTCACTTTCCATTTTTGGAAACTTTTGACTTGACTTCAAAATCTTCAAGGTAGATGTTTGACATGATGAATAAGCCTTGTTTGAACATGAATGGGATGTCTCAGATCAATTCTCCACCTCCTAACCCTCAGTTGACTTTCAGTTGACTTTTATGGGCCTTAGATGACCTGGGAATACACTGATGACTTTGGGCCTCTACCACTTGGCAAAGTTGCTTCAAAATGGACCTTAGCTCATATAAGCTCTCTAGAATAATCATGTGGCCTTCATATCAAGGGAATACTTGCTCTTTTGCACTGATGAATCTCCTTGACGCCAATGCTTATTGATATGGTGCAATGCAATGTGTAATGTTAATGACCTAAAAAATGAAATGAATGCATGAATTGGGGGTGCAAATTTGAGGTGCTACAAGGACATGACAACCAATTTTTCAAATTCATATCACGTGTACAACTTCGTCTTCTTCCTCGAATCTTTTCAAAGTCAAGACCTCCAAATACAAGTTTCCGTTGGATGTGATCATGGAAACATCTTGCAAACACATATTCGAGTCAACCTCCACACTCATAAGCCATTGGTTGGCTCTGAGTGTGGAGTATTTAAAAAAAAACTCAGATGAACAAGTTAACCTAATTTAAAAATTAAATACTGGATAAAGGTTAATCAAAGCTACAAGTTTAGGGGAAATGATCAGAAGAACATTTCGAGGTGAATGGAGACTTGTTTGGATGATGGGGGTGAAGGGAACTACCTAATCAGAAATAACCTAGGGAAGTTTTCCGATGACACAACTCAGCTCAAGTGGGGCTTGGAGAAGATGAGTTAGGGCTTTAGACAGTTTGAATGGATGTTGGTGAAGGTTTTTGAGTGGTTGTTTGTGGTTAAAACACTTTGAAACTCAAAAATGAAAACTTTGTGTTGGATGGTTCAGCTCGAGTATGTAGTACAGTTTCTTTGGCTTGGAATGTTTGGTTATGATATGGAACACCTTCCCCTATTTATAGGGAAGGTGATGAAGTGGTTTGGAGGGAGAAAAGATGTGGTTTGCTCAGAAAGCACATGTGACTTGAAGCATGCTCGAAATTGGCTTTGAGGAGACATGGAATGGTACATTCTGAGATAGTTTCCTTCACCAACCACTTGGTTTTGGTTCTTAGCATCAATTAGGAACAGACAAAGGCAATGTAGTGACCTACTTTGCATTTGGACTTTGGCCATTTTGGGAAATTTCTGAAAAATCATATGGCATCGAGTTTCATGATTTGCGACCTCTCCACATAAAAGTTGACTTTCATTTGGGCATTAGTATGTTTAATAACATGTTACAAGTCTAAAGGAATCATATTGAAATGGATTAAGACCTTGGTGAACCAATTTGCAAGTTTTGGTTGATGTGTGTCTGGTTTGTGTATCATGGCAAGTCAGCAACTTTGAACCAAGGTCAAATGAAATTGGCTCGTGCACTTTGTCTCATATATGTGTCATTTGTTCCTTGGCATACCCTTGATTGAATGCAAAAGGAACCAGGTCAAAAGGATTTGTGGTTTATAAATGGCAATGTGCCAAAGTAGTAGTCATGACATGATTTTAGGGCATGGTGGGCATGGTGGACCAGCTTGCCCAATAGAAAAATTGAAGCAATTCCTCAATGAATTAGGTCTTGGATCTTGAAACAAAGTTGGAAAGGAACTTATTTAGGACATTTGGCTCGAAGTTGAATTTAAAAAGTTATGGTCTTTGGAACTTCCTATATGTCATTCTTGCAAAAATGCAACCAACCAACATGACCTAAAAATGGGATTTTGTGATTTCTTGATTTCCAAGGCACGATGGTGGATGTTTTGAGTTCATGTGATCATACCATGATGGGAAATAATATTTGGACCTTTGTGGGATGATTTTAGGTCAATTTAATGGGTGGATAAAAGCATTGAAAGTTGAAAAATCATGAACAAACCAACTACTTGTAACATGGATTGAATGGATGTTTAAATGATGGATTTTGATTGCAATGGGTATGAAATGATGTTGAATGGATGATAGGGTGATTGATAGTAAAAATGGAGCAAATTCAATGGTTGAAGGATCCCCAAATTAGGGTTTCTTGAGCCACAAGTTTTTTTGTCAAGAACCAAAACCAAATGGATTAGGGTTTAAGATGCAAGGATCAAGTTGAGATGTTTCAAAGGTGTGAGGCATGAACAAACTTTTGATTTGAGGGGTCCTAAATGGCATGTGATCGTGACTTAGTAAGTCTATGTGAATTGTGACTGCAAGTGCACAGTCCTATCGCGTAGTTTTAAAGATTATCGAACCCATAAGGACTAATAATCGAATGTATCGTGGTCTAATGTTGCTATGTAAATCTAAGGTTGATGAGTGTTCTATGATTGGAGGGAAAGGAGACGATCGAAGAAAACCTGAAGAGAGGAAAAGACAAGGTCTCGCAACCAAATCTAGGGTTCGGGAGTCGATTATGCGAAGGGAAGGTATTAGCACCCCTACGCATCCGTAGTACTCTACGGTATCCACTCTTGTTGTTCTATTCTAAAGGGTGTAGGTATATCTAAGGTACTATCTGCTAAAAGAAAGTCAAAAGAAAATGACTCGCAAGGATGTCGCATCTGCTGCCTACGTATCTCACCTGAGTATGAGAATCAGAGTCTTCGTAGCTCGGCTACCTATGGGCGAAAGAGAAGTGTGCTCGATAAGACATCGCGTCTTATGCCTACGTATCTCATCTGGAATGAGAATCAGAGCAAAACGTAGTTCAGCTAACTACGGGAACAAGGGTCTCGATTGCAACCAGGGCAAGAGAAAGGGAAGGTCTCGATTGCAACGAGGGCGAGAGAAAAGAATCGCAGCAAGGGCGAAAGCAAGCAAGGATTAGTTGTTAGTCGTCAGTCAAACTCGACAAGACATCGCGTCTCGTGCCTACGTATCTCATCTGGAATGAGAATCAGAGTTGTCGTAGTTCGGCTAACTAGGGGTTAAGGATTGCCATCTTAACATGGACTTACAAAAGAGGACACCAGCTGTGTCAAAGGAAAGTGGGCAATGTGTTCAACGTCCTAGCAAAAGGTGTCGCAGCTCGCTGAATCGAGTCTTAGGCAGTTACCTCTTTGCAATAGAACGGACTGACATGCCACAAGATCGGAGACGCACGGAAGGTCTAAAAGTGGGGAAGCTCTGCCCTGGAGTTGTCATGCAATGTGGACCTATGTGTTAGGATTTACAGAGGGGAACATTTACCTAATGTTAACATGCAAAGAATAAGGGAATTCTAGATATGTTATCATACAAAGGGTTCTACCTAATGGGTGCTACCTAAACGGAACAAGAATCGACGGACGGAGCAAGGAGAGGAGCCACGGATAAGGGTAGATGGTGATGCCTGAGGCGATCGACTTACAAGAGGATGAATGAATGCGTGTTGGTTCTGTTATGTTTTGAAAATGATTACTCGACGTTGGATCGAGCTTTTGATCTTGTTTTGAAATGATTATCGGATGTTCGTTTTAATTCTTGTATTAACAGATGAATAAAGAATGAAAGACTAAATATTATACACTTTATGGGATAAGGGTACATTTGTTACGAATGGGGATGGTTCATGGCAATCAAACAATAAGAATATATGCCTCAATCATCATACAAGTAGGCAACAATTATCAATCAAATCAGATAAGTAAACAGGTATATAATCAAATCAAAGAATCAACGAATGAAATAACAAAGCATTAAACAAGGCATAGGAAGTATGAACATGTTAAACAATCAAGCAATAGTAAGCATGGATGAAAGAAACAAGTATAACAGATAACAGATGAATCAGATAGATGAAAAGATGCACAAAAAGGGTCCACTGAAATAATTAAATCAAGAAATGAGGTAAGGATCAGATAAAATCAAGATAAAAGGCCTCTAATACATGGCCTATGAGATGAACAAGGGAGGATCAAAAGATCTCTTCAATTGCCATAAGCAATCCCTAAATCAAACATTGATCATAAAGAAGTCAACTGAAAATTCGAGCCAACTTAATAATTATCAAATAAATAGCAAATTAATCAAGAAAATTATGAAAAATTAAACTAAGTAAGGTAGGGCCAGGACATCATCATCCCCCAAAAAGATTTTAAAAATAATGAATATCAGTACATGAATTAATTGAAATAAAACAGAAGTCAAACCAAAAGTCAATCTACAAAACTAGGTTAAAATTAAATCAAGAATAAATTGAAAATGTGAAATAAAAATCTAAGAAAAAGTCAGGTTAACCATGGGGAAGTGGTCAACCTTCATCCCAAAAATCAGAAGCTGAAAATAATTTTAAATTATAAAAATAAAATCAAGAATCAAATGTATGCTAAAATGGACCACTTAGAATGAATAATTAAAATAAAATATTAATACTAAATAAATGCAAAAATAAAAATAAAATAAAATAAAATAAAATAAGGCATAAAGCAATATGGAAAATATTTTTGAATATTTTTATGAACAAAGAAAACATTTTAAATTAATTAAAATCAAAACAGAAATAAATTAGGAATTAAAAAAAATGAACATGAAAAGGGAGGTGTATTAGTATTTTATGACTGAACTGGGAAATAAGTGATATGCACTGATGGGCCATAACCGAGGGCCAAACCACAATTAAATCAGGGTGTGACATCTTAAAATGAACATTTTAATTAAAATAACCATGTGAACATTTGTCAATTGGTCACTTTCATTTAAGTCACTAAAAGACAAAAACGAACGGGCGGACAGGATTAAAACAGAAGCGACAAATCCAAGGGCTCTCAAGACAACACGTGGTCGTCTTCTTCCTTGAGCCAAACCCTAACCATAATCATGCAAAAATGCAGGAAATGCAGCATGCTTCTCTCAACTTCAACACAAAAATACTAACACTATAGTGCATCAAAAAACATGAAGCAAAGCCCAGATCTCAAGTACAAAATGTGATGATTAACGTGGTAACCTTTTTTAGGTGAAATGGTAGCTTACTCATGGAGAAAACTTAACAGCAAGGTGTCAATATAAACACGGACATGAGCAAAAAATCAACAACACAACTCAACACCATGAACAATGCCTCGTACTGAGGGCTTCAGAAGTAAGCATAAGCACATGATTAGCATTGTAAACGATAATGAAACAAGCATGATAATGAGCATAGATGTATCAATAAAATGGCTATGGAAATGGAGCAAGAGCATTACCTAGTGGAAGTCTAGTCCACTGCTTCTTGACTGTGAAGAGACTAGAAGAAAATGATGCTTCCTTGGTGCTTCAAGAGCTTCACCTCGAGAACTTGCTGAGAAATAACAGCTGACCTCTAATGAACCTTTTCCTTTCTTGCTCGAAAATCCACTGCTCTCCTCTCATGCTTAGGGTTTCTTGCTTTAAATACTGTGGGTCAAATACTCCTTAATGGGCTCTAAAATGATTTGTTTATCCAAGTGATGCAAGTGATGCAAGTTAGTTGCATTTGGTGAGGTGTATTAGAAATGGGAAAGAGGGCACGTGAGATGCTGAGGCCAGGGTTTTATAAGACCAATGTTTCTTATTTTGGCAAGACCTCTAGGTGAATGGAAATGTGATGTATGGCCAAATAAGGAAAACAAAACATTGATTGTGTAGTCTTGCATTTGTGCAGCATAGATGGCTTGGTTTGGCAGCAAGCAAGAAATCAGTTCAAGGTGGTGACTTTGTGGCAACATAACTTGATGAGCAAATCACCAATTGAGGAGATAATGCAAACAGTAGAGAGATAATATGGAGTATGGCATGTTTCATGTTGAGAATGGGTGGAAATAATGAGTGGAAGAAGATGAAAAAGGGGCCTCAAGCTCATGTCACACCATTGCAAGATTGGTTGGGCAAGTTAGGCATAAATGTTGGGCACAAAAATCAAGTCTAAGTGATGACTTTAAAGGTTAATATCTTGCAAATGAAACATCCTATGAATCTCATTCCAATGGCATATGAAAGATGGAATATTGGAGAGTAATTTTGATGTTCAAAGTTAAAAGAAATGGTGAGTAGAAGTAACCTAAAAAGAGGCCTAAAGTTGAGCAAAACTGAAAAAATGCAAGGCTGGCCAAGGTAACTCGAAATCTGCCTAGAAATTTCAAGTCATGGTACTGACTTTAAGTGAGTGTATCTCTCAAACCATGGATCCAAATGAGATGACTCCAAAGGGAAGTGAAAGAGGTCATGACAAGGTATAATTGTTGTGAAGAAAATATTTTCAATTGGTTCCTTGAAGTGCAAGAAAATTGGCCAAAAAGTTTTGACAAAATTTAAAGATTTTTAGACTTAGAAATTTTTCTAAGTGTCCTAAAAATATGCCCTACTTTGACCAAGCATAACTTTCTCAATTTTGATCCAAGTGGAGCAAACTTTATATTTCTAGAAAGCTTGGAACAAGAGGAACAATTTTCATGTCTGAGAAATTTTCAAGTGGAGCTTTTATCTTGATGGGAAATGGGCTTAAAGTGAGTGCAAAAATCATAAAAACTTGCCCAAAATGGAAAGTCAACCATTTCCAAATTAAGTAACTTTTCCAATTTCTGATTAAATGACGAATCCATGATCCAACCTTGATCAAATTTCACATGTAGGCTCCCCTAGGCATGAATTTTGAGATTCCACTCTCAAAAAGTCAGAAGTTGACTTTTCTGGCCCCACAATTGACTTTTCCCAAACTGTCTGATTCCTGATTCCAGTGATCAATTGAAGCACTTCTGGCTCAAATTAAAGACTGATTTTTTGTATGTAGACCCTTGTGGACATATGGAGGGCCATGGAAAAGAGTTTCACCCAAAGAATCAGAAATAAACTGATTTTATACCAAACCCTAATTTTAGGGCAAAATTGATCGGGAACTGATTGCACTGCTTGCCAATGGATCTTTCTGAGATAATTGTGAGTCTTCCTAGGCCAAGATGCCTCTCCAATCATGAGATGGATGAGCTCCTCTACTTCTAACCAAACATTTCCTGTTGCAGGTAGCCATGAAACCCTAATTTCCTGATTAAATCCAAATGAACACTCTGATAGCTCTGAATCCTTCACTGATGAACTGAGGACCATAATAAGATACCTGGAGCCCCCTGAGACCCTTGAGACTTGTATACTTAGAGAATGAAGTCCAATTCTCAATCTTGCTTTGTGTGGGCTCCTTCTGTTAAGGAGTGATCAATCAAAACCTGACTTCCAAGTCACTAATGCAGTATGCAATGAGTATGACCTAGTATGATGCCAATGAAGTGTGAAACATAATCCCATGCTTCCAGGAAAAATTGTAGGGTAAATTTTGGGGTATTACAGCTGCCCCTGTTCAATCAACTGGAAACCCGAAATGAAGATAGCAACGGCTTTCGCACTTTCGAGGTATCAAGGGATTGAATACGATAAAAGCCCGAAAATTTACACTGAAGTAGGAAAGTGAAAAATAAAGTAATAATGCCTGCCAGGATCGGTAAGAATCAGTCTGAACACCGAAACAAGAATGTTAGCCTGAATACCAAAACAAATGGTAACATAGAAATAACCATGGTCTGAATGCCGCTCATCAATCTGAATACTGGAAATGACTTCGATCTGAGCATCGGAAGATACCAGATTATCAAACATCGGTCTGAACACCGGGAAACTGGCCTGGGCGCCACTTCGGTCTGAATACCAGAAAACTGGCCTGAATGCCACAAGTTGCATCGACCTGAACGTCGAAAACTTCTTCGATCTGAACATCGGAAAACTGGTCTGAATGCGACTTCGGTCTGAATACCGGAAACTGGCCTGAATGCCACAAGTTGCGTCGACCTGAACGTCGGAAACTTCTTCGATCTGAACATCGGAAAACTGGCCTGAATGCCACAAGTTGCGTCGACCTGAACGTCGGAAACTTCTTCGATATGAACATCGGAAAACTGGCCTGAATGCCACAAGTTGTGTCGACCTGAATGTTGGAAACTTCTTCGATCTGAACATCGGAAAACTGGCCTGAATGCCACTTCGGTCTGAATACCGGAAACTGGCCTGAACGCCACAAGTTGCGTCGACCTGAACGTCGGAAACTTCTTCGATCTGAACATCGGAAAACTGACCTGAATGCCACTTCGGTCTGAATACCGGAAACTTGCATGCCTGTCAGCATCGGCAGAAATAGGGAAAATGATAATTGAGGTGGCGCGTGGGCCAACGACCCCTGCTGGGAATAATAAAAGATAAGTCATGAACAACCTTCAGTCTGAGTACTGGAAACAAACTTATGGCTTATCACTTGGGATACCGAGAATGTCTTATGTTTTACATGCGTATGTTTGAATTTTTCAATGGCGTAATGCTCCATGAAAATGGAATGCTACGCGATTTGGGAGGATGCAATGCGATATGATTCTACATGCAGGGATGCGAAATGCTAAGTTAGAGAGAACGCCAAGCCGAGGCAAGGAATTCTACTCGGGAAATGATCACAATCTTATGAGTAGACAACCCAAAGCACTTAAAATTTACAGCAATTTTAAATGTTTATTAAGCATGTACCTGTAAAACTCTTATGTTTCATGATGCAATGTTTATCAAAAATTCGGACGCCATTTTCGCAAACAAAACAGTAAAATGAAAATGAACACAGAGATATACTAAATAACATGATTTTATTGATTGAATAGCCTCTAAATAGGCATTTACATCAGGAAGCACTCCCTGGAAAGAGGTAATTGCACAAAAGATAAAAACAGAAATTAATCTAATGGCAATGTGAAATGGATTTCTATCGGGTTCCAATTCTGCTATGACTCGCTCGTCTTCAAGATCCTCCAAATGATCAGCTTTCTGAAAAAGGTGATTGGACTGTTTCCTATCCTTCGAAAGTTTCCAGTTATCGACACGAGATGAGATTCAGAACTACTCAGAACGTAGTCATTCGCTTAATCCCTAACTTTTTCCTGGATCGCCCTTTCGAGTTTTCAATCCACCGGGATACCCATTTTTGCCTAAGTTGCCTTTTTCAGGTTTTCAACTTACCGGGTGTACAATCTTTTCATTTTTAATCCCTAACTTTTGCCCGAACCTTTTTCATTTTCTTGGTTCATCGGGATGCCCATTTTTTGCCTGGACTATTCTTTTTATTGTCCAGCGGGTCTATTTTATGCGAAGTATTTTTTAACTGCGTTAGAGTTCACAGGGGAAGCGAAGTCTTTACCATCCATAGTTGCAAGCATTAAGGCTCCACCATCAAAAATCTTGGTGATAATATATGGTCCATCATAGTTAGGAGTCCACTTTCCCCTGTGATCTGTCTGAGGTGGAAGGATCCTTTTCAACACCAAATCTCCAACTTGGAAACATCGAGGATGCACTTTCTGATCAAAGGCTCTCTTTATCCGACTTTGATACAACTGCCCATGACAAATGGCTGCCATTCGCTTCTCTTTGATAAGACTCAACTCATTGAACCTTGTCTGAATCCATCCAGCTTCGTCTAACTCGACATCCAGCAGGACTCTTAGAGAAGGAATCTCCACTTCAACAGGTAGGACTGCTTCCATACCATACACAAGGGAGTAAGGGGTTGCCCCGGTCGATGTACGTACTGAAGTACGGTACCCATGCAAGGCAAAGGGGAGCATCTCATGCCAATCTCTGTACGTAACGACCATCTTCTGCACAATCTTCTTTATGTTCTTATTTGCTGCCTCAACAGCACCGTTCATCTTAGGACGATAAGGGGAAGAATTATGATGTTGAATGTTGAAGTTCTTGCACAACTCCTTCATCATTTTGTTATTGAGATTAGAACCATTATCAGTAATGATTCTTTCGGGAATCCCATAACGACAAATTATTTCTTTCTTAATGAATTGGGCAACCACATGTCTGGTGACCTTCGCAAATGACGTTGCTTCGACCCAATTGGTGAAATAGTCGATGGCAACAAGGATGAAGCGATGCCCATTGGAAGCAGTCGGCTCAATCTTTCCAATCATATCAATGCCCCACATAGCAAACGGCCACGGCGAAGACATCACATTCAGAGGATTTGGCGGCACATGCACCTTATCAGCATTAATCTGGCATTTATGATACTTCCGAGCATATTTGAAACAATCATATTCCATGGTCATCCAGTAATAACCCGCTCTCAACAATTTCTTAGCCATTGCCTGTCCGCCGGCATGAGTACCGAAGGAGCCTTCATGAACTTCCTGCATTAACATGTCTGCTTCGTGTCTATCCACACATCTGAGCAAAACCATGTCGAAGTTCCTCTTATACAGCACATCGTCTTTGATCAAGAAGAAACTGTCTGTCAATCTTCTCAAAGTCTTTCTATCATTGTTGGATGCCCCTGCAGGGTACTCTTGATTCTTCAGAAAACACTTGATGTCGTGATACCAGGGCTTGTCATCAACTACCAGTTCAGCAACAAACACATACGCGGCCCTATCAAGGCGCATAACATCGATCCTCGGAACATAATTCCACCAAATCACCTTGATCATGGAGGATAGAGTAGCAAGAGCATCTGCCATCTGGTTCTCATCACGAGGTATATGATACAACTTTACTGTTGTGAAGAAAGTCAAGAGTCTTCTCGTGTAATCTCTGTAGGGGACCAGATTAGGCTGGAGAGTATTCCAATCATCATTCACTTGATTGATCACTAGAGTTGAATCTCCGAAGATGTCCAGAGTCTTGATTCTCAAATCAATGGCTTGCTCAATACCCAAGATACATGCCTCATACTCAGCTTCATTATTGGTGCACTCAAAAGTCAGACGAGCGGTGAAAGGCATGTGGGCACCTTTCGGAGTGGTAATGACAACACCAATTCCACTTCCTTTGGCATTGATGGCCCCATCAAACATTAAAGTCCACTTTTCATCTGGATCAGGTCCCTCCTCAACAACTGGCTCTTCACAGTCTTTCATCTTGAGGAACATGATGTCTTCATCCGGAAAATCAAACTTCATCGGCTCATAATCATCAATCGGCTGCTGAGCAAGAAAGTCTGACAGAATACTCCCTTTGATGGCTTTCTGGGATGTATACTGGATGTCGTACTCTGTCAGTACCATTTGCCAACGAGCAACCCTTTCGGTGAGAGCTGGCTTCTCAAATATATACTTGACTGGATCCATTTTGGAGATCAGTAAGGTTGTGTGAGTCAGCATGTATTGTCTCAATCGCTTAGCAACCCATGAAAATGCACAACATGTCTTTTCAAGCATTGAGTATCTTGACTCGCAATCTGTGAATTTTTTACTCAGATAGTAGATGGCATGCTCTTTCCTACCTGTCTCGTCGTGTTGACTAAGAACACAACCCATGGAATTATCAAGCACTGTCAAATACATAATCAGCGGTCTCCTTGGGACTGGAGGCATAAGGATTGGAGGATTTTGCAAATACTCTTTTATTTTTTCGAAAGCCCTTTGGCAATCATTATTCCACCTGATAGCCTGATCTTTTCTTAATAATTTGAATATTGGCTCACACGTGGCTGTTAGGTGAGAGATGAACCTTGCAATGTAGTTCAACCTCCCTAAGAAACCACGAACTTGTTTTTCTGTTCTTGGCTCAGGCATTTCTTGTATTGCTTTTACTTTGGCAGGATCCACCTCAATCCCTTTTTCACTAACAATAAAACCCAACAATTTTCCAGATCTCACCCCGAAAGTACACTTGTTCGGATTAAGCCTCAGCTTGAATTTCCTCAAACGCTCAAACAGTTTCTGCAAATTCACCAAATGTTCTTCTTCCGTCTGAGATTTGGCAATCATATCATCAACATAAACCTCGATTTCATGATGAATCATATCATGGAAAAGAGTTACCATAGCTCGTTGATATGTTGCCCCATCATTTTTTCAGACCAAACGGCATCACCTTGTAGCAGTAGGTGCCCCATGGGGTTATGAAAGTTGTCTTCTCCATGTCTTCTGGTGCCATCTTAATTTGATTATAGCCAGAAAAGCCATCCATAAAGGATAATACCGAGAACTGAGCCGTGTTATCCACCAAAACGTCGATGTGAGGTAATGGGAAATCATCTTTAGGACTAGCTCTGTTCAGATCTCGGTAGTCAACACACATCCGTACCTTTCCATCCTTCTTAGGTACTGGAACGATATTTGCAACCCATGGCGGATAATTTGTAACAGCTAGAAACCCTGCATCCAACTGTTTTTGCACTTCTTCCTTTATCTTGACAACCATCTCTGGTCTTGTTCTTCTGAGCTTCTGCTTGACCGAAGGACAATCCTTTTTGAGAGGCAAACCGTGTACCACAATGTCTGTGTCAAGCCCTGGCATGTCCTGGTAAGACCAAGCGAAGATGTCAACATACTCTTGCAGCAATTCAATCAGCCCCTTCTTCACATTATCGTCCAAAGCAGCCCCTATCTTGATTTCTCTCTTGACGTCCTCGGTGCCGAGATTAATCACTTCAATAGACTCTTGATGTGGTTGAATGACCCTTTCCTCCTGTTTTAACAACCTGACAAGTTCTTCAGGGAGTTCACAGTCTTCATCACCCTCTTCTTCAGCTTGAAAGATTTGATTTTCAAAGTCGAAGCGAGTCATAGCAGAATTGTTATCAATAGGATCCGGTGACGTGCATCTGTGTCGCAGCCTGAAAAATACAGTGGTGCGAAAAAACAACCGGCGAGAAAGAAATGACAGAAGAGTCGCCACCGTGCGTTATTTATCCCAAAGGAGGGAAAGGAAACGCTCGAAGTAAACCTGGAGAAAGGAAAGGAAAAGACAAGGTCTCGCAACCAAATCTTGGGTTCGGGAGTCGATTATGCGAAGGGAAAGTCTCGATCGCAACGAGGGCGAGAGAAAGGATCGCAACGAGGGAGAAAGAAAACAAGGATTAGTTGTTAGTCGTTAGTCAAACTCGGCAAGACATCGCATCTTGTGCCTATGTATCTCACCTGAACATGAGAATCAGAGTTGCCGTAGTTCGGCTACATAGGGCTTGCCATCTGAACATGGACTTACAAAGGAGGACACCAGTTGTGTCAAATGAGAGTGGGCAATGTGTTCACGTCCTAGCAGCAGGTGTCGCAGCTCGCTGAATCGAGTCTTAGGCGGTTACCTCTTTGCAATAGGACGGATTGACATGCCACAGGATCGGAGACGCACGGAAAGGTCTAAAAGAAATGGGGGAGTTCTGCCCTAGAGTTGTCATGCAATATGTACTTAAGTGTTAGGATTTGCAAATCTACATTCGGAAAAGCGTCATTTATCTCTACTCGACAATCGTGGCCGAAACAATGTTTTGTATACATCTTTCATTTTAAAAGGTTTTTTGATTGGTCGCACGGCGACGAGAAAAAGAGTTTGATTGGTTGGATGTGCTTTGAGTGATGGCGAGAACTAGGATTGGCGAGATATACATCTCGAATCCTAGCCTCAGGAGTGCATGGTATACACCATGTTCCATTTCCATCTTTATTTGCAAAAGTGTTTTAATAGAGAATTAAGTGTTTTGAATTTGATTGAGAAAGGGTTTGGAGAAACCGCATTGACAATTTTAGGCGATGGCGAGAGTTAAGATTGGCGAGGCATACGTCTCGAATCTTAACCTCAGGAGTGCATGGTATACACCATGTTCCATTTCCACCTTTATTGAAAAAGTGTTAAATAAGAATTAGGTATTTTGAGTTTTTTGTTGTGAAAATGACTTGACCTAGATCAAGTATTGATGGACGTTTGAGAAAGATTTGAATGAGTGTTTGAGAAAACAAAGTGGGTAAATTGGATGATGGCGAGAGCTAGGATTGGCGAGATATACATCTCGAATCCTAGTCTCAGGAGTGCGTGGTATACACCACGTTCCACTTCCATCTTTATTGAAAAAGTCTTGACTTATGAATTAATATTTTTTGAGTTTTTATTAGAGAAAATGGCTTGACGTTGAATCAAGCATTTGATGAAAGTTTGAAAGAAAAGGGATAGAATAGGAGGGCGAAATGAATTGATTTGTTTATTGAGAAAATGCTCGACGTTGGATCGAGTCATATTTTTGTATTTTTTCAGAAATGGTGGATTTTACTCTTTGGTTAGTGTCTAAAACAAATAGAGAAATAAAACAATACAACATTATATACACATTGGGGAAATGGGGTACATTCTGTCAAATGGGGATTAAAAATCATGAAATAATTAAATCGGACCCAAACAACAAATGATGCGAAATATGAGTGTAAGTGCAAGAGAACCGGCTCATTGTAAGAAAGCCCAAGAGTAAGCTATGTGAGGTTGATGGCGATGCTTAAAAAGCAATCGACTTACAAAGGTGTGGAAAATGGGCTCGATATTAAATCGAGAAAAATATGATTTTTATAGTTTTAAAATGGTTTTGAATGAATGATGAAATTACAAGAAAACAAATTTGCATTATTGACAAATGAAACTATGAGTATAATAAAGGCATAAACATAAAAAGAAAATGTTAAAAGAAATAGAATACTAAAGGAAAATAAAATGCTAAAAGAAAAATAAAATACTAAACAAAAAAAAATGCTACACATGAGTATTAAACCCACTCCACTCAAGACTATGGAAACCACCCCTCTCCACCAGACCACTCATGGTTATTTATTATTTTGATGCTACTTTAAATATATAAACCAAAATAGATTAAACATTAGAATAAAAAAAAGAGTCTCTTGGACTATCCTAATAAATGATGGGGAACCAAAAATTAAAACCCAGCCGCCTGGCTGTTGGGTTCTTCAACAGAATGTGAATTGAGAATGAGAAAATACTTATTAACTACTTAGGAAGTTTAAACAAAATTTAATGGTTTCTAAAAAATTTATTCCATTTAAAATGAATTAAAAAAAACAAATTGGAATAGTAACAGAGTCAATCTCTCCCAATCTCACTTTTCTCTCACGCTCTCAGTCGTCACCTCCCCCCTCTCATGAACTCGCTTCTCTCTTCTCTCGATATCGCTCTCTCGCTCTCACCCTCAACAAACGCTTACCCATCGCTCAACCTCACTCAAACACGTCCTCAAGAATCTCTCTCTCGATCGTGCTTCACTTAATCGCTTCAGAATCATACAAAAAAAAATCATGGTTGAAGCAAAAAGAGCTCACCTCCGGCGGTTAAGACGGCAATGATGAAGCTCAAACCTCCTCCTTCAACTCTTCCAAATAGGTTTGTCTTTGATTTTCAGATTAAGGTTTTTCTGCTTTCAAGCTTTCAATTCCGCCTCCGATTCCCCTTTTTACTGATTCTTTCCTTCCCCTTTTATATTTGCAAATTAGGGTTTTCTGTTTGGTATACCGAGCTTCAAAAGAGGAACTTCCTGGAAGTGCTTTTTTTGCGCTCAGAATTGGATCGCCCTGTTTGACGCTACAACCCGGAAACGGTAATTTTACATACGCCCTTTTCGTCCTAACTTTGTCTCAATACCAATTTGGGATATTTTCTGGATTTTAACACTTTGAATAATTCGTGTTTTTTTTTTACCGCAGTGAAGATTGGAGCTTTGGCTTGTAGCACATGGCTTTGGTTTGTAGCATTGCCATTTGATCGTCTCTTCTTGCTGTTTAATTTCAGACTGCCATTTTGTACAAAGCATAGTTCTTGGTCAACAGACATGTCCCTGAAAGCTTAGTTGAGGAGCATACTTGGAGAGGAACAATTGGTTTTGTTCAGCGCTCATGCTTGAAATGACCGTTGCCGTTGTTGATATGGCTCCATATGGACTGCTTGCATTGTTCACTGAATTTTGCTGCCTAGCATTCGTAGAGTTCTGATCACCATTTGAGTTATGGGATGCCATATGTTGTTGTTGATATTGCCAAAGTCTCTGCTGTTCCGAGAGGTTTGCCTTGACATGTGGAGGAGTTGTTTTTTCCTTTGAACTGCAGGGGGCTAACTTCTGGTATGATAGCAGTGTAAATCATGTGGTGTGCTGCTGCAAGATTGCCAAACATGTCGGCGATTCTACTTGCTGCTGATCCACGTATTCGTCTTTGGCTTTGGATGCCATGAATGTTGGCGTGCCGATCCAAATCCTCTTGGAACCTCATGAAAGTCCTTCTTGTGTAAAGCTCAGACGCTTGCCTCTTCATCGGAGATGGAGTCTTCAATACCGGTTAAGTGTTTATTGTATCATAATCTGCTCTTACTTCTTTCTCATTGTGACTTTCAAACACTTTCTCATAACGCTTAAAGAACTAATTTAAACAGGTGGAAGCATTGACATGATTGGGCCTTGCTTCGCTTGCGTGACATGATCTCAACACAACCTCTATTCTTGCTTGCAGATTCAGTCATTCCTTGGGTTTCTAACATGCTCACAGGAGACGGTACATTGGCAGTAGAGACATTATTATGGAGCTGTTGAAATTTAAGCCTCTCTGCCAGAAAAAACCAAAGGTAACTTCATCACCTCCACTTAAAATAAAACGACATTCTTTCCCATACATCTTTCCGTTAACTTTCACTTCACCTTTACTCCCTATGACTTCCAGCAATGCAAAACCTCCATGCTCTATGTGGCTCAAAATTGCAATTTGTTCTGGTTTGGTGTGTTTCTTGGTAGGTTCAGTATGCCAAGTTGCATCATGTGTCATGACTATGGTGTTGGATTGTGAGCAAGATGTTTCAGGTTGCAACTTCCATGCCATCATCACCATGACAAACTCAAGGCTTAATGTAGGTTTCATTGGTTATGTGCTTATGATGCTGCTACAATATATCGAGCAAGGCAAAGTATGTGCACATGTTTTGCTTCTTATGTCCACATTGATTTTGCTGCAGGAAATCCATTGAGCCGATGGTCATGATTTGGCTTCATCATTTGGTTAGTCTCTTGGTCAGGGAGCGACATTTTCCACAGGACTCACACATTTATAACATGCTGCCAACTGGTTTCTTTTTGCGGGTTTGGTTATTGTGGTGGCAGACACATGGATGTATGTTAACTTAGGTTTATTTGCAGACTGATATGATATGTTAATCCAATGCCATTTCCTGATGAGTTCATGACAGCAGTGAGTGGTAGCAGGCTAACAGGATGGTGGTATGTGACATGAGCTGTGACAACAACATCTGCATCCATGGATTTGCTGCACAATAGTTGAACTCCTTGGCCAATGGTTAGGGCAGAACCAAGGAACATGGTTATTGGTTCATGGTCAAGACATCCTGGTTTGCACAATGGGACTTGCTAGCAATGGAAGAAAACAAGAAAAATCAACAACAACAAATGAAGATTGGGTGATGTATTAAAGAAAAAGGTCGGGCCAAGTTGGATGGGCAAAAGCAAGTGAAAGTTGACTTTGGTAAAAGTTGACCAAAAGTCAATTGTTGACCAAAGTCAACAAATAGTCAAAATGTGTTTTCTTTATGATTTCTTTGTAAATGGATATTCAATGGACAATTATGGGTGAATTTAGGGTTTAATGGATTTGGGTTGACTTTGGTCAAAGTTGACCAAAAAGTCAACTGTTGACCAAAGTCAACAGTTGGTCAAAAATGCCAAATTTTGTATTTTCTTGTATGGACTCACATGTAATGGTTTACAATGACATGAAATAGATTGAAATGGATTAACAAATGGTTTGAAGTTGGTTTCCAAATTGTTTTGTTTATGACTTGAGTGCTTGACCCTTTTTAAAAAAAGAACATAACATGACAGGCAATATATGTTAACAGGGCCATGAAATGATGGTATAAGATTAGGATTTGAAAGGGATATTTATGAATCAAATGGCATGATTGGCAATTGGCTTGTGACACAAGAAGGTTGGTTGTTTGGATGACCAAGACCATATGAGTATTAACAATCACATGAACAACACCATGACTTTGGACTAAGACCAATCCTCATATAAGACCAAAGTAAGGTTAGGCCAAGCATGCTAAACAAACATAAAAAATTCAAGACCAAAATCGGGGTATGACAGTTGCCCCTATTTAAGCGTCTTCAACTAGAGAATATGAAGCAGGACGTTCTTCATATGATCATAGTGGGAGATGGTTAAATACTAAGAAGACCCGGATTTTGATCCTGAATCCCTATGAAACAATGCCTGTCAGAATCGTCAAAGAAGCAATCTCAAAAGAAGAACCCGTCTGGTACGGTGAAAATCGGCCTGAGTACCGAAACAGAAAGTTGACCTGGATACCAAAATAAATGGTAACACAGGAATACCCATGGCCTGAACGCTGCACATTAGTCTGAACACTAAGCATCGGAATATGAGAGTATCAAATGTTGGTTTGATCACCGGAAATCTGGCCTGAATGCCACTTCGGTCTGGATACCGGAAACTGGCCTGAATGCCACAAGTTGCCTCGACCTGATTGTCGGAAACTTCTTCGATCTGAAAATCGGAAACTGGCCTGAACGCCACTTCGGTCTGGATACCGGAAACTGGCCTGAATGCCACAAGTTGCATCGACCTGAATGTCGGAAACTTCTTCGATCTGAATATCGAAAAAAACTGGCCTGAATGCCACTTCGGTCTGGATACCGGAAACTGGCCTAAATGCCACAAGTTGCATCGACCTGAATGTCGGAAACTTCTTCGATCTGAATATCGGAAACTGGCCTGAATGCCACTTCGGTCTGGATACCGGAAAATTGGCCTGAATGCCACTTCGGTCTGAATACCGAGAACTGGCCTGAATGCCACTTCGGTCTGCATACCGGAAAATTGGCCTGAATGCCACTTCGGTCTGAATACCGGGAACTGGCTTGAATGCCACTTCGGTCTGAATACCGGGAACTGGCCTGAATGCCACTTCGGTCTGGATACCGGAAAATTGGCCTGAATGCCACTTCGGTCTAGATACTGGAAACTTTCATGCCTGTCAGCATCGGCAGAAATAGGGAAAATGATAATTGAGGCGGCACGTGGGCCAACGATCCCTGCTGGGGATAATAAGTCATGAACAACCTTCAGTCCGAGCACTGGAAACAATCTTCTGGCTTATCACTTGGGATACCGAGAATGTTTTATGCTTACATGCGTATGTTTGAATTTTTCAATGGCGTAATGCTCCACGAAAATGGAAATGCTACGCGATTTGGGAGGATGCAATGCAATATGATTCTACATGCAGGGATGCGAAATGCTGGGGAAAATGCCAAGCTGAAGCAAGGAATCCTGTCGGGGAAATGATCAGCCGTGCGGTGTTCTGGCAATGGCGAGATGCCGAGACTCTGACTGGAGAGAGAACGGCGCTGGAAACCTGTTGTTGGGGAAAGCGATAGTGGTTCTGGCAACCATAATCTACGAGAGATGACTCAGCAGGGGGGCAAACACCGATACGGTACCGAGGTTATGCTTCCAGGAAAGAGATCATCGATCTGGGATTGAAATCCTCGATCTGGCCTCGAACTCTGAGGAGCAGCTGCTTCTGCTGGGAAGATACAGTCTGGTACTGTCAACTCCGCTGGGAATATACAGTCTGACACTATCAACTCTATCGGGGAGTGTATAGTCCGAAGCACATGCTTGGGGAAGCACCGTAGTGAGAACCTGCCGGGAATCTTAAGGAAATGCCCCGAGCGTACCTGTTCTGAATAGATGATTCAAAGTACTTAAAATTTACAGCAATTTTAAATGTTCATTGAGCATATACCTGTAAAGCCCTTCTATGTCATGATGTAATGTTTTATCAAAAATTCGGACGTCATTTTTGCAAACAAAACAGTAAAATGAAAATGAAAATAGAGATATACTGAATAACATGATTTTATTGATTGAATGGCCTCTGAATAGGCATTTACATCAGGAAGCAATCCCTGGAAAGAGGTAATTGCACGAAATATAAAAAACAGAAAATAATTTAATGGCAATGTGAAATGGATTTCTATCGGGTTCCAATTCTGCTATGACCCGCTCGTCTTCACGATCCTCCAGATGATCAGCCTTCTGAAAAGGTGATTAGATTGTTTCCTCCCCTTTTGAAAGTTTCCAGTCATCGACATGAGATGAGATTTGTAACACCCCGATAATAATAAAATAATTATTTGAATTGAGTTAATAATTTATTTATTAATTTAATTAAATAATTGGAAATTTTATTATTATTATTATTGGATTATTATTATTATTTGGAAAATACATATATGTTGGAAATGAGAGAAAGAATCCCATTTGGTAAAAATAAGGTTTTACGTGAAAACAGAGAAACGATCGTGAAAGAGGAAAAGAGCACAGAGACAGAGCAAGGGCTGAAGGTTGAAGAGAGAAAAGCTTGGAGCTCAAAGATTTGCCGGATTAATCAGGTAAGGGGGGTTTATCGTCGATTAATGGATATTATGGGATAATATGTGATGGGTAGTGATAAGCCGTTAATTTGACCCTAATTGGGATTGTTGATGCTGAAGAATTGAGTTGGATAAATTGTATTTAGACTGTAATTGAATCTGTGTTTGGGTTAGTTGTGAAATTCCGAACGTATAGCTTTTTACGGAATCGGAATCGGAGGTCCGGAAGTCCTCCAACGGCGGAAAATGCGGAGAATTCTGCGTTCTGCCTTGTGTTAGCGCAGGAACTGCTGTTTTGTCTCCGTTAACCGGTTAACCCAGGGTGTTAACCGGTTAACACTGTTTTGAATTGTGAAAATGTACTGTTTTGCCTGCGTTAACCGGTTAACCCAGGGCGTTAACCGGTTAACACTGTTGCGTTTTGCCAGAAAATGTGTTTTTGCCTGCGTTAACCGGTTAACCCAGGGCGTTAACCGGTTAACACTGTTGCAGAGTGGAAAAATTAGCTTTTTAATGTTGTGTACATAACTGAAGTTAGCCTATGTTGGCGTATGATGTAATAGGGATTATATCCCGCTGTTTTGAGCAGTATAGGTATTAGTAGAGTGTGCTAATACTGTGATTAATTATTTGACATGATATAATGTTTTGATACATGTGTTGAGGAATGTATGATTATATGCATAATGCTGGGAATGTATCAGTTGTGTATGCATTTGTGAATAGACTGTTTTATGGCTTAGAGTGTGAGCATATGTCTATTCTTGAATTGTTGTGGATGTTGCATTGCTAGGTGATTAGCATGCATATTGTGGCCTTTATGGTGGTAGCTAATTCCCGTGGTGAGGAATTAGTGATGTTAGTCATTTTGGACTGTTGTTGATGTTTGCATGCTAGGTGAGTTAGCGTGCATAGCATGGCCCTTGGGGCGGTAGCTAATTCCCATAGTGAGGAATTAGTGATGTGAGTCACTAGGTCTCAAATGAGTGGGACTAGTGAGCTTGGTAGCCGTACCTGGATTGGTCGGTGAAGTTGAACTATATGTTCAAGAATAGTCGGTACCGCATGTGTGGAGTCTCATTGCATAATGTATGTATGGCGTATAATATGAATGGATGTATTCCAATATTATACGTGTGTTTGTGTTGTTATGGAGTATGATTTGAGATTATACTTGTGCTGTATATTGATGTTGAGCTGATGTGCTGTTACTGATTGTATGTTGCGATTAGGGTGATTAATGTGTTAAGTTACTTAACATGACATTATATTCTATAATGCTTATTATATTGATTGAGGAACTCACCCTTACAACTATTTTTCAGGTAACGAGAAATGAGTTGAGTAGAAGCGAATGCTTGGAGTCTAGTGTAGTCTCCTTAGTGGGTCGTGCTCTGATAGATGTAACATCGGGATGGGATGTTTTATGTTGTTGAATAATTTACATGTGAATGTTACATGTTTTACATGATTGAGGAGATCTATATCCGCTGCGTTTTATGCAAATGTTTATGTTTTGAATAAATGAAAGAGCATGACCGTCATATTGTTGAATGGTGTGAATATTATGTGTGACACCCTTGAATGGCATAATTACTCTGAATTGTTATATGTTTATTATTTTTAATTAAATATTTGGGGTATTTTAGAAGGGTGTTACAAGATTCAGAACTAACTCAGAACGCAGTCATTCGCTTAATCCCTAACTTTTGCCTGGATCGCCCTTTCGGGTTTTCAATCCACCGGGATACCCATTTTTGCCTAAGTTGCCTCTTCAGGTTTTCAACTTACCGGGTGTACAATCTTTTAATTTTAGTCCCTAACTTTTGCCCGAACCTTTTCGTTTTCTTGGTTCGTCAGTATTCCCATTTTTGCCTGGACTGTTCTTTTTACCGTCCAGCGGGTCTATTTTATGCGAAGTATTTTTTAACTGCGTCTGAGTTTACCGGGGAAGTGAAGTTTTCACCGTCCATCGTTGCAAGCATTAAGGCCCCACCATCGAAAACCTTGGTGACGATATACGGTCCCTCATAGTTAGGAGTCCACTTGCCCCTGTGATCTGTCTGAGGAGGAAGGATCCTTTTCAACACTAAATCTCCAACTTGGAAACATCGAGGACGCACTTTCTGGTCAAAGGCTCTCTTCATCCGACGCTGATACAACTGCCCATGACAAATGGCTGCCATTCGCTTCTCTTTGATAAGACTCAAATCATTGAACCTTGTTCGAATCCATTCAGCTTCGTCTAGCTTGACATCCAACAGGACTCTTAGAGATGGAATCTCCACTTCGACAGGCAGGACCGCTTCCATACCATACACAAGGGAGTAAGGGGTCACCCCGGTCGACGTACGTACTGAAGTGCGGTACCCATGCAAGGCGAAGGGTAGCATCTCATGCCAATCTCTGTACGTAACGACCATCTTCTGCACAATCTTCTTTATGTTCTTATTGGCTGCCTCAACAGCACCATTCATCTTAGGACGATAGGGGGAAGAATTGTGATGCTGAATGTTGAAGTTCTGGCACAACTCCTTCATCATTTTGTTATTGAGATTGGAACCATTATCAGTAATGATTCTCTCGGGAATCCCATAGCGACAAATGATTTCCTTCTTAATGAAACGGGCAACCACATGTCTGGTGACATTCGCGAACGATGCTGCTTCGACCCACTTGGTGAAATAGTCGATGGCAACAAGGATGAAGCGATGCCCATTGGAAGCAGTCGGCTCAATCTTTCCAATCATGTCAATGCCCCACATAGCAAACGGCCACGGCGAAGACATCACATTCAGAGGATTCGGCGGTACATGCACCTTATCAGCATAAATCTGGCATTTATGGCATTTCCGAGCATACTTGAAACAGTCAGATTCCATGGTCATCCAGTAATAACCCGCTCTTAACAATTTCTTAGCCATTGCATGTCCGCCGGCATGAGTACCGAAGGAACCTTCATGAACTTCCTGCATTAACATGTCCGCCTCGTGTCTGTCCACGCATCTGAGCAAAACCATGTCGAAGTTCCTCTTATACAGCACATCGTCTTTGTTCAAGAAGAAACTACCTGCCAATCTTCTCAAAGTTTTTCTGTCATTGTTGGATGCCCCTGCAGGGTACTCTTGATTCTTCAGAAAGCACTTGATATCGTGATACCAGGGCTTGTCATCGACTACCAGTTCAGCAGCAAACACATATGCGGCCTTGTCAAGGCGCATCACATCGATCCTAGGAGCATGGTTCCACCGAACCACCTTGATCATGGAGGATAGAGTAGCAAGAGCATCTGCCATCTGGTTCTCATCACGAGGTATATGATACAGCTTTACTGTTGTGAAGAAAGTCAACAGTCTTCTCGTGTAATCTCTGTAGGGGACCAGAGTGGGCTGGAGAGTGTTCCAATCACCATTTACTTGATTGATCACTAGAGCTGAATCTCCGAAGATGTCCAGAGTCTTGATTCTCAAATCAATGGCTTGCTCAATACCCAAGATACAGGCCTCGTACTCAGCTTCATTATTGGTGCACTCGAAAGTCAGACGAGCGGTGAAAGGCATGTGGGCACCTTTCGGAGTAGTAATGACAGCGCCAATTCCACTTCCTCTGGCATTGACGGCCCCATCAAACGTTAAAATCCACTTTTCATCTGGATCAGGTCCCTCCCCAACAACTGGCTCTTCACAGTCTTTCATCTTGAGGAACATGATGTCTTCATCTGGAAAATTAAACTTCATCGGCTCATAGTCTTCAATCGGTTGTTGAGCAAGATAGTCTGAAAGAATACTCCCCTTGATGGCTTTCTGGGATGTATACTGGATATCATACTCTGTCAGTACCATTTGCCAACGAGCAACCCTTCCGGTGAGAGCTGGCTTCTCAAATATGTATTTGACTGGATCCATCTTGGAGATCAGTAAGGTTGTGTGAGTCAGCATGTATTGTCTCAATCGCTTAGCAGCCCATGCAAGTGCACAACATGTCTTTTCAAGCATTGAGTATCTCGACTCGCAATCTGTGAACTGTCGCATCGCGCGAAAAACCGGCGGGAAAGAAA
The DNA here is from genome assembly GCF_024323335.1 of Lathyrus oleraceus. Classification (NCBI taxonomy): domain Eukaryota; kingdom Viridiplantae; phylum Streptophyta; class Magnoliopsida; order Fabales; family Fabaceae; genus Lathyrus; species Lathyrus oleraceus. Next base: position 207,398,674 of record NC_066585.1, read on the forward strand.
GAACAACAGAGCCGCCACCGTGCGTTATTTATCCCAAAAGAGGGAAAGGAAACGCTCAGAGTAAACCTAGGAAAGAACATGGTCTCGCGACCAAAGAGAATGGGTTCGGGAGTCGGTTATGCGAAGGGAAGGTATTAGCACCCCTACGCATCCGTAGTACTCTACGGGATCCACGCACAAAAGGAAGGAATATTGGTTGCTAAACACTGCTCATAAACACACACACACTGGCTGAAAGAAACGCAAGAGACTGACTGAAACTGACTCGGCAGGATGTCGCATCCTGGGCCTACTTAGTCTATCAGGCATAGACATCAGAGTCGAAGTAGTTCGGACTGGGGAGACGACACATGCTCGCTAGGATGTCGCATCCTATGCATACGTATCTTCTCGGACGAGAGAAGAATCAGAGCATTCGTAGCTCGGCTGACACGCACACAAACAAAACAAGACACAGGCAAACGTGGAGCCCGACTGCCAATCTCTGGACTTACATCAGCATCCGAACCAACACACACAAGAAAGCAAACATGGAGCCTGAATGCCAATCACTGGGCTTACATCAGCATCCGAACCAAAACACGCGCACACTGGAACCTAACTGCCACTCGATGGACTTACATCAGCTTCCAAGCACACAACAACACAACAAGTTAATAGGGAGTCGGGGACTCGAGCCTATAACTGTCAAACACACACAAAAAGAAAAAGGGCGCCCGGAGAGATCAGCTCAATCTCCTGCCTACATACTTCATCTGGTATGAAGATCAGGGCGATGTAGTTCCCCTACAGAGGGACAAAGGTTCTAGCCTAACCAGATAACAGAGGGAGACACAACTAGGGAGACTACGACTCGAGCCTAGATGTTATCATGCAAAATCATCCCTAAGTTAAGGTTTCTAGCTAAATGGCACAAGGGCCAACCTATCCTAAGCATGGCTCACAGGAAAAAGCAAGGTCTCGATTGCAACTAGGGCAAGAGAAAGGGGATATCTCAATCACAACAGGGGTGAGAGACAAGAGATTAGTGTTAGTGGTTAGTCAAACTCGACAAGACATCGCATCTCGTGCCTACGTATCTCATCTGAACATGAGAATCAGAGTTGCCGTAGTTCGGCCGAACAACTCTAAGCATGGCTCACACAGGAAGTAAGCCACACAGACTTGACTTTGCACAAGGGCAAGTCAAGCTCAACCTATCTTGCACAAGGGCAAGTCTAAGCTAAACCTAAAGAGGCAAAGCAAACAAGCAAACACAATCACAAGAAGCACACTCTATATGCATACAAGAGGCTCAAGCAAAGGCTAGGTTTTAGTCGAGGGGTCATATCAACCTCGACAAACAAACCTCTGGAACTGGGTGAAGGGTGCTCTTAACCTTGCCATTGAGGGGCTAAGGTGAAGCAGATGAAAGGTGAGTGAAGATAAGACTTCACAGCTCTTATCCCTGGCCTGGGAGAGCTCAAAACAAGAATGTGTGGGTTCAGAAAGTGGGAACCCTTCTACACATTTAAAACTGACTCAACTGTACAGTTGTACAAGATCTTGGGTTCGTATCTGCAATGCATCAACACAGTGGTGTGAGCAAAGCAGATGACACACTGAATAGCAGGGGATAGGTTGCATATCCCTTGGGTTCTGCCAATTGCCTCTTCACTTAGGAGGTCTTTGACTCTATGCAAGGACAAAAGTAAACAGTCACGAACATTGCCTCTTAAGGAGGACTTCAGACAGTTGCCTGGCCAAGTAACAGGCCAGGTCTTCCAGACTACATGAAGACAAAGAGACATACCTCAATGCAAATTGCTTATACAAGCAAAGCAAAGCAAAAAGTTCACAAGGAACTAAGCAACTAAAGTACCTGAAACAGTCAAGCAGATGTTAGTATGCAACTTCAAACAAAACAAACAGAAACAGACGCCAACAGTCAATTAGAGGCACATGGATGTGCAAGGCACGAGGCTTAAGGCATGTGAGCCAAGCCACCTACAAAACAAACAAGTTAGACAGTGATATTTAGGCAAGCTCAATCAAAAAGAATTGGTCTCAATGGCCATTTGTTGGTCAACCTGAAAACATAAGCTCAAAAGTGAGTAACAAGACCACTAGGGCAAGCCTAGGGTCAAAAATGAAAAAAGTCAAAACAGCAAGCAATGCCCAATCAAAATCAAGTTCAAACATTTAAGAAACGCAACCAATTGGGTTCACATTCATATCAATCATCATCATCATTTCATGAACAAATTAGGTCAAAACATGGCATTTAGAAGCTCATAGAAGTCAACAGCAAGACTTGCATCAAAAGCAAACTAAAACATTTCCCAAAAATCACCAAATAAATCATGGTCACTCCTAACACATAGCATGGTAAGCATGTCAAATTTCATCCCATTTGGACAAGTGGAAGGCAGTCAATGAAAATCAGAAAGTCAAAGCAATTTTGAACATGCTCAAAGAAGTCAACCAAACATGCATCAACTTAGAAAAATCATAAGTCAAGAATGGTGTATGATAAATGAATGGGACTAAAACCATGGCAAAGATGAGGATGTCTAGTTATCTCATGTAAAATTTCATGTCCATCCAATAAAGTATGAGAATTTCACAAATGAAATGGGAGCAAGTGTCACAAAAAGTCAACATATGACCAAGCAGGGGAGAAAATCTCAAACAATTAGGAAAATGCCACAAATAATTCCAAGAAAATTCACATGTAAACTAGACATACAATAGTAGGTTCATGCAAAAAATCAGATCAATTGGAGGTCAAGAAGCATGGTAATGAAAATCATGAAGTTGGGCATCAATGGTGTGACACAAATTGTCACACCCTAATTCAAAAATTCATAACTCACAAACCAGCAATGATAAATTCACAAACTCTACACCAAAATCACCATGAGTGTGTCTAGTTTAAGCACAAAAAATTTGGGAGCCATTGGATAAAGTATCATCATTTCACAAATGTTTTGGCAAGATGTACGAAAATTGGTCACATGTCACAAACCCTAGCATCATTTAAAATTCGACCATGCAAAAATTCTGGAAAATATATGACAAAAAACTAGAGATCAAGATGGACATGATGCAAAAATTCCCAATGAATTTGGAATTAAAATGAGGAACTTATGATTTTTGGAAGATTGAGTAATTAAATGAAATAAATATTGAAGGCGAAGCCCTAATGCACGAAATCCGCAGGAAAATCCGCGGATGGCTATGCAGGTCGCGGATAAATCCGCAGGTAAAACGCAGCAACATGAAGGTCGCGGATAAATCCGCAGGTAAAACGCAGCAGCATGAAGGTCGCGGATAAATCCGCAGGTAAAACGCAGCAGCCCAAAAACAGCAAGGTTTTCTTCATCACCTTCAACTTAATTTTTCCAGAAACCCCAAGAGGTCCCAAAAACAACATTTAAACATATTTTCATGAAGATCTAACAGCCCCTAACACGAATCAACATGCCATTTGTCTAAAAACAACAACAACATCAAGAATCGAACAAAATTAATCATGAACAACAAACTTTAAAACTCTCGTTCTCTCTCATTTCTCGATGGTTTTTCACGATTCAAAGAGCAGAATAAACAGCAAGGCAAGCTCTTCATAAAGCATAGCATCATTTAGAGAAAAGAGGGATTCGAATCCTTACTTATTTTTGAAGAAATCCACGAAACAGTTGTTGTTTGTGTGTTATAAGCTAAAACAGATGCTCCAAAGGTCTTCAAAAGATGAATGATGAAGAAGGTTTTGCTTGAGATGACTTGGTTTGGATGCAATCTCACTTTGCCATTAATGGAGCTTGGAAAGGACAGTCCACCAAGAGCTCTTACAGTTGAAGAATGGAGTTTAAAAAAGGTTCAACATGTTGCTTGGATGTTGTTTCAAACAAGGCACGACTTAGCTCTTTGGAAGTTTTTGAAGATTTTTGGAAAAATGCCAAAGATGAGGTTTCTTAGAAATGAGTGAGTTTTTTTTTTTGTGTTTTCTCTCCAATGTGGTTTATGTGCCTGCTATTAGGATTGGTTTGACAGAAAAAAATGGTGCACAAAAACTGCTATGTGTGAGTACAAAGCATGGCCATGGAAGTATGGATGAAAGTGTCCTTTTTGCCCATTTTCAAGCAAATTAGTATGGCCTCTTTTGCTGGTTTTTTGGCTGCACAATGAAGCTTCAAATGACAGCAAATGTGCTTCCAATTTTCTGTTTTCAAAGTACAAAGCAAGGCATGGTGGATAGCATGGGGTAGCATGGTTGAATTTGTACTTTTCTTCCAATTCAAGCAACTAAACATGGATACATGATGGGTGCAAGTACTGCATAATTTGAGCTTGCAAACATGTTTTAAATGATATTTCTGAGCTGTTCCAATTGGCCAAATGTTAAAAAAATGTTTATATCAAAAAGTCAAACATTGGTCAAACTTGCATTTAAATGAGAAAAGTCAAAATATGCCATTTTGATTGGTGAAGTTTTGGCTCATGAAATTTATATTTTTGGAAAGAGGGGATCAAATGTGACTTGTAGGAAAAAACCCCACCAAAATTGGCCAAACGGTTTGAGAGATATGGCCCTTTGAAGTTCAAGATTTTCTGAAATCGATTCGATCATAACTTGCCAACCACACATGGGAATTGAGAGTTCTAGGACTTTTTGGAAATGGGAGAACAAGATCTTCAACTTTCATGTTGGGCAAAAATTCATTTGAGGCTTGTATCAAGATGTAAGTTTGAGGATCAAGACTTTCCATTTATGGCAGGTTTCAGTTACAGGCCCAGTTTCCATTTTGGGAAATTTTGATCTGGCTTCAAATTCTTCCATGATGGTGTTTGGCATGATGTATGATGACTATTTGGACATGAATGAACTCTCACAAACCAATTCCAATCATCCAATCACTGATTAAATGGACAGTTGACCAACAGTTGACTTTTAGGGTTTTTGACTGATTATGCATTGACTGATGACTTCCAAACCCTAATTCCTGGAGGACTTGACTTCAAATGATGTCCCAAGTTGTATGAACTCTTGATTATTGATCATGGTGCCCAAATTCCACAAGAATGACCACCATCCACTGTTTTGACTGACAGTTGACTTTTTTTTAGGGTTTTTGACTGTCTGTGTATGAACTGCTGACCTCTGAGTCTTCAACCCTTGACCAAAATACTTCAAATAGACCTCCAAGCCACGTGAACTTGTTGGACAAACCCCAAGGGCCTTGATTCAATGAGAAATTCCTTTGCTTGCTTGGTTGACTGATCAGGAGATTAGTTTGACCTAATTCTTGATTGCTTGCACTTGAGGCAAAAGAGGCAATGCAATGCTATGCAATGGATCATGATATGCTATGACCTAATATGAAATGGTATGTATAATGATAGGTGCAAATTTGAGGTGCTACAGCTGCCCCTATTCAATCAGCTGGGAACCCGAATGGATGAGAGCAACGGCTGTCAGACTTTCAGGGTAAACAGGGATTGAATACCAAGAACCGAAGAATTTGCACAATACAGGGATCCACCAATGGAGACGTCCACTGGGATTTGATTTTTATTACTGGGTATATATTTTTTGGTTTTTTTTATTTTCAAGGGGTACGATCACATCCAGACATCGCAACGACGATGAATGGGAAAAGAAATCACAACTAGATGCCAACGGACAACTAGGAAAAACTCGACGTTTACCAAGACCAACGGAGAGGTAACCAGACATTAATGAATGACCGGAAGGGATACAACCATACGTCAACAGACGAAATGGGAAAAACTCAACGTTTACCAAGACCAACGGAGAGGTAGCCAACTGGGGACGACCAGGAAAAACTCGACGTTTATCGAAACCAACGGAGAGGTAACCAGACATTAATGAATGACTGGGAGGACTCGACCAGACATCAACGGATGAATGGGAGAAAACTCGACGTTTACAGACATCGGAAGATGATGTTTACAGACACCAAAAAGATCGACCAGACATTTACTGATGAATGGGAAAACCCGACGTTTACAGACATCGAAAGATGATGTTTACAGACACCAAAAAGATCGACCAGACATTTACTGATGAATGGGAAAACTCGACGTTTACAGACATCGAAAGATGATGTTTACAGACACCAAAAAGATCGACCAGACATTTACTGATGAATGGGAATAAGAGAAACACGACCAGACGTCATAGGACGAATAGGAAAAACTCGACGTTTATCGACACCAACGGAGAGGAGGAATACTTCAAGAAGGACACAACCAAATCATCAACGGATGATCGGGAAAAACTCGACGTTTATCGACACCAACGGAGAGGAGGATACTTCACTTGGGAAGGAGGACACAACCAAATCATCAACGGATGATCGGGAAAAACTCGACGTTTATCGACACCAACGGAGAGGAGAATACTTCACTTGGGAAGGAGGACACAACCGAATCATCAACGGATGATCGGGAAAAACTCGACGTTTATCGACACCAACGGAGAGGAGAATACTTCTTCGGTCTGAATACCGGAAAATTGGCCTTGTGCCATGAGTACATCGACCTGATCGTCGGAAACTCCTTCGGTCTGAACACCGGAAAATTGGCCTTGTGCCATGAGTACATCGACCTGATCGTCGGAAACTCCTTCGGTCTGAATACCGGAAAATTGGCCTTGTGCCATGAGTACATCGACCTGATCGTCGGAAACTCCTTCGGTCTGAACACCGGAAAATTGGCCTTGTGCCATGAGTACATCGACCTGATCGTCGGAAACTCCTTCGGTCTGAACACCGGAAAATTGGCCTTGTGCCATGAGTACATCGACCTGATCGTCGGAAACTCCTTCGGTCTGAACACCGGAAAATCATAAGTACATATTATCTATAGCCGTCAAAACGTAGATAATACACTCGCATGGAAGATTATCCATAACCGGGTTGCAGGTTGTTAAATGAATAATCGACCGAAAAGAAAGGCATCTGGGTACCAGACTAGGTATGCAAAAGATGACCAATCAAAAGGGGATAAAGCTGCTTACTCGGAGCAAGTATCCAAAAAGAAGGGGAAGACCCAATGGGGACAATACTGCTTGATCAAGGCAAGTATCCAAAGGGGACAAGACCATTAATACCACAAAGAGGGGATTACATCTACCGGTTTGTAGGCAGAAAACCACGGGAAAGTAACCAGTCATCATCGGGATGAGCACAAAGGGTTAATTCCAACAAGGGGAGGAAAGTGGGATTTTACAACTACCAGCTTGTAGGTAGAAAACCACAAAGATAGGACTTACAACTACCGGATTATAGGTAGAAGCCAACAAACAGAATGAACCACAAAGGTTACCTCTGCTAGGGGATGAAAGTGGGATTTTACAACTACCGGGTTGTAGGTAGAAAACCACAAAGATAGGACTTACAACTACCGGTTTGTAGGTAGAGGCCCACAAATTCCGCTGAGGATGAAATGAATGAGTGCCGGTTAGGGAGCGACTATTCATTTATGCCCCAGGGAAGTACAGGAGACAGCCAACAGGAAGCCAATTTAGGATCGATCCAAAAAGGCAGACTGAAACAAGACTCATCCTAATGAGGAAAGAACTCAATAGGGAAAGCCCATCCCATTAGGGAGGGAACGGAAGCAACCGTCATCCACGAGGATGTATCTCAGTGGGGAAATGGTAGGAAAAGATTGACACTTTCTGCTTAAGGGGTAGACTCTACATGGAGAGATCAGACACACCCATATCTGCTTAAGGAAAAAAGACCCAAGTTGGCAAGACGCTAACAATTGGGGAGTAACACTGCTGGGGATACCCACTCGACTGAGGAATCACTTGTTGGGAAAACACCAACCTCTCAACCATGCTGATGAACCCAATCCTGAAGCCGATCCAATGGCGCGATGCTAAACCCTTTCCAACAATCCAATCTCGGCTGGTCACCACGGCCTAGGGCTAATGGATATGCTTGCTATGTTGATGCATGAGTTTTTTCTTGTTTTACACAATGCCCCATGATCATGGAAATGCTATGCACTAATGATGCAATATGCTATGCTTATCTAAATGATGAATGCATAAACACACGTCTCCTTCAGAGACAACACCGGGGAACTCCAGGAACTGTGCTGGGGATCCTATAACCATGTCGACTTCCATCCTGCTGGGGAAAGACAAACTTTTGCTGGGGAAGAACCATCAACACAACCTCTGCTGGGAAGACAACTTCAGACTTGGAAAACAATCACAACTCCGCTGAGGATGCCGATATCAGTCTACTACAGAAACCCGTCCAATCCACTGGTAGGATGAATTCTGCTGGAGAAATAAATGCTACTCCATTAGGGACGACCCAACCAATCCATATGTAGGAGAATCACTGCTGGAGATGTATTTCATGAGACCCGCTCCACTCGGGGAACTTGCCGAGAAAAAAAACACACCATTCTGCTGAGGAGAACGATCCTAGTGGAGAGATCAACCATAGTGGTGAGAGTAACAACTCTGTTGAGGATGATAACACGTCATATCATACTGGAGATGAATTCCCACAAACCTGCTTGGGATAGGCACTCACGGCCATACTGGAGATAATAGCATCACAAAACCAATTGTTGGGGAACACACCAACAGTCTACTGATAAACTCCACTAGGGGACTCCCGGGGAAAATAACTGCCAGGCGCTCAGCGGGGATTCTCAACTGGGGAAATCTGCAAGCATAGGCCTGCCGGGGAGAGGAGAAGACTGCTCTGCTGGAGAGAGGAACGCTAACGTCTTCAGCAAACACTCTGCTTGGGGAACTGCCCCACAAAAATATTTCAACAGCAACCTTGCTGGGAATGCCCCACGGTAGGGCTCAAACAAACCTATATTGGAGATGCCCCACAATAGGGCTAACAGGGACCTGGAGGAAGAATGTTGTACTGCCGGGAACATGAAGATAAACAACTTCAACCAACACTGCACTGAGCAAATTCACTGAGGAGAGACCATACGAGGTTCTGCAGGACAAAGATACAGTCATGCTCGGGATACGAACAATTGTCTTACCTGTTGGTAATCATACCACCCCCGGGAGAGCACCGTGGGTCTCCTAAGTATCCTTCCATCATTGTGAACGTTCACTTTGTTTAAGAACAATTTTTTTGAAAAATTTGTTTATTTTGAAAACAATGATACTTTATCAATTAAAACATGCAAAACGTTTGTTGAGTTGAAACAAATAAGAGTGCAAATAATTGGATGAAAAGCTCAAATTGATGTGATGGAATGGTAGTCTGCAAAGGGCGAGACTCCATAGATCTGTACAAGTTTGAAATCGGTGATATATATTGGAGAGGGCTACATTGAACATAATGACCTTTCCTCTACCATTCTGAATTTTCGATGTATTCAAAACTTCAGTCGACGACAAATCGAGAATTCCTGACGGATGACAGATATAGAGCACAGTCTTGTCAAGATGCAGTTACTTGCCAAATCCCTAATTTTTGCCTAGATTGCCCCAGTGTGAGGTGTTCAATCTAGCGGGATGCAAATTCTTTTTTTTCAATGTCTCTAACTTTTGCCTGGATCGCCCTTTCGGGTTTTCAATCCACCGAGACGCTCCTTTTTGCCTAAGTCGCCCTTTGGGGTGTTCGACTTAGCGAGCTTTTGTTTTTTTTTGTTTTTAGGCGAAGTATTTCTTGACTGCATCTGGAATTCACAGGACGAGTGAACTTCTCCATCCATTGTTGTAAGTGTCGAAACATTGCCTGAAAAGGCTCTCTTGACAACATATGGACATTCATAGCTTGGGGGTTCACTTGCCCCTGGAATCGGGCACGAAAGACAAGACCTTCTTGAGCACAGGGTCATTTTCTCAGAACTCGAGACTTGACCTTCTTGTCGAATGCTTTCATCACTCTCTGCTGATATGACTGACCATGACACATGGCAGTTGATCTCTTCCTTTCGATCGAATTCAGCATCAGTCAACTTGGGACTTTGAGGGTGCTTTTGTTCTTTTGTTTCTTTCTTTCTTTTTCTTTCTTTTGATTTCGATTTCTTTTGATTTCTTTTGATTTTTTTTGATTTTGATTTTGCACCCTCCTCTTTCTTTTTTTCTTTTTCTCTCTTTTTTTGATACGTGCCCCAGTTGGTTGTTCTGCTGATTCTCGAGATGCAGCTGAGTGATCTTCTTTTCTTGCTCAAGAAGTCGGGAAATCTCGTCAGGAATCCCTTCAACATCATCTTCTTCCGCTTCGAATACAGGGAATTCAAAATTGGGAGATGACGTCCGATCATTATGTTCAATGGGTTTGAGAAACAACCTGCATAATGATTTGATATGAAAAGCTCTTTGAAAATCAAACAAGATAATTGTTATGCAGATGAAAAGATTGCTTTTATTCCTGTTTTTAAGGTTTTTTGTGATCACCAATTTCATGCAAAAAGCGAAAAGGGAAAACAAGTGGAAAAACAAATGTTTAACATGAATTATTTGAATGAAAATATCATTGCACAAAATGTTGCCAACAATGTCATCACTTCTCCTTTTGGCATGGGAGAAGGGTTTTTAAACAAAGTGATTATTACAATGACTCATGAACAATTGTAGGAACGCCCACAGTGACCCAATTGTGATAGATCCCGCCGGGGATGACAACTGTCAGAATCTCTTGCATCAGCAGCTTCTGTTTTCTGAACAACCCTTGCATCATCGTCATAAACTGGGCCATGTTTGCCCTCATCTCAGCCAACTCTGTCTGAACCTGGTCCATAATCATCTGATGATTGAGTCTGGTTGAGTAGCGGTGTGGACGACAATCAGCAATCCTCTCTCAGTCAGGAACCAAAGTGAGGAGTCTTTCCAAACATGTCTGTAATGCAAGGATGTGCATGATATGCATGATGTGCATGATATGGGTACTATTTTGTCATGAATGATCCTGATAAAGGATATGCGTATGCGAGTTAACTTTTTCATGCATTACTATTTTTTGGAAAATAAACATGCCATGATGCAAATGATGGGAACACGACTGGTCAGGCTGTGCGTCTCAAGGCACAGGGTCAAAGCTTCGGCTTGAACTCTGATCACAAACATCTGAAACCCAAAGTCAATCTGATCAACCGTCATCTGAAACCAATCTGAGGAACCAAGTCACCATAAATCCGACTTGGGGAGTTCCGAAATAAACGAAACTGGAGATTACATCACTATCATCACAGGAACATCCATTGAACGGATGACAGCCAGCTCCTCTGAACAGGTACTTTCAAATTCAACCCGGGGATCCGAAATAAACGGAACCCGCTGATAAACCACGGACAGAACTCCGGCGTCCCAGAAATAAATGTCCATAATTCACAGTCACCATCTGTACCGAGAGTCACCAACTGTACCTGTTAAAATGATCAATCCCCCCCACTCACGGGTGTCATCTAGGCCAGGGTAAGGTCGAGAGAAACGCAGCATAAATAACCTTTCGCAGAATATCATCCTGTGCACACCCGATGTATGCACCGATAATATCCCACCAGGGTCTGAACTGCTCGTGATATCAATGTTCCGCTAAGTGGCGCCATACCACCCGCTTCCCATGAATCACTCTATTCCTAGGTTTCCTAGATTTCACTCATAGCCTGGGTATTGGGCCTTTTACCTCGAGTAACTCCCACCCCAACAGAGAGAAACAGACAACCAGCAGATGAATATGAATAAATGCAAACATCAATGCACATAATAAATGCAAACAGTAAATGCAAATATATACAAATGAATGCAATAATAAACACAGCACAAAGCAACCAAAACCCTAACCTAGAGAGCGCTAGGAGAGACTCGCTTAGGGAAGATGGACCAGCATAGGTCAACTTCTCTATATCCCCAGCAGAGTCGCCAGCTGTCGCATCGCGCGAAAAACCGGCGGGAAAGAAAGAACAACAGAGCCGCCACCGTGCGTTATTTATCCCAAAAGAGGGAAAGGAAACGCTCAGAGTAAACCTAGGAAAGAACATGGTCTCGCGACCAAAGAGAATGGGTTCGGGAGTCGGTTATGCGAAGGGAAGGTATTAGCACCCCTACGCATCCGTAGTACTCTACGGGATCCACGCACAAAAGGAAGGAATATTGGTTGCTAAACACTGCTCATAAACACACACACACTGGCTGAAAGAAACGCAAGAGACTGACTGAAACTGACTCGGCAGGATGTCGCATCCTGGGCCTACTTAGTCTATCAGGCATAGACATCAGAGTCGAAGTAGTTCGGACTGGGGAGACGACACATGCTCGCTAGGATGTCGCATCCTATGCATACGTATCTTCTCGGACGAGAGAAGAATCAGAGCATTCGTAGCTCGGCTGACACGCACACAAACAAAACAAGACACAGGCAAACGTGGAGCCCGACTGCCAATCTCTGGACTTACATCAGCATCCGAACCAACACACACAAGAAAGCAAACATGGAGCCTGAATGCCAATCACTGGGCTTACATCAGCATCCGAACCAAAACACGCGCACACTGGAACCTAACTGCCACTCGATGGACTTACATCAGCTTCCAAGCACACAACAACACAACAAGTTAATAGGGAGTCGGGGACTCGAGCCTATAACTGTCAAACACACACAAAAAGAAAAAGGGCGCCCGGAGAGATCAGCTCAATCTCCTGCCTACATACTTCATCTGGTATGAAGATCAGGGCGATGTAGTTCCCCTACAGAGGGACAAAGGTTCTAGCCTAACCAGATAACAGAGGGAGACACAACTAGGGAGACTACGACTCGAGCCTAGATGTTATCATGCAAAATCATCCCTAAGTTAAGGTTTCTAGCTAAATGGCACAAGGGCCAACCTATCCTAAGCATGGCTCACAGGAAAAAGCAAGGTCTCGATTGCAACTAGGGCAAGAGAAAGGGGATATCTCAATCACAACAGGGGTGAGAGACAAGAGATTAGTGTTAGTGGTTAGTCAAACTCGACAAGACATCGCATCTCGTGCCTACGTATCTCATCTGAACATGAGAATCAGAGTTGCCGTAGTTCGGCCGAACAACTCTAAGCATGGCTCACACAGGAAGTAAGCCACACAGACTTGACTTTGCACAAGGGCAAGTCAAGCTCAACCTATCTTGCACAAGGGCAAGTCTAAGCTAAACCTAAAGAGGCAAAGCAAACAAGCAAACACAATCACAAGAAGCACACTCTATATGCATACAAGAGGCTCAAGCAAAGGCTAGGTTTTAGTCGAGGGGTCATATCAACCTCGACAAACAAACCTCTGGAACTGGGTGAAGGGTGCTCTTAACCTTGCCATTGAGGGGCTAAGGTGAAGCAGATGAAAGGTGAGTGAAGATAAGACTTCACAGCTCTTATCCCTGGCCTGGGAGAGCTCAAAACAAGAATGTGTGGGTTCAGAAAGTGGGAACCCTTCTACACATTTAAAACTGACTCAACTGTACAGTTGTACAAGATCTTGGGTTCGTATCTGCAATGCATCAACACAGTGGTGTGAGCAAAGCAGATGACACACTGAATAGCAGGGGATAGGTTGCATATCCCTTGGGTTCTGCCAATTGCCTCTTCACTTAGGAGGTCTTTGACTCTATGCAAGGACAAAAGTAAACAGTCACGAACATTGCCTCTTAAGGAGGACTTCAGACAGTTGCCTGGCCAAGTAACAGGCCAGGTCTTCCAGACTACATGAAGACAAAGAGACATACCTCAATGCAAATTGCTTATACAAGCAAAGCAAAGCAAAAAGTTCACAAGGAACTAAGCAACTAAAGTACCTGAAACAGTCAAGCAGATGTTAGTATGCAACTTCAAACAAAACAAACAGAAACAGACGCCAACAGTCAATTAGAGGCACATGGATGTGCAAGGCACGAGGCTTAAGGCATGTGAGCCAAGCCACCTACAAAACAAACAAGTTAGACAGTGATATTTAGGCAAGCTCAATCAAAAAGAATTGGTCTCAATGGCCATTTGTTGGTCAACCTGAAAACATAAGCTCAAAAGTGAGTAACAAGACCACTAGGGCAAGCCTAGGGTCAAAAATGAAAAAAGTCAAAACAGCAAGCAATGCCCAATCAAAATCAAGTTCAAACATTTAAGAAACGCAACCAATTGGGTTCACATTCATATCAATCATCATCATCATTTCATGAACAAATTAGGTCAAAACATGGCATTTAGAAGCTCATAGAAGTCAACAGCAAGACTTGCATCAAAAGCAAACTAAAACATTTCCCAAAAATCACCAAATAAATCATGGTCACTCCTAACACATAGCATGGTAAGCATGTCAAATTTCATCCCATTTGGACAAGTGGAAGGCAGTCAATGAAAATCAGAAAGTCAAAGCAATTTTGAACATGCTCAAAGAAGTCAACCAAACATGCATCAACTTAGAAAAATCATAAGTCAAGAATGGTGTATGATAAATGAATGGGACTAAAACCATGGCAAAGATGAGGATGTCTAGTTATCTCATGTAAAATTTCATGTCCATCCAATAAAGTATGAGAATTTCACAAATGAAATGGGAGCAAGTGTCACAAAAAGTCAACATATGACCAAGCAGGGGAGAAAATCTCAAACAATTAGGAAAATGCCACAAATAATTCCAAGAAAATTCACATGTAAACTAGACATACAATAGTAGGTTCATGCAAAAAATCAGATCAATTGGAGGTCAAGAAGCATGGTAATGAAAATCATGAAGTTGGGCATCAATGGTGTGACACAAATTGTCACACCCTAATTCAAAAATTCATAACTCACAAACCAGCAATGATAAATTCACAAACTCTACACCAAAATCACCATGAGTGTGTCTAGTTTAAGCACAAAAAATTTGGGAGCCATTGGATAAAGTATCATCATTTCACAAATGTTTTGGCAAGATGTACGAAAATTGGTCACATGTCACAAACCCTAGCATCATTTAAAATTCGACCATGCAAAAATTCTGGAAAATATATGACAAAAAACTAGAGATCAAGATGGACATGATGCAAAAATTCCCAATGAATTTGGAATTAAAATGAGGAACTTATGATTTTTGGAAGATTGAGTAATTAAATGAAATAAATATTGAAGGCGAAGCCCTAATGCACGAAATCCGCAGGAAAATCCGCGGATGGCTATGCAGGTCGCGGATAAATCCGCAGGTAAAACGCAGCAACATGAAGGTCGCGGATAAATCCGCAGGTAAAACGCAGCAGCATGAAGGTCGCGGATAAATCCGCAGGTAAAACGCAGCAGCCCAAAAACAGCAAGGTTTTCTTCATCACCTTCAACTTAATTTTTCCAGAAACCCCAAGAGGTCCCAAAAACAACATTTAAACATATTTTCATGAAGATCTAACAGCCCCTAACACGAATCAACATGCCATTTGTCTAAAAACAACAACAACATCAAGAATCGAACAAAATTAATCATGAACAACAAACTTTAAAACTCTCGTTCTCTCTCATTTCTCGATGGTTTTTCACGATTCAAAGAGCAGAATAAACAGCAAGGCAAGCTCTTCATAAAGCATAGCATCATTTAGAGAAAAGAGGGATTCGAATCCTTACTTATTTTTGAAGAAATCCACGAAACAGTTGTTGTTTGTGTGTTATAAGCTAAAACAGATGCTCCAAAGGTCTTCAAAAGATGAATGATGAAGAAGGTTTTGCTTGAGATGACTTGGTTTGGATGCAATCTCACTTTGCCATTAATGGAGCTTGGAAAGGACAGTCCACCAAGAGCTCTTACAGTTGAAGAATGGAGTTTAAAAAAGGTTCAACATGTTGCTTGGATGTTGTTTCAAACAAGGCACGACTTAGCTCTTTGGAAGTTTTTGAAGATTTTTGGAAAAATGCCAAAGATGAGGTTTCTTAGAAATGAGTGAGTTTTTTTTTTGTGTTTTCTCTCCAATGTGGTTTATGTGCCTGCTATTAGGATTGGTTTGACAGAAAAAAATGGTGCACAAAAACTGCTATGTGTGAGTACAAAGCATGGCCATGGAAGTATGGATGAAAGTGTCCTTTTTGCCCATTTTCAAGCAAATTAGTATGGCCTCTTTTGCTGGTTTTTTGGCTGCACAATGAAGCTTCAAATGACAGCAAATGTGCTTCCAATTTTCTGTTTTCAAAGTACAAAGCAAGGCATGGTGGATAGCATGGGGTAGCATGGTTGAATTTGTACTTTTCTTCCAATTCAAGCAACTAAACATGGATACATGATGGGTGCAAGTACTGCATAATTTGAGCTTGCAAACATGTTTTAAATGATATTTCTGAGCTGTTCCAATTGGCCAAATGTTAAAAAAATGTTTATATCAAAAAGTCAAACATTGGTCAAACTTGCATTTAAATGAGAAAAGTCAAAATATGCCATTTTGATTGGTGAAGTTTTGGCTCATGAAATTTATATTTTTGGAAAGAGGGGATCAAATGTGACTTGTAGGAAAAAACCCCACCAAAATTGGCCAAACGGTTTGAGAGATATGGCCCTTTGAAGTTCAAGATTTTCTGAAATCGATTCGATCATAACTTGCCAACCACACATGGGAATTGAGAGTTCTAGGACTTTTTGGAAATGGGAGAACAAGATCTTCAACTTTCATGTTGGGCAAAAATTCATTTGAGGCTTGTATCAAGATGTAAGTTTGAGGATCAAGACTTTCCATTTATGGCAGGTTTCAGTTACAGGCCCAGTTTCCATTTTGGGAAATTTTGATCTGGCTTCAAATTCTTCCATGATGGTGTTTGGCATGATGTATGATGACTATTTGGACATGAATGAACTCTCACAAACCAATTCCAATCATCCAATCACTGATTAAATGGACAGTTGACCAACAGTTGACTTTTAGGGTTTTTGACTGATTATGCATTGACTGATGACTTCCAAACCCTAATTCCTGGAGGACTTGACTTCAAATGATGTCCCAAGTTGTATGAACTCTTGATTATTGATCATGGTGCCCAAATTCCACAAGAATGACCACCATCCACTGTTTTGACTGACAGTTGACTTTTTTTTAGGGTTTTTGACTGTCTGTGTATGAACTGCTGACCTCTGAGTCTTCAACCCTTGACCAAAATACTTCAAATAGACCTCCAAGCCACGTGAACTTGTTGGACAAACCCCAAGGGCCTTGATTCAATGAGAAATTCCTTTGCTTGCTTGGTTGACTGATCAGGAGATTAGTTTGACCTAATTCTTGATTGCTTGCACTTGAGGCAAAAGAGGCAATGCAATGCTATGCAATGGATCATGATATGCTATGACCTAATATGAAATGGTATGTATAATGATAGGTGCAAATTTGAGGTGCTACATGAACTTCTTACTCAAGTAGTAGATGGCATGTTTGTAAGACCCCAATTTTGGCCCTAAGATCCCTCATGGCCCATATCATATCATATCATGGCCTCAAGGATCATTGCATACCCTAGCTGCCCTCCTAGTGGGTGGGTTATCTTGTGAGTGTGGTTCTTGATCACCAAGCGTGTATTGCATTGTATATCATTGCTTTTCATATGTCTACTAACCAAAAGTACAAAAATATTGTCATCTAACCTTGTTTCTTGCAGCTGAAACAATCATCAGTCAATCAGTCAAAATCAGCCATTAAGCAATAGATGGTGGCCATTCTTGAGAATTTGGACACCATGATCATTCATAAAGAGTTCATATAACTTGTGATACCATTTGGAATCAAGATCTCAATTGAAAGAGGCTTGGAATTCATCAGAACATGGCCCAGTCATCCAAAACCCTAGAAAAGTCAACTGCAAAGTCAATTGTGGATTTGGAGGTGGGAAGTGATTAAAAATACTCCATTCATGTTCAAACAAGTCTCATTTGACATTTCAAATACTCACATTGAAGGATTTGAGATCATACCAAAAGTTTCCAAAAGGAAAAATTATCTATGGTTTCAAGTTTCCAAAAAAAATGGCAAGTTTTAGACCAGATTCAACGTGACTTTCCAACATCAAAAAAGCTTCAAATGGAATTTTGTTGAACATGAAAGTTGTAGATCTTTCTCTCCCATTTCCAAAAAGTCCAAGATCGTGAGAATCGGATGAACGGTTGAGGAGATATGATCAAATTACCACCGAGCGTGCATGGCAAAATTTTCCATGTATCGATACGTACGAGTTTCGCATCGATGCATGCAAGGCAGAACTTTTCCATGTATCGATGCATACGAGTTATGTGTCGATGCATACTGTTAAAAAGTGTTACGTATCGATGCAAACAAGTTATGTGTCGATCCATACTGTTAAAAAATGCTATGTATTGATACATACGAGTTACGCATCGATGCATACTGTTAAAAAGTGCTATGTATCGATACAAACAAATTATGTGTCGATGCATACTGTTAAAAAGTGTTATGTATTGATGCATATGAATTTGGTATCGATCCATACTGTTAAATATGTGTTATGCATTGATGCAGAAGTTTGGGTATCAATACATAACTCTGTTTTGATCATGCATTGTTTACTGTTCACGTCCATATTACTTCATGCACCACTAATTGGCAAATTTGCAAAACACCTTGGTTTTCATTAATCCCTTGGCATCTGCTTAATTGTGATTAGCAAGCATCATTAGTACATCATATATATAGACTAATCATAACAGAAACAGCTAATCACAATTCATTTTCTCAGATCCAAACCAAAAATTCTCCAAATTCTCTCAAAATTCTTCAAACTTTTTCTCGCTTTTTCCTTCGAATTTCATGATTCTTTTTGGTTTCTCTTGTGTTAATCATCATTTGTAGGTGTTATCGAGGAACTGTTGCAGGAGAAATCTTGAAGAACTTGGCTAAACCGCAACTGTCATCACCTTGTTCATCCATGGCATCTTGAAGTTTCTACATCATCAAGCTGTGTCGAGCTAAACTTCTACTTGCATTCATCTTCCACAACACCGTAGGACATCTGTTTTGACAATTGGAGGCTCGAAAAGCTCAAGAACACGAACTGCACATTCATAAGGTGAGATTTCGAATCCTTCGATTCTTGAAATCAGCATGTGGTTTAGGTAGATCGTGGAACATAGATTACACTGCAACTTAGATCATGAATTTTCGTTAGGTTTCGATGAAGTTATGTGGATTTGAATGTTTGACTGTGAAACTTTCTTGGCTCGATCCGTGAAGCATGATTAGATTTAGGTCAAATCATTGTTAGATCCATGATCTAGGTGGAATGAGGATTCGATCCATATATGGCATGATGATTTTTGTGATGATTTGCTGTTTACCGGTATGAACATGAAGAACACGTTGATGTTCTTGGAGTTTTCTGGAAAATTCGTGTTTTGATCTTCAGTTCCCTGGCCGCGCATTTGAATCTTGTTTCCCTCCGGAATGGACCAATAGCGTGCTGACATGCAGTTTAATGAAACTGCGTCGTTTTGGCTATGGCGCAAGTAATTACAAGTTTGCCATGCTGAATTAATTTAATTTCATTTAAACTTAGATAATTATTTCAATATTTAACCAATCTTCAAAAAATCCTAATTAACTCATTCTTAATCCAAATTAGGTGGAATTTTTTTTGTTTGATTCAGAATTTCCTCTAGAATTTTTTAGGCATAGTAGTGTAAGTTGTGCCTGGTAGAATTTTGAATGGTATATTGATTTTTGACATGTGTGCAATATTCATGTGTTTTACCATTTTAATCACCAAATATTCATGCTAGCTCCAAATTAATTGAAAATTCATATGATGATTCTTGACACATTCCTGGAGATTTTGATATATGATTTGTAAATTTTAGACCTCTGGTCTATTAGATATGATTTATTCTTTTTGAGTGTGACAATATGTGTCACACTATGCTATGCTGAGTTCATGATTTATTTTTCCATGCTTCCCCTAGGCCTATGGCCCTGATTTTTTGCATGAGATACAATGTTGATGTTAGGTTTCACCCTGAATTTTTGTGGATTTAATTGATCCGTTTTCTAATTGATTTGGATTTTTGATTGCTGTTTAGCAATTTTGGTTTGTTTTATGAGTGACAAATGTACATGTGTCATTAAATACTCATCCCTTATCCTATGAACATGAAAATTTATGGAGTGCTTCCTAACATATTAAGCTTTAATTTGGCTTTGGTCCCACTCATTTCTAATTTGATTTCACTGTTTTACCAATGGATTGAGGTTGATACTCATTTTGGTGACTTAATTTGGTTGTGTTTTTGCATGCTTTAACATGTTGATTTAATTCCCATAGTTCCTTTTGTCCAAATGGCATGAAAATTGATGTGTAGCTCATTGAATGCTCTCTGTTTAGGATATAATTTTTGTGGAATTTACTGTATTGTTTTGATATTTTTTTGGATTGAAATCATTCTGGTTGTCCATATGTGATGCAACATTGCTTACTTTGCCTTAATATGTGCATAAAATGAAATTAGTGCATAGTTTGGATATGAGACCAATTGGAGGCTCTTATTAATTGAATTATCTTGACTTTGAATCATGATTCACTTGCTGTTTTAAGTTTTTTCCCTCCTTTGGACCCTAGGCTTGTCCTAGTGGTCTTGTTACTTATGTTTGAGCTTGACTTTGACTTTTCAGGTTAAAAAGCTAATGCCTTAAGGAGGTTGATTCATGATTGAGTTATTTCTTTTGACTATTGTGAACTAATTTGTTTGTGTTGTAGGGTGCTTGGGCCACTTGAGCTTGGTGCTATGCACATTATTGTTTGATTGTACATTGTTGATTGATCATTATGTTGTTGTTTTGTTTATGCTGGGATGCTGATTATATTTGATTGATTTCAGGTACCCTTTAGTTGCTCAGTTCTCTTAAGAACTTGCATTGCTTTGCTTAAATAGCAATTTGCATTGAGGTAGACTCTCTATTCTTCATGTAGTCTGGAGACCCGGCCTGTTATTTGGCCGGGCAAACTGTCTGAAGTCCTCCTTAAGAGGCAATGTTTGTGATTGTTTATGTTTGTCCCAAGCAGGAAAAGTCCTCATTTGAGGCAATTGGTGGATATAAGAGATATGTAGCCTATCTCCCACTATTCTGTGAGTCTTCTCCTTGCTCCCATTACATGGTTGTAGCATTGAGATCCAAACCCAAGATCTATCGAGTCTAAAATGTGGAGAGAGTTCCCCCTTTCTGAACTCCCACCCCTTCTGATATTCAATACTCTCTCTGACCAGAGATAAGAGTGATGAGGCACACCCCTCATATCCTTTCATCTGCTTCACCTTAGCCCCTCAATGGCAAGGTTAAGAGCAACTTGAACCCTATTACAGTTGGCTTTAATGCCTCACCCTTTTGCTTGAGCCTCATTGAATGGTTATAGTGTGTGCTACTTGAATTTATGTGATTGATTACTTGATTCATTTATACATGATTACTTGATTTGCCATTGTGCATTTACTATCATTGATTGCCATTGTGCATTTGTCATCTTTGTTTGCCATTAGTGCATGATCATTTCTTTTGTCCTTGTGACATTGATGTTTTCCCATTGAGGACAATTGTAAGTCCATATTGATTGGCTTTTGTTCCTATGACATGGAAGGGATAGAGTGTAAGACCACTTCATTGGTCACTCATATCCTCTTTGCTCTTTGATTGAGCTTGTTGTTGTATGTGAGGATTCATTGTAAGTCCGTGTAATTTGGCATTTGTTTTCCTATGATCATATGTGAAGGTTAACCTAAGTCCAGATAGATTGGCAGTTGACTTCCATGTTTTGTTTTTATTTACCTTTATGAGATTGGAGTAAGACCATTTATTGGCATCCGGTATCATTGTTCGTTTTAGGAGATTGGTGTAAATCCATTTATTGGTATCCGGTATCCGCTTGTGTGTGAGATTGGAGTAAGACCATTGAGTGGCGTCCGGTATCACCGTGTTTTATTTTTACTAACTTGCTTTGTCCCTCATTCCAAAGGACACACTTGAATCATCTTCTATATGATTTCAAGAGGTGAACCTCTAGGAAGTTTTACACTCCACCATCCATCCATTTTTATTTCAAATCCTTTTCACATTGTTGACTTTTCAAACTTGTATATACATGTTGTGCAAACATTCTCACCCCTTTTCAAATTAGAAACTTGGACCTTAAGTCCATGATTTTTCAAACTCCATTTTGTAAATACTTCATTTTGAATTGACTTTAATCATACTTTGACTTTTTGTAAATAATCCAAATAACTTCACCCATTCAAATGATTTTGTGGCTTTGTCCATGTTTGTTAAGTTTTCATACATTAGCTATAGGTTTGATTTACCCTAGTTGGTTGATATTAATCTCACCTATTTGTCCTTAGTTGATTGAATTGTAAGTCTTCCTTGCTTATTATAGGGTTAACCCCTCTCTAGCAAGTTGAAGCTTTTCTCACATGGTGGACTTGTTGTTTCTTAAGGTTGAGTTTTCTCCCGTGGGTAACGTAAGACCTTTGAGCTTGTGTTTTAAAATTGAATCCACTAACTTTTGGAAGTTTTTAGCCGAACTACGAGGTTTTGATCCTGTAAAGGTACGTAGGCAATGGTTATCCATCCAAACATAAAAATAATTAATTTGTACATTCTTTCCTCATCATCCCAATCATGTTTGCACAATACTTATGTCATGACAAATAATAAATTTCAAACAACAATTGTGAAAAGGGCTCCCTAGGAGTACCTAGGACGCATTGGGTGCCTAACACCTTCCCTTTGCGTAATTTACCCCTTACCCCGATCTCTGATCTTTTCATTGGTTTTCTACGAGTAAAACTTCTTAGGCTTTTGTTCGCTTTTTAGCCAGTCCTTAGGATAAATAAAAGTGCGGTGGCGACTCTATGCTTATTGTATACTTTGCTTATGATTTAATCAATAGATCATATAGCGACGAATACACCGCTACAGAAAAGTGGCGACTCTGCTGGGGAGCACAAACAGTCCTTGTTGGTATTGCCAACTTTTCACCCTTGTTGTGTGATATATTATTATTTGTTATTTGACATATTTTTGTACAATTTGGGATAACTGTATTGATTATAATGTTCGAATTGCTTGATATACAATTGTTGTTTGATTTGGTGATCCCTGTGAGATGAGTTCTATACCCGAACTCGAGTGCACTCTAGGATAGGAGAATGGCGTAGTCTTGTTGACTGGTGTGGAGTATTCCTTAGCCAGTTGACTTGCAAGTCCATTCACTTGGTGGAGGTCATGTTGGATTGATAATGTCACACAAGTCATTTGTGGTTAGGCATTATTCTTTCAATCATGTGCCTTAGAAGCCAAGGACCTTAGTTTACCAAACCCATCTTGGCCTATTTTTAGGACGTAGTGCGGAGGTCGTTCAGATGTCAGATCTGATGCGATTGTTACGCGATACTACACTCATAAGAGTCTCTCTTGAGAATATTTTTGGAATACGAGTATTCGTTCCTCCGATAATATCCGAAAGATGGGACGATGATTATGGGAACCTCTGGTAGAACATGTCTGGCAGGTTTAAACCCTAGTACACTCCCATTGGGTGGTTCTTAACCAAGACTCCATGCTCGTGACTCTCAGCAAACCCGTGATTCGTGGTTGAGTCTTTCAGACACCGTTAATATCAATGGAACTTGGGTGTTGATAAGGTGTAAAACCTAAATCCACCAAAAAGGATGGTTGATATTAGGGACGTCAGAGCCGGTTCATGTACCGTTAATATCAATGGAACTTGGGTGTCGATAAGGTGAAAACCTAAATCCACCAAAATGGATGATTGATATTAGGGATACAATGAGCTTTCCCATGACCTTTGTTTGGTGTGCTTTGCTTGATCCTTGAGTGTGATTGTTGCATTCATGCATTCATACATTCATCTGCATCCATATCATCAGATAAAAAGAAAATTTTCAAGGAACTCAAAGGAGTTTATTTGCAAAAAATTTCAAACATGAAAAAACTGGGAAAAATTTTTCACCTGATGTATCTGATGAGATATTCTCATATACGATCAAAATGTTTAAATGTTTCAAAGTTTGCAAATAAAACCTTCGAGTTTCTTTGAAATAAAAACAAGCATATGCACAAACACTTCATGCATCATTTGCATAAGCGGGTGTTTTGTTCCGGTCTCCCGTCCTGTGGTCTGACCCTGCGATCTTCATTTATTTTGAAGACGCACTTCGCCGGTACTACACCAGAGCCGATTCTTCGAGATTGATGGATCATCTTGAGCAAGAGAGTTGTGGACTCAAAGGAGGAATTTTCCGGACAGAGTACTTTTGATGGACAAATCCCGGGCTGGCATCGGCTATAGTTCTGGGGCATATAATGAGCACGGTCTGTTCACAAGTGGAGGATTTATCCATGATGATCAGTCTGTTGAAGAGGAAGCTGCTGCTATCATTGAAGAAGATGCAGAGGATATGAGCAATTTTGTTATTCCTGGTGGTGTCTGCCACAATTGGGTCGCTGTGGATGTTCCT
The DNA here is from genome assembly GCF_024323335.1 of Lathyrus oleraceus. Taxonomy (NCBI): domain Eukaryota; kingdom Viridiplantae; phylum Streptophyta; class Magnoliopsida; order Fabales; family Fabaceae; genus Lathyrus; species Lathyrus oleraceus. Next base: position 207,423,122 of record NC_066585.1, read on the forward strand.
ACAGTTATCCATAGATCAGAGTAAATGTGCTCACTTTGTTTAAAACCCTTCTCCCGTGCCAAAAGGAGAAGTGATGACATTGTTTGGCTCATATATACAATGATATTTTCATTCAATTAATGCATTGTTAAACATTTGTTTCTCCATTTGTTTTCACTTTTTGCTTTTTGCATGAAATCAGTGATCACAAAAAACCCTGAAAAACAAATAAAACAGCTTTTTCATCTGCATAAATGATTTGCTTGTTTAAATTCAAAAGCTTTTCGTTATCCAGAATCATTATGCAGGGATTTCTAAACCCATTGAACATAATGATCCAACGCCATCTCCCAATCTTGAATTCTTTGTATTTGAGGCAGAGGAAGAGGATGTTGAAGGGGATTCCTGATGAGATTACCCGTATTCTTGAGCACGAAAAGGAGCTCATTCAGCTGTATCATGAGAATCAGCAAGACAGTTAAACTGGGGCATTACAAATGTAATCAAAAAAAAAAGAGAGGGTGAAAAGATGAAAAAAATCAAAAATCGGGAAATTTTTTTCAAATTAGAAGAAGAAAGAAAGAGTATACCCTCAAATCCCAAATTGACTGATGCTGAATGGATTCAGAGTCGTTATGACCAGTTGAATTTGATCAAAGAGAAGCGATTAACTGCCATGTGTCATGGTCAGTTGTATCAGCAGAGAATGAAGAAAGCATTCGATAAGAAGGTCAAGCCTCGTGTGTTCAGAGAAGGTGATCTTGTGCTCAAGAAAGTCTTGTCTTTCGTGCCCGATTCCAGGGGCAAGTGGACTCCAAACTACGAGGGTCCATATGTTGTTAAGAGAGCCTTTTCAGGCGGAGCTTTGATGCTTACAACAATGGATGGGGAGGATGTCACTCGCCCTGTGAATTCAGATGCAGTCAAGAGATACTTTGCCTAATAAAAAAAAAGTATATGCAAATGAAAAACAGAATAGCTTGCTAAGTTGAAAACCCGAAAGGGCGGCTTAGGCAAAAATGAGCGTCTCGATGGAGAACCCGCATGGGTGATCTAGGCAAAAGTTAGAGACTTGATAAAAAAGCATATTTGTATCCCGCTAGATTGAGTACTTCACCCTGGGGCAATCTAGGCAAAAATTAGGGATATGGCAAGTAACTGCATCCTGACAAGACTTTCTGGTCACCAGCTGTCTTTTCGTCAGAGGATTCTCGATTCGTCGTCAACTGAAGCTTCGAATACATCGAGATTCAAATTGGTAGAGAAAGGATCATTATGTTCAATGTAGCCCTCTTCCAATATATATCACTGATTTCAAATTTTGTACAGATCTATGGAGCCTTGCCATTTGCAGACTACCATTCCATCAAATAAATTTGAGCTTTTTATCCAATTATTTGCACTCTTATTTGTTTCAATTCAACAAATGTTTTGCATGTTTTAATTGATAAAATATCATTGTTTTGAACAAATCAAATTTTTCAAAACTGTTGTTTTAAACAAAGTGAATATTCACAATGTTGAAAGGATACCTGAGGATATCTCAGTGCTCTCCCAAGGGTGGTATGATTCCCAACAGGTAAGACGTTTGTTCATATTCCTGGTTTGGTTGTATCCCTTTCTCCAGATCTTTGTTGGGGTTGTTCCTCAAGTAAAGTTGTTGGTGGGGTTGTTCCCCAGCATGATCACAAGTAGAGTGTTGTTGAAGACTCAGTTTTCTCCGGCAGCAGTTTCTCTCCAACATGGATGTTATTTCTGGAAGATTCAGTCAGTGGGTTGCTATCCCCGTACTTTATCTATCCCCTCAGCGCAGTCGCGAGTAGAGCGGGTATTGATATCCCCATCATGGTCGCTAGCAGGTTGTTGTCACCCTCTCCAGTGCAGTTGCCAGTAGAGTTTGTTGATTTCTCTCTATCAGAGTATTGTTTCTCCTCAGCAGAGCGGGATTTATTTTTTACTCAGTGGTTGTTTGGGTTGATATCCCAGTTTTTTTTCATCCATCCCTCCTCAGCTTTGTCTGCAGAACGGTGGTTGTGGCAATATTGCCTGTTGAATCCTCCAATCCCCAGTATGGTCAGCTGACGGCTCTGTCATCCAGAGAATGGATTGATTTCCTGATTACTTTTGATCCTCAGTAGGGTGGCTTATATTGCAGAATCTACTGATGTGATCCTTCAGATGCATATTCTCCCCGAGTAGAGTGGTTTGTTGCAGAATCTACTTGTGAGGTGTTTTCTCCTTCAGTGGGTTGTTCCCCGAGTGAGTAGCCGGCGGTTTTCCCCAGTAGAGTTGCTTATGCAGATATATTCTACTTGGATGATGTTATTCTCCTTCAGTGGGTTATTCCCCGGATTTGTTTGGAGTTGTTATGACTGTTGTTTCTCAGTTGATACTGGGATCCCCTGCAGATGTTTTGAGAATTTCTCTTGTTCCCAACAGATTCGTCTTGGTGGCAGTTTCGCCCGTTGTGACTTTCTGTGCCTTAATTGGGACTTTCGCTGATTCATTACTCAGAGATTTGGTGTATCCTAATATCTCCAATCCGCTGCTCCCCAGCAGTACCCGCAGATCTTTGCTTTATAGCATGTTAGATCTCCGCAGATTGGCTTTCCAGCTGGTTTTTCCCCTGGAAGTATAATACCGGGCGTTTGATTCTTGGACTGTTGTGTTAGATATGTCTGTTTTGTCAGCATTCATCAAATATAAAAACACATATTCATGCATATTCATGAAACATTCAGATATTCATGTTGCATTATTTTGCCACATATCTCTTGTTTGTTTGTCTCCTGCTATGGGCTTCATAGATCTCTCTAAAAGATCTTCCCAAGCAGATGTCGGGTTTTAAATCTCTCAATATAGAGTCAGCCCCATAAGTAGAAAAAGTCTGTCTTTCCTTCTGCAGTTCCCCACTGAGATACTTCCTCGTGGATGACGGTTTCTTCCGTTTCCTCCCAACATATATATTGGGATGGATGTCCCTATTGAGTTATACCCTCATAGGACGTGTATTGATTCAGTCTGTCTTTTCGGAATATTCCCGAATTGGCGTTTTGTCAAATATCTCGTGCTTCCCAGTGGGTTGTTCCCCAACGGAGTTTTCGGGCCTCTATCCTTATACCGGTAGTTGTAAGTCCTATTGTTCCTCCTTTCCTCTTGGCGGGACTTGTGGTTATATACCTTTTATTCCTCAGCAAGAGTCGATTGGCCTCTACCCTGATACCGGTAGTTGTAAGTCCTAATTTTCCTTGCCTTTTGATGAATTGGTGGTTATATACCTTTTATTCCTCGGCAAGAGTTGTTGGTTTTCTGCCTAGTTATGGGTAGTCGTAAATCCTATTTTCTTACTCTCCAACAGAGTTTGCGGTTTGTTATAAACCTCATTTTTGGTTTCTCGTGCGGATTCGTGATTTATTCTATCCCCACGCAGAGTTTTTGGTTTTCTACCCCGTATTCGGTAGATTGTAAACCCTAATTTGTGGTTATTCCCACCAGAGTATGGCTACTACCCCGTATTCGGTAGTTGTGAGTCCTATCTCTTTCCCCCTAGCAGAGGTAACCCTTTGTGGTTCGATCTGACTATTGGTGAATTTTCTGTTGTTGTGGTTTCATCCCTCACAGAGTTAGTATCTCCCTGTGGTGATTTTTATCCCCAGTTGAGTGTGTGGTCTTCTACCCCGTATTCGGTAGTTGTAAATCCCATGTTGTGGTTTTGTTCTCCCCATCGGAGTTTTGTATCTTATGATACAGGTGGATAATTGCCGGTTGCTTGCAATTTTATCCCAGCTGAGTCTTTGGTTCTACCCAGTAGTCGGTATTGTTAACCTCTTGTTTCCTCAGCTAGAGTTTTCGGTCTTCTACCCCGTATTCGGTAGATGTAAACCCTAATCTCTTTGTGGTTATCTTCATTCGTTATTCGATGTTGATATTCCTCCTTTCTTCTGGGTAGTTGCTCTTGAGTAAGCACTTATATCCCCAGTAATCTTCTGGATCATTGCCGTATGCTTGCAATGTTATCCTTTTTTTGAAGTCGCCAGTGGGTCTTTTCGCCGTTTGCTAGTGATTTGTTCCCCGGATTATTGATTGATTCTCAATACATCCCCAGCCAGTCCCTGCGGATAATTGCCGGATGCTTGCAATTTATCCCCAGCGGATCGTCTCTCATTTACCCGTTTGCTTGGTAATGATTGTTGCTTTTTGATTGGTCATCTTTATATACCTAGTTGGTATCCCGATGCCTTTCTTTTCGGTCGATTTATCCTTTATTAACCCAGTAACCGGTTGTGGATAATCTTCCATGCGAGTGTATTATTCACGTTCTGACGGTAATGAATAATATATCTCATGCACCCTTCAGTCGAAGCCTTTTGTGTTTCCCTGATCGAGTAAGATTCGTTATTCCCTTTGCGGAGTCGAATGTTCTTTGTTGTTGGATAATTGCCGGATGCTTGCAATTTATCCTTTGAGTTGTCTTTCGTTTACCCGGATGCTTGGTAACGATTGTCTCTCTTTTTGGTTAGTCACCTATTATATACTTTGGTATCTCTGGTGTCTTTTCCTTTCGAGTATATTATTCACGGTCTGCCGGTAATGAATAATATGTCTCATGCGCTCTTTGGTTGGAGTCCTTTGTTGATTTTACCCAGTAGAGTAAGATTCGTATTCTTTGTAGAATCGAATATTCATCCTTTAACCTGTTTGTGTTTCGGATGTGTGTTTTGGCATATATACCAATTCACGTTTTCGGTAGATCACCTATTATATACTTCGGTATCTCTGGTGTTTCTTACCATGCGAGTTTATTATCTACGTTCTGACGGTAATAGATAATATGTCTCATGCGAGTATCTTATCCACGGTCTGCCGGTAATGGATATTATGTCTCATGTACTCTCTGGGTTTGTGTCCCCAGTTAAGTAAGGTTCGTTTTCCCGTTGTGGATTTGAATGTTCATCCTTTAAGATTTTGCTTTTTCAAGCCCTCCTTTCGGATGATGAGTGTCTTGGCATATATACCAATTCACTTTTTCGGTCGGTCACCTATTATATACCTCGGTATCCCTGGTGTTCCTTCCTTTCTACTCCCTATTATGACATTGGTCCCCTGTGGAGTCGGATTTTCCTGAGTATTATACCCTTTGTAGGTCTTTCTCAGATGTTGGTTGATTGATATCTCTCACCCTTATACCGGTCTCAGATATTCATTCCTCCTGAGTTTGTTACCCTTATACCGGTAACACCTCATTCCTGTTGCGTTTCCCAGGAGAGTCTCTTTGTTAGACATTCCCCTGCGGAGTTTCCTTTGGTGATTTTTACCCTTTTGCTATATGGGCGTTTCCCCCAATATATGCATTTTCCCGGCAGGGAGGTTCTCTGTGAATCCTTTCCTGGTCCGAGTCCGGATTTTTATCCGAAGTATCCTTTCTGGATAGTTGAGTCAGCTTATGTCAGTCCAATGGCTTTATTGTCCTCTGGAATTCTTTATTCCCCAGTGTGAGTCCTTTGCTCCCCCAGCAAGCTCTCTAGTCCGATGTCTGTTATCCCCACTCGGAGTCGTGTCTAGGTCACGCTGTGTCGATTTTGTTTTCCCTAATCAGAGTCGTGTCCTGCTCACGCATTCTTTTTCTTACTATCCCCTAAAAAAGGAGTCCCAATAAGAGTCTTGTTAGAATCTCTGTTCTTGGTGAGTGTATACTCCGATGGATCGTCTTTTCTTCTGTGCGAATCATATATTCCCCACAGAATTTGTTTTTGCATGCATACATCTGCAGCATGAGGTCTCTTAGGGACCAAAATTCGTCTCATTACTATTATTTAAGCCCATTCTACCGCGTCGAGATGAAGATTTCTAAACTTCACTTCTCAGGCTAGAATGACCTTAAATAGGGGCATCTGTAAGACCCCAATTTTGGCCCTAAGATCCCTCATGGCCCATATCATATCATATCATGGCCTCAAGGATCATTGCATACCCTAGCTGCCCTCCTAGTGGGTGGGTTATCTTGTGAGTGTGGTTCTTGATTACCAAGCATGTATTGCATTGTATATCATTGCTTTTCATATGTCTACTAACCAAAAGTACAAAAATATTGTCATCTAACCTTGTTTCTTGCAGCTGAAACAATCATCAGTCAATCAGTCAAAATCAGCCATTAAGCAATAGATGGTGGCCATTCTTGAGAATTTGGACACCATGATCATTCATAAAGAGTTCATATAACTTGTGATACCATTTGGAATCAAGATCTCAATTGAAAGAGGCTTGGAATTCATCAGAACATGGCCCAGTCATCCAAAACCCTAGAAAAGTCAACTGCAAAGTCAATTGTGGATTTGGAGGTGGGAAGTGATTAAAAATACTCCATTCATGTTCAAACAAGTCTCATTTGACATTTCAAATACTCACATTGAAGGATTTGAGATCATACCAAAAGTTTCCAAAAGGAAAAATTACCTATGGTTTCAAGTTTCCAAAAAAAATGGCAAGTTTTGGACCAGATTCAACGTGACTTTCCAACATCAAAAAAGCTTCAAATGGAATTTTGTTGAACATGAAAGTTGTAGATCTTTCTCTCCCATTTCCAAAAAGTCCAAGATCGTGAGAATCGGATGAACGGTTGAGGAGATATGATCAAATTACCACCGAGCGTGCATGGCAAAATTTTCCATGTATCGATACGTACGAGTTTCGCATCGATGCATGCAAGGCAGAACTTTTCCATGTATCGATGCATACGAGTTATGTGTCGATGCATACTGTTAAAAAGTGTTACGTATCGATGCAAACAAGTTATGTGTCGATCCATACTGTTAAAAAATGCTATGTATTGATACATACGAGTTACGCATCGATGCATACTGTTAAAAAGTGCTATGTATCGATACAAACAAGTTATATGTCGATGCATACTGTTAAAAAGTGTTATGTATTGATGCATATGAATTTGGTATCGATCCATACTGTTAAATATGTGCTATGCATTGATGCAGAAGCTTGGGTATCAATACATAACTCTGTTTTGATCATGCATTGTTTACTGTTCACGTCCATATTACTTCATGCACCACTAATTGGCAAATTTGCAAAACACCTTGGTTTTCATTAATCCCTTGGCATCTGCTTAATTGTGATTAGCAAGCATCATTAGTACATCATATATATAGACTAATCATAACAGAAACAGCTAATCACAATTCATTTTCTCAGATCCAAACCAAAAATTCTCCAAATTCTCTCAAAATTCTTCAAACTTTTTCTCGCTTTTTCCTTCGAATTTCATGATTCTTTTTGGTTTCTCTTGTGTTAATCATCATTTGTAGGTGTTATCGAGGAACTGTTGCAGGAGAAATCTTGAAGAACTTGGCTAAACCGCAACTGTCATCACCTTGTTCATCCATGGCATCTTGAAGTTTCTACATCATCAAGCTGTGTCGAGCTAAACTTCTACTTGCATTCATCTTCCACAACACCGTAGGACATCTGTTTTGACAATTGGAGGCTCGAAAAGCTCAAGAACACGAACTGCACATTCATAAGGTGAGATTTCGAATCCTTCGATTCTTGAAATCAGCATGTGGTTTAGGTAGATCGTGGAACATAGATTACACTGCAACTTAGATCATGAATTTTCGTTAGGTATCGATGAAGTTATGTGGATTTGAATGTTTGACTGTGAAACTTTCTTGGCTCGATCCGTGAAGCATGATTAGATTTAGGTCAAATCATTGTTAGATCCATGATCTAGGTGGAATGAGGATTCGATCCATATATGGCATGATGATTTTTGTGATGATTTGCTGTTTACCGGTATGAACATGAAGAACACGTTGATGTTCTTGGAGTTTTCTGGAAAATTCGTGTTTTGATCTTCAGTTCCCTGGCCGCGCATTTGAATCTTGTTTCCCTCCGGAATGGACCAATAGCGTGCTGACATGCAGTTTAATGAAACTGCGTCGTTTTGGCTATGGCGCAAGTAATTACAAGTTTGCCATGCTGAATTAATTTAATTTCATTTAAACTTAGATAATTATTTCAATATTTAACCAATCTTCAAAAAATCCTAATTAACTCATTCTTAATCCAAATTAGGTGGAATTTTTTTTTTGGATTCAGAATTTCCTCTAGAATTTTTTAGGCATAGTAGTGTAAGTTGTGCCTGGTAGAATTTTGAATGGTATATTGATTTTTGACATGTGTGCAATATTCATGTGTTTTACCATTTTAATCACCAAATATTCATGCTAGCTCCAAATTAATTGAAAATTCATATGATGATTCTTGACACATTCCTGGAGATTTTGATATATGATTTGTAAATTTTAGACCTCTGGTCTATTAGATATGATTTATTCTTTTTGAGTGTGACAATATGTGTCACACTATGCTATGCTGAGTTCATGATTTATTTTTCCATGCTTCCCCTAGGCCTATGGCCCTGATTTTTTGCATGAGATACAATGTTGATGTTAGGTTTCACCCTGAATTTTTGTGGATTTAATTGATCCGTTTTCTAATTGATTTAGATTTTTGATTGCTGTTTAGCAATTTTGGTTTGTTTTATGAGTGACAAATGTACATGTGTCATTAAATACTCATCCCTTATCCTATGAACATGAAAATTTATGGAGTGCTTCCTAACATATTAAGCTTTAATTTGGCTTTGGTCCCACTCATTTCTAATTTGATTTCACTGTTTTACCAATGGATTGAGGTTGATACTCATTTTGGTGACTTAATTTGGTTGTGTTTTTGCATGCTTTAACATGTTGATTTAATTCCCATAGTTCCTTTTGTCCAAATGGCATGAAAATTGATGTGTAGCTCATTGAATGCTCTCTGTTTAGGATATAATTTTTGTGGAATTTACTGTATTGTTTTGATATTTTTTTGGATTGAAATCATTCTGGTTGTCCATATGTGATGCAACATTGCTTACTTTGCCTTAATATGTGCATAAAATGAAATTAGTGCATAGTTTGGATATGAGACCAATTGGAGGCTCTTATTAATTGAATTATCTTGACTTTGAATCATGATTCACTTGCTGTTTTAAGTTTTTTCCCTCCTTTGGACCCTAGGCTTGTCCTAGTGGTCTTGTTACTTATGTTTGAGCTTGACTTTGACTTTTCAGGTTAAAAAGCTAATGCCTTAAGGAGGTTGATTCATGATTGAGTTATTTCTTTTGACTATTGTGAACTAATTTGTTTGTGTTGTAGGGTGCTTGGGCTACTTGAGCTTGGTGCTATGCACATTATTGTTTGATTGTACATTGTTGATTGATCATTATGTTGTTGTTTTGTTTATGCTGGGATGCTGATTATATTTGATTGATTTCAGGTACCCTTTAGTTGCTCAGTTATCTTAAGAACTTGCATTGCTTTGCTTAAATAGCAATTTGCATTGAGGTAGACTCTCTATTCTTCATGTAGTCTGGAGACCCGGCCTGTTATTTGGTCGGGCAAACTGTCTGAAGTCCTCCTTAAGAGGCAATGTTTGTGATTGTTTATGTTTGTCCCAAGCAGGAAAAGTCCTCATTTGAGGCAATTGGTGGATATAAGAGATATGTAGCCTATCTCCCACTATTCTGTGAGTCTTCTCCTTGCTCCCATTACATGGTTGTAGCATTGAGATCCAAACCCAAGATCTATCGAGTCTAAAATGTGGAGAGAGTTCCCCCTTTCTGAACTCCCACCCCTTCTGATATTCAATACTCTCTCTGACCAGAGATAAGAGTGATGAGGCACACCCCTCATATCCTTTCATCTGCTTCACCTTAGCCCCTCAATGGCAAGGTTAAGAGCAACTTGAACCCTATTACAGTTGGCTTTAATGCCTCACCCTTTTGCTTGAGCCTCATTGAATGGTTATAGTGTGTGCTACTTGAATTTATGTGATTGATTACTTGATTCATTTATACATGATTACTTGATTTGCCATTGTGCATTTACTATCATTGATTGCCATTGTGCATTTGTCATCTTTGTTTGCCATTAGTGCATGATCATTTCTTTTGTCCTTGTGACATTGATGTTTTCCCATTGAGGACAATTGTAAGTCCATATTGATTGGCTTTTGTTCCTATGACATGGAAGGGATAGAGTGTAAGACCACTTCATTGGTCACTCATATCCTCTTTGCTCTTTGATTGAGCTTGTTGTTGTATGTGAGGATTCATTGTAAGTCCGTGTAATTTGGCATTTGTTTTCCTATGATCATATGTGAAGGTTAACCTAAGTCCAGATAGATTGGCAGTTGACTTCCATGTTTTGTTTTTATTTACCTTTATGAGATTGGAGTAAGACCATTTATTGGCATCCGGTATCATTGTTCGTTTTAGGAGATTGGTGTAAATCCATTTATTGGTATCCGGTATCCGCTTGTGTGTGAGATTGGAGTAAGACCATTGAGTGGCGTCCGGTATCACCGTGTTTTATTTTTACTAACTTGCTTTGTCCCTCATTCCAAAGGACACACTTGAATCATCTTCTATATGATTTCAAGAGGTGAACCTCTAGGAAGTTTTACACTCCACCATCCATCCATTTTTATTTCAAATCCTTTTCACATTGTTGACTTTTCAAACTTGTATATACATGTTGTGCAAACATTCTCACCCCTTTTCAAATTAGAAACTTGGACCTTAAGTCCATGATTTTTCAAACTCCATTTTGTAAATACTTCATTTTGAATTGACTTTAATCATACTTTGACTTTTTGTAAATAATCCAAATAACTTCACCCATTCAAATGATTTTGTGGCTTTGTCCATGTTTGTTAAGTTTTCATACATTAGCTATAGGTTTGATTTACCCTAGTTGGTTGATATTAATCTCACCTATTTGTCCTTAGTTGATTGAATTGTAAGTCTTCCTTGCTTATTATAGGGTTAACCCCTCTCTAGCAAGTTGAAGCTTTTCTCACATGGTGGACTTGTTGTTTCTTAAGGTTGAGTTTTCTCCCGTGGGTAACGTAAGACCTTTGAGCTTGTGTTTTAAAATTGAATCCACTAACTTTTGGAAGTTTTTAGCCGAACTACGAGGTTTTGATCCTGTAAAGGTACGTAGGCAATGGTTATCCATCCAAACATAAAAATAATTAATTTGTACATTCTTTCCTCATCATCCCAATCATGTTTGCACAATACTTATGTCATGACAAATAATAAATTTCAAACAACAATTGTGAAAAGGGCTCCCTAGGAGTACCTAGGACGCATTGGGTGCCTAACACCTTCCCTTTGCGTAATTTACCCCTTACCCCGATCTCTGATCTTTTCATTGGTTTTCTACGAGTAAAACTTCTTAGGCTTTTGTTCGCTTTTTAGCCAGTCCTTAGGATAAATAAAAGTGCGGTGGCGACTCTATGTTTATTGTATACTTTGCTTATGATTTAATCAATAGATCATATAGCGACGAATACACCGCTACAATGTTCTTTCCTACCTGTCTCGTCGTGTTGACCGAGAACACAACCCATGGAATTGTCGAGTACTGTCAAGTACATAATCAGCGGTCTCCCTGGGACTGGAGGCATGAGGATAGGGGGATTCTGCAAGTATTCTTTTATCTTTTCAAAAGCCCTTTGACAATCGTCATTCCACCTGATAGCCTGATCTTTCCTCAACAATTTGAAAATTGGCTCACACGTGGCTGTTAGGTGAGAGATGAACCTTGCAATGTAATTCAACCTCCCTAAGAAACCACGGACTTGCTTCTCCGTTCTTGGCTCAGGCATTTCCTGTATTGCTTTCACTTTGTCAGGATCCACCTCAATCCCTTTTCCGCTAACAATAAAACCCAGCAATTTTCCAGATCTCACCCCGAAAGTGCACTTGTTCAGATTAAGCCTTAGCTTGAATTTCCTTAACCGCTCAAACAGCTTCTGCAAATTTACCAGATGTTCTTCTTCTGTCTGAGATTTGGCAATCATATCGTCCACATAAACCTCGATTTCATGATGAATCATATCATGGAACAGAGTCACCATAGCTCGTTGATATGTTGCCCCAGCGTTTTTCAGACCAAACGGCATCACCTTATAGCAGAAGGTCCCCCATGGGGTTATGAAAGTTGTCTTCTCCATGTCTTCTGGTGCCATCTTGATTTGGTTATAGCCAGAAAAGCCATCCATGAAGGAGAATACCGAGAACTGAGTTGTGTTATCCACCAAAACGTCGATGTGAGGTAATGGGAAATCATCTTTAGGGCTAGCTCTGTTCAGATCCCGGTAGTCGACACACATCCGTACCTTTCCATCCTTCTTAGGTACTGGAACGATGTTGGCGACCCATGGCGGATAATTTGTGACTGCTAGAAACCCTGCATCCAACTGTTTTTGCACTTCTTCCTTTATCTTGACAGCCATCTCTGGTCTTGTTCTTCTGAGCTTTTGCTTGACCGGAGGACAACCTTCTTTGAGAGGCAAGCGGTGTACCACGATGTCTGTGTCAAGCCCTGGCATATCCTGATAAGACCAAGCAAAGACGTCAACATACTCTTGCAATAGTTCAATCAACCCCTTCTTCACATCATCTTCCAAAGCAGCCCCTATCTTTATTTCTTTCTTGACGTCCTCGGTGCCAAGATTAATCATTTCAGTAGACTCTTGATGCGGTTGAATGACCCTTTCCTCTTGCTTTAACAGCCTGGCAAGTTCTTCAGGGAGTTCACAGTCTTCATCACCCTCTTCTTCAGCTTGGAAGATTGGGTTTTCGAAGTCGAAGCGAGCCATAGTAGAACCGTTATCAATAGGATCCGGTGATGTGCATCTGCATGAGTGATGGTATGTGCTTATGAGTGTGAACAGTGAGTGAAAACTAAACAAAACATTGCCAAATATTTTTATTCTTTTGAAATTTTAAAAACTGCAAAAATAGAAAGACAGTGAACAAAATATTTGAATGCAAAAGACGTCCTTCATTTATGATAAACAATGCAGGTATTCACATAGATGAGCCCTACAATGAGTCATTACGCCCTGGGCGGAACGTAAGACTTGGACATGCATGAATAAAACAAAGAAAAATTACTCCTCTAGAAGAGTGATTTGGACAATTTCCTCGGAAGACCAATTGTTGATGACTTCACCAGGGATCCTCGGACGCACCCAGTTGTCGATGTCGCAATCACTATCCCCATCTTCATCGTTGATCGCCGAGATCTGGCCATATTGGATGACGCCAGCACTGGAGAAAGTAATCGGCCCCTGGCGAGTCTGAAGTGCTGAAGTTGTAGAAGTCAGCGCTGGTTGATACCCAATCCCGAACTTGTCGTCTTTCATTGGTAACTCCAACAGACGTCCCCAACCGGGAGCAACACCTGAATCCACCAAGGCTTGCGCCTGCTTGAAGGATGAGATAGGGGCTCCTGCTTTAACCCCTTCCACCGGAGCTGCATCCTTGATCTGAACTGACTCAAAGGCCTGACAGAGAGTCTCTTGAATTTCACCTTCCACCTCTACATACTCGAATGTAGACAGGTTACTGACCAGGATGTCCTCCTCACCACAGACAGTGATAATTCTTCCATTGACCGGGAACTTGATCTTCTGGTGTAGAGTTGAAGAGACTGCCCCAGCATTATGGATCCAAGGACGACCCAGAAGGCAACTGTACGAGGGACTGATATCCATCACATAGAATACGGTGTTGAAGGTTTGTGACCCAATCTGAATTGGCAATTCTACCTCTCCAAACACCGACCTCTTAGAACCATCGAAGGCTCTCACCATGAGATCGGAAGGTTTCAAGATCAAACCTTCTACTTCTAACCTTGACAGGGCTCTCTTGGGTAGCACATTTAGAGAGGAACCTGTATCCACCAGAACGTGAGATAACACGGTGTCTTTGCATTCCATTGAGATATGCAAAGCCTTGTTATGATTGCGTCCAGCTGGTGTTAAGTCAGAATCAGTAAAGCCCAGCCTGTTGCTTGCATGAACATTTGCAATGATCCCTTCTAGTTGGTTTACTGAGATCTCCTGAGGCACATATGCAGCATTAAGGACCTTCAGAAGTGCCTCCCTGTGTGCCTCTGAACACAACAGGAGTGAGAGAATGGATATCTTTGACGGTGTCTGAATCAACTGATCGACTACTTTGTAGTCGCTTTTCTTTATAATTCTTAAGAGCTCGTCCACATCCTTCGCAAAAGTGGGCTCAGAACCAGCTTGGGGTGCAGAGGTACCCTCATTCACGACTTGCTTGCCTTTGGCCTTAGCCGCGGCATCAGCATTATCAGCTTGGGTAACCGGTGGTGAGAACAGTCTACCACTCCTAGTGAATCGCCCGATCCCACCAACATTGTCCACTGCGGGACCTTCAACTTCGAGTTCAGGCTTCTGACCCTCTTCTACCTTCAAAGGTCGTTCCACCCCATGATCGTGTGTGTATACACTCCCCCCATAATGCCACGGAATGGCCCTTTCACTGGTGAAAGGTAAAGGACCAGGGGTTGTGATTGTCATAGCGGCCGGTCGCACTGGTGGCACTGGTTGCGCTTCTGGCACACTGATCTGATTAGTCGGGTAAAAGATGGTGATAGTAGCGACATCATAGTCATACTCGGGAATTTCAGTCATTGAAACAAAAACATCCGGAACACCGGAATCAAGTTCAGTTACATCAAGATCATACACATTGTTTGGTATATTAGCAACAACATTTGAAAAATTAAATACATCAATGGGAAATACACAATCAGCAGGAACAACATCTGTGAATTCTTCAACAGCATCTTCAAATACCTCTTCAACTACCCCTTCAGCAAACTCTTTGACAGACAAGCCTTCAACTTGGAGGATACCATTGTCAAGCAAGACCTGGATACCCTGTTGCAGCTTCAAGCAACCCTTGCCCTGCATAGCGCAATCCAAACAACCCTTCCCACAACCGGGGAAAACATTGGCTTTCAGCAAGCATTCCTTAATTTCCAACAACGGAGTCTTCAACTTCAACACATCCTTAACAGACTTGGCTTCTTCCTCCAGCATATTCACATTTGCACCACCATGTTGTGGCATGGGATTGTTGACGACATTAGGAGCCGGTGCAAGGTTGATAGCCTTTGAATCTATGAGGTCCTGAACTACGTGCTTAAAAGCTTTGCAGTTCTCAATATTGTGGCCAGGTGCCCCAGAGTGGAAGCTACACCTAGCATTGGCATCGTAACCCACCGGAAGTCTACCAACAGGAGGAGCCAGAGTGCGTAACTGCACAAGTTGTAGATGTTGAAGACTAGCAAACAGTTGAGCGCACGACATTGGAAGAGTGTCGAAACGCCGATCCATCATCCTCTGCCTCTGCTGATAGGCGGGTCTGTTACCTGGTTGTTGTTGTTGTTGATACTGAGCTGGCTGACGTTGTGGTTGTTGTTGTTGTAGTGGTGCTGCAGCTGGAATGGTCACAGCCGCAACATACGGTCGTTGATGATAGTTTTGAAAATTATTCCTCCTGTTTTGATATGAAGACACAGAATTCACACCCCCTTCCCTCTGCTTCTGTCCTCCCATAAATGGCTTCTTTACTCCTGATGAAGATCCACCTCCATTGTGGCTCTTGTAGGTCTTCAGGTAATTCTCTACCCTCTCTCCGGTAGAGACCACATCAGCAAAGTTGGAGGCATTGCACCCCACCAGACGCTCCAGGTAAGGTCTAGGCAACGTATTCATGAACATGTTGGCCATCTCCTTTTCCAACATGGGAGGTTGAACACGGGAAGCTGTCTCCCTCCAGCATTGAGCGTATTCTCTGAAGCACTCATTGCTTTTAAGAGACAGGTTCTGGAGTTGAGTTCTATCTGGGGCCATGTCTGCATTATACTGGTATTGCTTCACAAAAGCCTCCGCCAAATCCCTCCAGCAATGGATATGGGCTCTATCCAACCTCATGTATTATTCCAGGGATGCCTCAGCTAGGCTGTCCTGGAAGAAGTACATGAGTAGCTTCTCGTCATCAGAGTATGCAACCATCTTTCGGAAGTAGGCTTGCACGTGGGTCTTCGGGCAAGAGCTACCATTGTACTTGTCAAGGGTTGGGACTTTGAACTTTGGTGGGACCCTCACGCCTGGGACCAATCCCAAGTCAGAAACATCTACCCCCAGGGGGTTTTGTCCTTCCACCGCCTTCAGCCTCTCCTCTAATCTCCTGAACATGGGATCCATGCCATGGCCCAAACCAAAGTCTTCTGGCAGCAAGAACTGATCATCTTGATCATCGTGGATGGGTTGTTGATCGTGGTTGTTATGTGGGATCGGGACAGGCCCCGGTCCATTAACCTCTGCAATTGGAGGATCAGTCACGACCTCTGGTTGAGTAGTTGCGGGATTCCTTTGTATCATTTGTCTAATCTCCTGCTGTCCTTGCACTACTCCCTGAACCACATCCATGAATTGGTTCATGCGGACCCTCATCTCAGCAAGTTCTGCTTGTAGACCCTCCATTGCTTTCTGCTGGTTTCTGCGGGTACCGTACCGGTGAATTCCTGAATCAGCTATCCTGCTAATGGAACACCCCACAAAATGAGAACACCGCGACGGTACCTGTTATGCAAGACATGCTATGGATATGCAAATGTAATGACATGTTTATCAATTCCAAAAGGTATTCTAACCCTTTGATTCCAGTCTCTCGTCAGATAAAAAGTGTAAGAAAAACCCCGACCAGAATCAAGAAGAAGATATCAGCCCCTGGGAATAGATAAACATGTGTTGAATGATTTGAATGCAAAATGATGTGATGCAATGCAGTGACATGGAAATCAGGACTGCTGTATCCGCTTGAGCAACTGTCGGGTTGCACTGTCTGAAGGGAAAACCCACTGAAGAATATAATATAAGATCAAAAATCTGCTCCAGAAAACCGGGTTGGTTGGAGGTTAAGGTTTCCTGAATTTAGCCCGCCCCTCACTGGTAGGTTCTAAGAACAGAAGTTTGTCAGCTTTAGCCTTTCAGTCGAGAATAATACGTTTACCATTGAAGGTTTGGCATTATTACGGGATAAAAGACCTCTGCTGACTCCCCTCAACAGGATATCCTAAAGCAAGTTCCCAGTCTCGGGGTCCTCGGATTGAGCAGCGAGAATGCGCCCACCAGAGCTAACATAAACGCGTCTCGGAGGAGAGGCCTCGACTGAGTTCTCGGGAAATGGTCACCAGAGTCGATGATTTCTAAAGGAATATCTGTTTTTATGGAACACCCATAGGACAGAATATATCCAACAGAAACCTCGTCTGGAATGTGGGTCTCATGAACGACTTAACGTAGCAACATACCACGCAAGCCTCATGACTATCCACTCTAACACCTATGTGTACACTCAAGCCTGGGTAGTGGGCTTATCTCTCATAGAACAGTCCCAACCCAACAAACAAACAACCCACAGAACCCACAGATACAACAAACATATGTACATGAATGCAATAAGGTAAAGTAGGTAAATGCTGAAAAGTAAACGACTGTACAAAAGCATAAACACCCAACAAACAAGAAATCTACAAAAGCTAGGAGGGACTCGCTTAGGGAAACCAGAGATTCTGGGTTTTGATCCCCAGTAGAGTCGCCAGCTGTCGCAGCCTGAAAAATACAGTGGTGCGAAAAAACAACCGGCGAGAAAGAAATGACAGAAGAGTCGCCACCGTGCGTTATTTATCCCAAAGGAGGGAAAGGAAACGCTCGAAGTAAACCTGGAGAAAGGAAAGGAAAAGACAAGGTCTCGCAACCAAATCTTGGGTTCAGGAGTCGATTATGTGAAGGGAAGGTATTAGCACCCCTACGCATCCGTAGTACTCTACGGGATCCACTCTTGTTGTTCTTGTCTAAAGGGTGTGTGTTTATCTAATGTATTATTTACTAAAGGGGGGGTCAAAGAAAATGACTCGCACGGATGTCGCATCCACTGCATACGTATCTCATCTGGAATGAGAATCAGAGTCTTCGTAGCTCGGCTACCTATGGGTTAAAGAGGAGTGTGCTCGCTAAGATGTCGCGTCTTATGCCTACGTATCTCATCGGGAATGAGAATCAGAGCAAAACGTAGTTCAGCCAACTACGGGAATAAGGGTCTCGATTGCAACTAGGGCAAGAGAAAGGGAAAGTCTCGATCGCAACGAGGGCGAGAGAAAGGATCGCAACGAGGGCGAAAGAAAACAAGGATTAGTTGTTAGTCGTTAGTCAAACTCGGCAAGACATCGCATCTTGTGCCTACGTATCTCACCTGAACATGAGAATCAGAGTTGCCGTAGTTCGGCTACATAGGGCTTGCCATCTGAACATGGACTTACAAAGGAGGACACCAGTTGTGTCAAAGGAGAGTGGGCAATGTGTTCACGTCCTAACAGCAGGTGTCGCAGCTCGCTGAATCGAGTCTTAGGCGGTTACCTCTTTGCAATAGGACGGATTGACATGCCACAGGATCGGAGACGCACGGAAAGGTCTAAAAGAAATGGGGGAGTTCTGCCCTAGAGTTGTCATGCAATATGTACTTAAGTGTTAGGATTTGCAAATCTACATTCGGAAAAGCGTCATTTATCTCTACTCGACAATCGTGGCCGAAACAATGTTTTGTATACATCTTTCATTTTAAAAGGTTTTTTGATTGGTCGCACGGCGGCGAGAAAAAGAGTTTGATTGGTTGGATGTGCTTTGAGTGATGGCGAGAACTAGGATTGGCGAGATATACATCTCGAATCCTAGCCTCAGGAGTGCATGGTATACACCATGTTCCATTTCCATCTTTATTTGCAAAAGTGTTTTAATAGAGAATTAAGTGTTTTGAATTTGATTGAGAAAGGGTTTGGAGAAACCTCATTGACAATTTTAGGCGATGGCGAGAGTTAAGATTGGCGAGGCATACGTCTCGAATCTTAACCTCAGGAGTGCATGGTATACACCATGTTCCATTTCCACCTTTATTAAAAAAGTGTTAAATAAGAATTAGGTATTTTGAGTTTTTTGTTGTGAAAATGACTTGACCTAGATCAAGTATTGATGGACGTTTGAGAAAGATTTGAATGAGTGTTTGAGAAAACAAAGTGGGTAAATTGGATGATGGCGAGAGCTAGGATTGGCGAGATATACATCTCGAATCCTAGTCTCAGGAGTGCGTGGTATACACCACGTTCCACTTCCATCTTTATTGAAAAAGTCTTGACTTATGAATTAATATTTTTTGAGTTTTTATTAGAGAAAATGGCTTGACGTTGAATCAAGCATTTGATGAAAGTTTGAAAGAAAAGGGATAGAATAGGAGGGCGAAATGAATTGATTTGTTTATTGAGAAAATGCTCGACGTTGGATCGAGTCATATTTTTGTATTTTTTCAGAAATGGTGGATTTTACTCTTTGGTTAGTGTCTAAAACAAATAGAGAAATAAAACAATACAATATTATATACACATTGGGGAAATGGGGTACATTCTGTCAAATGGGGATTAAAAATCATGAAATAATTAAATCGGACCCAAACAACAAATGATGCGAAATATGAGTATAAGTGCAAGAGAACCGGCTCATTGTAAGAAAGCCCAAGAGTAAGCTATGTGAGGTTGATGGCGATGCTTAAAAAGCAATCGACTTACAAAGGTGTGGAAAATGGGCTCGATATTAAATCGAGAAAAATATGATTTTTATAGTTTTAAAATGGTTTTGAATGAATGATGAAATTACAAGAAAACAAATTTGCATTATTGACAAATGAAACTATGAGTATAATAAAGGCATAAACATAAAAATAAAATGTTAAAAGAAATAGAATACTAAAGGAAAATAAAATGCTAAAAGAAAAATAAAATACTAAACAAAAAAAAATGCTACACATGAGTATTGAACCCACTCCACTCAAGACTATGGAAACCACCCCTCTCCACCAGACCACTCATGGTTATTTATTATTTTGATGCTACTTTAAATATATAAACCAAAATAGATTAAACATTAGAATAAAGAAAAGAGTCTGTTGGACTATCCTAATAAATGATGGGGAACCAAAAATTAAAACTCAGCCGCCTGGCTGTTGGGTTCTTCAACAGAATGTGAATTGAGAATGAGAAAATACTTATTAACTACTTAGGAAGTTTAAACAAAATTTAATGGTTTCTAAAAAATTTATTCCGTTTAAAATGAATTAAAAAAAACAAATTGGAATAGTAACAGAGTCAATCTCTCCCAATCTCACTTTTCTCTCACGCTCTCAGTCGTCACCTCCCCCCTCTCATGAACTCGCTTCTCTCTTCTCTCGATATCGCTCTCTCGCTCTCACCCTCAACAAACGCTTACCCATCGCTCAACCTCACTCAAACACGTCCTCAAGAATCTCTCTCTCGATCGCGCTTCACTTAATCGCTTCAGAATCATACAAAAAAAAATCATGGTTGAAGCAAAAAGAGCTCACCTCCGGCGGTTAAGACGGCAATGATGAAGCTCAAACCTCCTCCTTCAACTCTTCCAAATAGGTTTGTCTTTGATTTTCAGATTAAGGTTTTTCTGCTTTCAAGCTTTCAATTCCGCCTCCGATTCCCCTTTTTACTGATTCTTTCCTTCCCCTTTTATATTTGCAAATTAGGGTTTTCTGTTTGGTATACCGAGCTTCAAAAGAGGAACTTCCTGGAAGTGCTTTTTTTGCGCTCAGAATTGGATCGCCCTGTTTGACGCTACAACCCGGAAACGGTAATTTTACATACGCCCTTTTCGTCCTAACTTTGTCTCAATACCAATTTGGGATATTTTCTGGATTTTAACACTTTGAATAATTCGTGTTTTTTTTTTACCGCAGTGAAGATTGGAGCTTTGGCTTGTAGCACATGGCTTTGGTTTGTAGCATTGCCATTTGATCGTCTCTTCTTGCTGTTTAATTTCAAACTGCCATTTTGTACAAAGCATAGTTCTTGGTCAACAGACATGTCCCTGAAAGCTTAGTTGAGGAGCATACTTGGAGAGGAACAATTGGTTTTGTTCAGCGCTCATGCTTGAAATGACCGTTGCCGTTGTTGATATGGCTCCATATGGACTGCTTGCATTGTTCATTGAATTTTGCTGCCTAGCATTCGTAGAGTTCTGATCACCATTTGAGTTATGGGATGCCATATGTTGTTGTTGATATTGCCAAAGTCTCTGCTGTTCCGAGAGGTTTGCCTTGACATGTGGAGGAGTTGTTTTTTCCTTTGAACTGCAGGGGGCTAACTTCTGGTATGATAGCAGTGTAAATCATGTGGTGTGCTGCTGCAAGATTGCCAAACATGTCGGCGATTCTACTTGCTGCTGATCCACGTATTCGTCTTTGGCTTTGGATGCCATGAATGTTGGCGTGCCGATCCAAATCCTCTTGGAACCTCATGAAAGTCCTTCTTGTGTAAAGCTCAGACGCTTGCCTCTTCATCGGAGATGGAGTCTTCAATACCGGTTAAGTGTTCATTGTATCATAATCTGCTCTTACTTCTTTCTCATTGCGACTTTCAAACACTTTCTCATAACGCTTAAAGAACTAATTTAAACAGGTGGAAGCATTGACATGATTGGGCCTTGCTTCGCTTGCGTGACATGATCTCAACACAACCTCTATTCTTGCTTGCAGATTCAGTCATTCCTTGGGTTTCTAACATGCTCACAGGAGACGGTACATTGGCAGTAGAGACATTATTATGGAGCTGCTGAAATTTAAGCCTCTCTGCCAGAAAAAACCAAAGGTAACTTCATCACCTCCACTTAAAATAAAACGACATTCTTTCCCATACATCTTTCCGTTAACTTTCACTTCACCTTTACTCCCTATGACTTCCAGCAATGCAAAACCTCCATGCTCTATGTGGCTCAAAATTGCAATTTGTTCTGGTTTGGTGTGTTTCTTGGTAGGTTCAGTATGCCAAGTTGCATCATGTGTCATGACTATGGTGTTGGATTGTGAGCAAGATGTTTCAGGTTGCAACTTCCATGCCATCATCACCATGACAAACTCAAGGCTTAATGTAGGTTTCATCGGTTATGTGCTTATGGTGCTGCTACAATATATCGAGCAAGGCAAAGTGTGTGCACATGTTTTGCTTCTTATGTCCACATTGATTTTGCTGCAGGAAATCCATTGAGCCGATGGTCATGATTTGGCTTCATCATTTGGTTAGTCTCTTGGTCAGGGAGCGACATTTTCCACAGGACTCACACATTTATAACATGCTGCCAACTGGTTTCTTTTTGCAGGTTTGGTTATTGTGGTGGCAGACACATGGATGTATGTTAACTTAGGTTTATTTGCAGATTGATATGATATGTTAATCCAATGCCATTTCCTGATGAGTTCATGACAGCAATGAGTGGTAGCAGGCTAACAGGATGGTGGTATGTGACATGAGCTGTGACAACAACATCTGCATCCATGGATTTGCTGCACAATAGTTGAACTCCTTGGCCAATGGTTAGGGCGGAACCAAGGAACATGGTTATTGGTTCATGGTCAAGACATCCTGGTTTGCACAATGGGACTTGCTAGCAATGGAAGAAAACAAGAAAAATCAACAACAACAAATGAAGATTGGGTGATGTATTAAAGAAAAAGGTCGGGCCAAGTTGGATGGGCAAAAGCAAGTGAAAGTTGACTTTGGTAAAAGTTGACCAAAAGTCAATTGTTGACCAAAGTCAACAAATAGTCAAAATGTGTTTTCTTTATGATTTCTTTGTAAATGGATATTCAATGGACAATTATGGGTGAATTTAGGGTTTAATGGATTTGGGTTGACTTTGGTCAAAGTTGACCAAAAAGTCAACTGTTGACCAAAGTCAACAGTTGGTCAAAAATGCCAAATTTTGTATTTTCTTGTATGGACTCACATGTAATGGTTTACAATGACATGAAATAGATTGAAATGGATTAACAAATGGTTTGAAGTTGGTTTCCAAATTGTTTTGTTTATGACTTGAGTGCTTGACCCTTTTTAAAAAAAGAACATAACATGACAGGCAATATATGTTAACAGGGCCATGAAATGATGGTATAAGATTAGGATTTGAAAGGGATATTTATGAATCAAATGGCATGATTGGCAATTGGCTTGTGACACAAGAAGGTTGGTTGTTTGGATGACCAAGACCATATGAGTATTAACAATCACATGAACAACACCATGACTTTGGACTAAGACCAATCCTCATATAAGACCAAAGTAAGGTTAGGCCAAGCATGCTAAACAAACATAAAAAATTCAAGACCAAAATCGGGGTATGACAGTTGCCCCTATTTAAGCGTCTTCAACTAGAGAATATGAAGCAGGACGTTCTTCATATGATCATAGTGGGAGATGGTTAAATACTAAGAAGACCCGGATTTTGATCCTGAATCCCTATGAAACAATGCCTGTCAGAATCGTCAAAGAAGCAATCTCAAAAGAAGAACCCGTCTGGTACGGTGAAAATCGGCCTGAGTACCGAAACAGAAAGTTGACCTGGATACCAAAATAAATGGTAACACAGGAATACCCATGGCCTGAACGCCGCACATTAGTCTGAACACTAAGCATCGGAATATGAGAGTATCAAATGTTGGTTTGATCACCGGAAATCTGGCCTGAATGCCACTTCGGTCTGGATACCGGAAACTGGCCTGAATGCCACAAGTTGCCTCGACCTGATTGTCGGAAACTTCTTCGATCTGAAAATCGGAAACTGGCCTGAACGCCACTTCGGTCTGGATACCGGAAACTGGCCTGAATGCCACAAGTTGCATCGACCTGAATGTCGGAAACTTCTTCGATCTGAATATCGAAAAAAACTGGCCTGAATGCCACTTCGGTCTGGATACCGGAAACTGGCCTAAATGCCACAAGTTGCATCGACCTGAATGTCGGAAACTTCTTCGATCTGAATATCGGAAACTGGCCTGAATGCCACTTCGGTCTGGATACCGGAAAATTGGCCTGAATGCCACTTCGGTCTGAATACCGAGAACTGGCCTGAATGCCACTTCGGTCTGCATACCGGAAAATTGGCCTGAATGCCACTTCGGTCTGAATACCGGGAACTGGCCTGAATGCCACTTCGGTCTGAATACCGGGAACTGGCCTGAATGCCACTTCGGTCTGGATACCGGAAAATTGGCCTGAATGCCACTTCGGTCTAGATACCGGAAACTTTCATGCCTGTCAGCATCGGCAGAAATAGGGAAAATGATAATTGAGGCGGCACGTGGGCCAACGATCCCTGCTGGGGATAATAAGTCATGAACAACCTTCAGTCCGAGCACTGGAAACAATCTTTTGGCTTATCACTTGGGATACCGAGAATGTTTTATGCTTACATGCGTATGTTTGAATTTTTCAATGGCGTAATGCTCCACGAAAATGGAAATGCTACGCGATTTGGGAGGATGCAATGCAATATGATTCTACATGCAGGGATGCGAAATGCTGGGGAAAATGCCAAGCTGAAGCAAGGAATCCTGTCGGGGAAATGATCAGCCGTGCGGTGTTCTGGCAATGGCGAGATGCCGAGACTCTGACTGGAGAGAGAACGGCGCTGGAAACCTGTTGTTGGGGAAAGCGATAGTGGTTCTGGCAACCATAATCTACGAGAGATGACTCAGCAGGGGGGCAAACACCGATACGGTACCGAGGTTATGCTTCCAGGAAAGAGATCATCGATCTGGGATTGAAATCCTCGATCTGGCCTCGAACTCTGAGGAGCAGCTGCTTCTGCTGGGAAGATACAGTCTGGTACTGTCAACTCCGCTGGGAATATACAGTCTGACACTGTCAACTCTATCGGGGAGTGTATAGTCCGAAGCACATGCTTGGGGAAGCACCGTAGTGAGAACCTGCCGGGAATCTTAAGGAAATGCCCCGAGCGTACCTGTTCTGAATAGATGATTCAAAGTACTTAAAATTTACAGCAATTTTAAATGTTCATTGAGCATATACCTGTAAAGCCCTTCTATGTCATGATGTAATGTTTTATCAAAAATTCGGACGTCATTTTTGCAAACAAAACAGTAAAATGAAAATGAAAACAGAGATATACTGAATAACATGATTTTATTGATTGAATGGCCTCTGAATAGGCATTTACATCAGGAAGCAATCCCTGGAAAGAGGTAATTGCACGAAATATAAAAAACAGAAAATAATTTAATGGCAATGTGAAATGGATTTCTATCGGGTTCCAATTCTGCTATGACCCGCTCGTCTTCACGATCCTCCAGATGATCAGCCTTCTGAAAAGGTGATTAGATTGTTTCCTCCCCTTTTGAAAGTTTCCAGTCATCGACATGAGATGAGATTCAGAACTAACTCAGAGCGCAGTCATTCGCTTAATCCCTAACTTTTGCCTGGATCGCCCTTTCGGGTTTTCAATCCACCGGGATACCCATTTTTGCCTAAGTTGGAAACATCGAGGACGCACTTTCTGGTCAAAGGCTCTCTTCATCCGACTCTGATACAACTGCCCATGACAAATGGCTGCCATTCGCTTCTCTTTGATAAGACTCAACTCATTGAACCTTGTTCGAATCCATTCAGCTTTGTCTAGCTTGACATCCAACAGGACTCTTAGAGATGGAATCTCAACTTCGACAGGCAGGACCGCTTCCATACCATACACAAGGGAGTAAGGGGTCACCCCGGTCGACGTACGTACTGAAGTGCGGTACCCATGCAAGGCGAAGGGTAGCATCTCATGCCAATCTGTGTACGTAACGACCATCTTCTGCACAATCTTCTTTATGTTCTTATTGGCTGCCTCAACAGCACCATTCATCTTAGGACGATAGGGGGAAGAATTGTGATGCTGAATGTTGAAGTTCTGGCACAACTCCTTCATCATTTTGTTATTGAGATTGGAACCATTATCAATAATGATTCTCTCGGGAATCCCATAGCGACAAATGATTTCCTTCTTAATGAAACGGGCAACCACATGTCTGGTGACATTCGCGAACGATGCTGCTTCGACCCACTTGGTGAAATAGTCGATGGCAACAAGGATGAAGCGATGCCCATTGGAAGCAGTCGGCTCAATCTTTCCAATCATGTCAATGCCCCACATAGCAAACGGCCACGGCGAAGACATCACATTCAGAGGATTCGGCGGTACATGCACCTTATCAGCAATAATCTGACATTTATGGCATTTCCGAGCATACTTGAAACAGTCAGATTCCATGGTCATCCAGTAATAACCCGCTCTTAACAATTTCTTAGCCATTGCATGTCCGCCGGCATGAGTACCGAAGGAACCTTCATGAACTTCCTGCATTAACATGTCCGCCTCGTGTCTGTCCACGCATCTGAGCAAAACCATGTCGAAGTTCCTCTTATACAGCACATCGTCTTTGTTCAAGAAGAAACTACCTGCCAATCTTCTCAAAGTTTTTCTGTCATTGTTGGATGCCCCTGCAGGGTACTCTTGATTCTTCAGAAAGCACTTGATATCGTGATACCAGGGCTTGTCATCGACTACCAGTTCAGCAGCAAACACATATGCGGCCTTGTCAAGGCGCATCACATCGATCCTAGGAGCATGGTTCCACCGAACCACCTTGATCATGGAGGATAGAGTAGCAAGAGCATCTGCCATCTGGTTCTCATCACGAGGTATATGATACAGCTTTACTGTTGTGAAGAAAGTCAACAGCCTTCTCGTGTAATCTCTGTAGGGGACCAGAGTGGGCTGGAGAGTGTTCCAATCACCATTTACTTGATTGATCACTAGAGCTGAATCTCCGAAGATGTCCAGAGTCTTGATTCTCAAATCAATGGCTTGCTCAATACCCAAGATACAGGCCTCGTACTCAGCTTCATTATTGGTGCACTCGAAAGTCAGACGAGCGGTGAAAGGCATGTGGGCACCTTTCGAAGTAGTAATGACAGCGCCAATTACACTTCCTCTGGCATTGACGGCCCCATCAAACGTTAAAATCCACTTTTCATCTGGATCAGGTCCCTCCCCAACAACTGGCTCTTCACAGTCTTTCATCTTGAGGAACATGATGTCTTCATCTGGAAAATCAAACTTCATCGGCTCATAGTCTTCAATCGGTTGTTGAGCAAGATAGTCTGACAGAATACTCCCCTTGATGGCTTTCTGGGATGTATACTGGATATCATACTCTGTCAGTACCATTTGCCAACGAGCAACCCTTCCGGTGAGAGCTGGCTTCTCAAATATGTATTTGACTGGATCCATCTTGGAGATCAGTAAGGTTGTGTGAGTCAGCATGTATTGTCTCAATCGCTTAGCAGCCCATGCAAGTGCACAACATGTCTTTTCAAGCATTAAGTATCTCGACTCGCAATCTGTGAACTTCTTACTCAAGTAGTAGATGGCATGTTCTTTCCTACCTGTCTCGTCGTGTTGACCGAGAACACAACCCATGGAATTGTCGAGTACTGTCAAGTACATAATCAGCGGTCTCCCTGGGACTGGAGGCATGAGGATAGGGGGATTCTGCAAGTATTCTTTTATCTTTTCAAAAGCCCTTTGACAATCGTCATTCCACCTGATAGCCTGATCTTTCCTCAACAATTTGAAAATTGGCTCACACGTGGCTGTTAGGTGAGAGATGAACCTTGCAATGTAATTCAACCTCCCTAAGAAACCACGGACTTGCTTCTCCGTTCTTGGCTCAGGCATTTCCTGTATTGCTTTCACTTTGTCAGGATCCACCTCAATCCCTTTTCCGCTAACAATAAAACCCAGCAATTTTCCAGATCTCACCCCGAAAGTGCACTTGTTCGGATTAAGCCTTAGCTTGAATTTCCTTAACCGCTCAAACAGCTTCTGCAAATTTACCAGATGTTCTTCTTCTGTCTGAGATTTGGCAATCATATCGTCCACATAAACCTCGATTTCATGATGAATCATATCATGGAACAGAGTCACCATAGCTCGTTGATATGTTGCCCCAGCGTTTTTCAGACCAAACGGCATCACCTTATAGCAGAAGGTCCCCCATGGGGTTATGAAAGTTGTCTTCTCCATGTCTTCTGGTGCCATCTTGATTTGGTTATAGCCAGAAAAGCCATCCATGAAGGAGAATACCGAGAACTGAGTTGTGTTATCCACCAAAACGTCGATGTGAGGTAATGGGAAATCATCTTTAGGGCTAGCTCTGTTTAGATCCCGGTAGTCGACACACATCCGTACCTTTCCATCCTTCTTAGGTACTGGAACGATGTTGGCGACCCATGGCGGATAATTTGTGACTGCTAGAAACCCTGCATCCAACTGTTTTTGCACTTCTTCCTTTATCTTGACAGCCATCTCTGGTCTTGTTCTTCTGAGCTTTTGCTTGACCGGAGGACAACCTTCTTTGAGAGGCAAGCGGTGTACCACGATGTCTGTGTCAAGCCCTGGCATATCCTGATAAGACCAAGCAAAGACGTCAACATACTCTTGCAACAGTTCAATCAACCCCTTCTTCACATCATCTTCCAAAGCAGCCCCTATCTTTATTTCTTTCTTGACGTCCTCGGTGCCAAGATTAATCATTTCAGTAGACTCTTGATGCGGTTGAATGACCCTTTCCTCTTGCTTTAACAGCCTGGCAAGTTCTTCAGGGAGTTCACAGTCTTCATCACCCTCTTCTTCAGCTTGGAAGATTGGGTGTTCGAAGTCGATCTTCTCAAAGTTTTTCTGTCATTGTTGGATGCCCCTGCAGGGTACTCTTGATTCTTCAGAAAGCACTTGATATCGTGATACCAGGGCTTGTCATCGACTACCAGTTCAGCAGCAAACACATATGCGGCCCTGTCAAGGCGCATCACATCGATCCTAGGAGCATGGTTCCACCAAACCACCTTGATCATGGAGGATAGAGTAGCAAGAGCATCTGCCATCTGGTTCTCATCACGAGGTATATGATACAGCTTTACTGTTGTGAAGAAAGTCAACAGTCTTCTCGTATAATCTCTGTAGGGGACCAGAGTGGGCTGGAGAGTGTTCCAATCACCATTTACTTGATTGATCACTAAAAGCATGGTTCCACCGAACCACCTTGATGCAAGGTCGAGGAGACTGCCCCAGCATTGTGGATCCAAGGACGACCCAGCAAGCAGCTATACGAAGGACTGATATCCATCACATAGAAGACGGTGTTGAAGGTTTGTGATCCAATCTGAATTGGCAATTAGACCTCTCCAAATACCGACCTCTTAGAACCATCGAAGGCTTTCACAACAAGATCGGAAGGCTTCAAGATCAAACCTTCTACCTCTAACCTTGACAGAGCTCTCTTGGGTAGCATATTGAGAGAGGAACCTGTATCCACCAGAACATGGGATAGCACAGTGCCTTTGCACTCCATCGAAATATGTAAAGCCTTGTTATGATCGCGTCCAGCTGGCGTCAAGTCAGAATCAGTAAAACCTAACCCATTGCTTGCATGAACATATACAACAATCCCTTCTAGTTGGTTCACTGAGATCTCCTGAGGCACATACGCAGCATTAAGGACCTTCAGAAGTGTCTCCCTGTGTGCCTCCGAACATAGCAGGAGTGAGAGAATAGATATCTTGGACGGCGTCTGAATCAACTGATCGACTACCTTGCAGTCGCTTTTCTTTATGATTCTCAAGAGCTCGTCCGTATCTTTCGCGAAAACAGGCTCATAGCCAGCCTGTTGTGCAGAGGTACCCTCAGTCACAACTTGCTTGCCTTTGGCCTTCGCCGCAGCGTCAGCACTATCAGATTGGGTAACTGGTGGTGAGAACAGTCTACCACTTCTGGTGAATCTCCCGATTCCACCAACATTGTCCACTACGAGATCTTTTATTTCAACTTTAGGTTCAGATTTCTGATCCTGCACCTCTTCTATTTTCAGTGGCTGCTCCACTCTATGATCATGAGTGTACAAACTCCCCCCGTAAAACCAAGGAATGGCCCTTTCGCTGGTGAAAGGTAAAGGACCAGGGGTCGTGATGGTCATAGTGGATTGATGCGGTCGCACTAGTGGTACCGGTTGCGCTACTGGCACACTGATATGAGCGGTCGGGTAGAAAATTATGATAGTGGCAACGTCACAGTCATACTCAAAAATCTCATTCATTGAAATACAAACATCCGAAACATCGGAATCGAGTTCAACAAATACATCAGAATCAAACACGATGTTTGGAATATCAGCAACAACATCAAGAAAATTAATTACATCATTAGGAATTATAAAATCAACAGGAACAACATTCGTAAATTCTTCAACATCAACGGCATCTTCAGAAAAGAGAGGGTCAACATCTGCATTCTCAAACACCTCTTCAACAACCCCTTCAACAGACTTTTGGGCAGATAAGTCTTCAGCTCGGAGGATACCATCGTCAAGCAAGGCCTGGATACCCTGTTGCAGCCTCACACAACCCCCGCTCTGTGCAACACAACCCAAACAACCGCTCCCGCAACCGGGGAACACATCTGCCTTTAGCAAGTATTCTTTAATTTCTAACAGCGGAGTCTTCAGTTTCAACACATCCTTGACTGATTTAACTTCCCCTTCAACCATGTTAACATTTGTTCCACCATGTTGCGGTATAGGATTGTTGACAACATTAGGAGCGGGCGTAAAGTTAATGGCCTTTGAGTCAATAAGGTCCTGAACTACGTGCTTAAAAGCTTTGCAGTTTTCAATAGTGTGGTCAGGTGCCCCAGAGTGGAACTCACACCTAGCATTGGCGTCATAACCCACTGGAAGCCTACCAATAGGAGGAGCCAAAGTGCGTAACTGTATAAGTTGCAACTGTTGAAGGTTGGGAAGCAACTGGGCGTACGACATCGGAGGAGTGTCGAAATGCCTATCCATCATCCTTTGTCTCTGTTGGTAGGCAGGTCTGTTGCCCTGTTATTGTTGGTACTGATTTTGTTGACGTTGGGGTTGTTGTTGTTGCACTGGTGCTGCAGCCGGAATGGTCACAGCTGCAACATAGGGTTGCTGATGGTAATTCTGAAAATTGTTCCTTCGGTTACCCCTGCTCTGATAAGAAGACACGGAATTTGCATCCCCTTCTCTCCTCTTCTGTCCTTCTATGAACGGCTTCTTCGACCCCGAGGATGATCCAACCCCACTTTGGATCTTACACGTCTTCAAGTAGTTCTCCACCCTCTCATCGGTAGAGACCACATCAGCAAAATTTGAGGTGTTGCAACCCACCAGATGCTCCAAATAAAACCCGGGCAGTGTGTTCATAAACATGTTGGCCATCTCTTTTTTCAACATCGGAGGCTGAACACGGGAAGCTATCTCTCTCCAGCGTTGAGCATACTCTTTGAAGCACTCATTTCTCTTGAGAGACAGATTCTGGAGTTGAGTCATGTTAGGTGCCATATCCGCATTGTACTGATATTGCTTCACAAAAGCCTCAGCCAAGTCTCTTCACCATCGAATATAGGCTCTGTCTAGCCTCATATACCACTCCAAGGATGCCCCAGCTAGGCTGTCTTGGAAGAAGTACATGAGTAGTTTCTCATCATCGGAATACGCAATCATCTTGCGGAAGTAAGCTTGCACGCGAGTCTTCGGGCAAGAGTTGCCATTGTACTTATCAAAAACTGGAACTCTGAACTTTGGTGGAACTCTCACACCTGGGACCAGCCCCAAGCCAGCAACATCCATACCAAGAGCATTCTGCCCTTCCACAGCTTTCAACCTCTCCTCCAATCTCCGAAACATAGGGTCCACACCATGGCCCATGCCAAAGTCTTCATGAAGCAGGGTGAACTGATCCTCCTGATCATCATGGATGGGTTGTTGATCAGGGTTGACACGTGGGATAGGGATAGGCCCCGGTCCATTGGGTCAATTAGTCTCTCCAGTTGGAGGATCAATCACAATCTCCGATTGAGTAGTAGGGGGATTCCTTTGTATCAACAGTCTAAGCTCCTGTTGTCCCTGAGCCACTCCTTGGACCACGTCCATGAACTGATTCATGCGAATCCTCATCTCAGCGAGCTCTGCTTGTAGGCCTTCCTACTAGTGGTGAATGCCTGAGTCAGCTATCCTACTAGTGGAATACCAAACAAAATGAGAACACCGCGGCGGTACCTGTTATGCAAGACATGCTAATGGATATGCAAATGCAATAACATGTTTATCAATTCCAAAGGGTATTCTACCCCTTGATTCCAGTCCCACATCAGATAAACAGTGTAAGAAGGTCGAGCCGTGGATAAACTTCTGAGACCAAGATGCAATAAAGAAAAACCGTCATACAAATGAGTTCAAGGAGAAGGGCCTTAGCCAACAGTAAATCAAAAGAGGATCTCCACAACAAGCCTGTGGATCATTACTACAAAGCAACAAAGAAACACAACAAGTAAAAAGAGGAACAAAAATCAGGAATCAGCCTCCTGTATACAACCCATAAGGACTGCTCCTAACTTCAGCCAGCAGTGCCACCATGTCGGGATGATCTGGAGATTCTGTCAAACACCGGATAAGAAAATTCCTCTTGTGAATAATCCCATCCATTTCTTTGATGTGCTCTATGTAATAATCCCCATCATCCTCCCTGAATACCTCTTCAAGTCTAAATTTTTTCAAACCCGCCAACACTTTGAGTTCTTTAATCTGTTCTTGAGCCTTGTCGAGTTGATTTGTGATGTAACCATTGGTTGTACGGGCACACAGAAGCTCATTGTTCTTCTCCTTCAGCAGAGTCTTCAACTTCTCCATCTGACCAGTCAATTTGGCCACCATCTCCTCCTCTTTCGCCTTCCGAGAAGCTGAAAATGCATCTCATTGTTCTTGCCACCCAGCTAACTTATCATGGGCATCTGTTAACTGTTGCTTGACTCACCTTAACTCGGAACCGGATGACCCCAAGGCTTTGTCAGTTTTCCTGAAGAAGTTCACCTCCACAGGCAATTTCTTTTCCGCTTCCTCTTGCAATCTGACAGCCTCCCCCTTCTGATATTCTGCCTCATGGTATAGATGCATAAAGTTTTGCAACTTCACACTCAACTCCGAGTTTTCAGTTTGAAGTTCCTTCATGGTATCCTTTAATTTGTCATACTCCTCTCGGCTCACCATTGTTGACTGCTCAGGAGTAGGTGGATACAAAGGTTCTTCAATAGGAAAGGGCAGGCTAAACTCTTCGACTCTTCCCCGAAGCCAATCTTCATATTGAGGATAAGTCCTGCAATCCCCCTTTCCAAGCACAGTCCTTCCTCTCTTGGTTACCTTGAGCCAGGCCTCAGCTGCCTTATGGGATACAGTCAAATCAGATGAAGAATGGAAAAATAGAGATTCTTCCACATCTTTTTCCAAAGGCGGAGTTTTTAAAGCATACCCAAACTATCTAACGGCTAGAGAAGGATTATAATTGATCCCTCCTCTTCTTCCTACCAACGGCACATTCGGGAAGTTCCCGCAATTGTGAATAATATCCGCCCGAAGAAAGTTCCGGTCAGACCACCAAGAAATATCTTTAGCTCTTATACCCATCAACCTCTTCGACCAACTCAACGAGTCCTTGGAATCAACGAACGCTCCCGACTTGGGTAGGTGAGAACTGAACCACTTATGAAACAAGGCTGCACAATAATTCACCAATCCTCCTTTTCTATTCTCATTCCTGTGATGCACTGAATGAAAGAAATCTCCCAGCAAGGTAGGCACTGGATTTCCCAACACAAAGAGGCGTATTGCGTCTACGTCCACAAATTTTGCAACATTAGGGAACAGGACAATCCCATATACACCAAGAGCCAACACAACATTGAAACACCTCCAATCACCATCTTCAAGCTTCTTCTTGGCTTCTCCCACTAAGAAACTCAGATGAAAACCACTGACTACTCCTTTCTGACACATATTAGACTCCAAGACTGATTTCCCCAAATATGTGGCTGAAGCAACCATGCTGAAATCGGGCAGAAACTCGGAACTGTAGAATAGCAACTGCGACTTGATAGGAACTCTGAGAAAACTGGCAATCTCCTCCAAAGTAGGGACCAAGATATAATCTGGGAATGTAAAACACCTTAATGGAGGGTCATAGAACTGCAGAAATGTAAAGAAAGCATCGTGTTGATCTTTGGGGAGAATCGTAACGAAACTTAGAATCAACCCGTAATCCTTCCAGAATCTTTCTAGAGAATCATGATCCATTAACTTCATCAGCTATTGAATGGGATCCAAACAAACCACAAGAAATTTGTAGGCGACATGTCTTTTTCTGCCAATATCCATCTTAGGAGAACCAGAAAACCCCGACTAGAATCAAGAAGATATAAACCCCTGGAAATAAACATGTGTTAAATGATGTGAATGCAAAATGATGTGATGCAATGCAGTGACATGGGAATCAGGATTAATGTATCTGCTTGAACAACTGTCAGGTCACACTGTCTGAAAAGAAAACCACTGAGGAATATATAAGAGATCAAAGTTCTGCTCCAACAAGAATACCAGAAAACCGGGTTGGTTGAAGGTTAAGGTTTCCTGAATTTAGCTCGCCCCTCACTGGTAGGTTCTAAGAACAGAAGTTTGTCAGCTTCTAGCCCTTCAGTCGAGAATAATACGTTTACTGCTGAAGGTTTGGTATTATTACGAGACAAAAGACCTCCACTGACTCCCCTCAACAGGACATCCTAAAAGAAAATTCCCAGCCTTGGGTCCTCGGATTGAGCAGCGAGAATGCGCCCACCAGAGCTAACATAATCGCGTCTCGGAGGAGTGCCTCGACTGAGTCCCCGAGAAATTGTCACCAGAGTCGACGATTTCTAAAGGAACATCCTGTCGTTACGGAACACCCGTAGGACAGAATATATCCAAAAGAAACCTCATCTGGGTGTGGGTCTCATGAACGACTTAACGTAGCAACATACTATGCAAGCCTCATGACTATCCACTCTAAAACATGTGTGTACGCTCAAGCCTAGGTAGTGGGCTTATCTCTCATAGAACAACCCACCCCAACAAACAATCAACCCAATAAATCCAACAGATACATCAATCATATATACACAATGCAATAAGATAGAGCAGATAAATGCTGAAAGTAAATAACTGTACAAAAGAATAAACACCCAACAAACAAGAAACTCACAAAATCTATGAGGGACTCGCATAGGGAAACCGGGTCCCCAGCAGAGTCGCCAGCTGTCGCAACACGAAAAACAACCAGCGGAAAAAAACAGAAGAGTCGCCGCCGTTCGTTAGTTATCCCAAAGGAAGGAAAGGAAACGATCGAAGAAAACCTGAAGAGAGGAAAAGACAAGGTCTCGCAACCAAGTCTAGGGTTCGGGAGTCGATTATGCGAAGGGAAGGTATTAGCACCCCTACGCATTCGTAATACTCTACGGTATCCACTCTTGTTATTCTAGTCTAAAGGGTGTAGGTATATCTAAGGTACTATCTGCTAAAAGAAATTCAAAAGAAAATGACTCGCAAGGATGTCGCATCTGCTGCCTACGTATCTCACCTGAGTATGAGAATCAGAGTCTCTGTAGCTCGGCTACCTATGGGCGAAAGAGAAGTGTGCTCGATAAGACATCGCGTCTTATGCCTACGTATCTCATCTGGAATGAGAATCAGAGCAAAACGTAGTTCAGCTAACTACAGGAACAAGGGTCTCGATTGCAACCAGGGCAAGAGAAAGGGAAGGTCTCGATTGCAACGAGGGCGAGAGAAAAGAATCACAGCAAGGGCGAAAGCAAGCAAGGATTAGTTGTTAATCGTCAGTCAAACTCGGCAAAACATTGTGTCTCATGCCTACGTATCTCATCTGGAATGAGAATCAGAGTTGTCATAGTTCGGCTAACTAGGGGTTAAGGATTGCCATCTGAACATGGACTTACAAAAGAGGACACCAGTTGTGTCAAAGGAAAGTGGGCAATGTGTTCAATGTCCTAGCAGTAGGTGTCGCAGCTCGCTGAATCGAGTCTTAGGCAGTTACCTCTTTGCAATAGAACGAACTGACATGCCACAAGATCGGAGACGCACGGAAGGTCTAAAAGTGGGGAAGCTCTGCCATGGAGTTGTCATGCAATGTGGACCTATTTGTTAGGACTTACAGAGGGGAACATCTACCTAATGTTAACATGCAAAGAATAAGGGGATTCTACCTATGTTATCATACAAAGGGTTCTACCTAATGGGTGCTACCTAAACGGAACAAGAGTCGACGGACGGAGCAAGGAGAGGAGCCACGGATTAGGGTAGATGGCGATGCCTGAGGCGATCGACTTACAAGAGGATGAATGAATGCGTGCTGGTTCTGTTAAGTTTTGAAAATGATTACTCGACGTTGGATCGAGCTTTTGATCTTGTTTTGAAATGATTATCGGATGTTCGTTTTAATTCTTGTATTAACAGATGAATAAAGAATGAAAGAATAAATATTATACACTTTATGGGATAGGGGTACATTTGTTACGAATGGGGATGGTTCATGGCAATCAAACAATAAGAATATATGCCTCAATCATCATACAAGTAGGCAACAGTTATCAATCAAATCAGATAAGTAAACAGGTATATAATCAAATCAAAGAATCAACGAATGAAATAACAGAGCATTAAACAAGGCATGGGAAGTATGAACATGTTAAACAATCAAGCAATAGTAAGCATGGATGAAAGAAACAAGTATAACAGATAACAGATGAATCAGATAGATGAAAAGACGCACAAAAGGGGTCCACTGAAATAATTAAATCAAGAAATGAGGTAAGGATCAGATAAAATCAAGATAAAAGGCCTTTAATACATGGCATATGAGATGAACAAGGGAGGATCAAAAGATCTCTTCAATTGCCATAAGCAATCCCTAAATCAAACATTGATCATAAAGAAGTCAACTGAAAATTCGAGTCAACTTAATAATTATCAAATAAATAGCAAATTAATCAGGAAAATTATGAAAACTTAAACTAAGTAAGTTGAGGTCAGGACATCATCATCCCCCAAAAAGATTTTAAAAATAATGAAAATCAGTACATGAATTAATTGAAATAAAACAGAAGTCAAACCAAAAGTCAATCAACAAAACTAGGTTAAAATTAAATCAAGAATAAATTGAAAATGTGAAATAAAAATCTAAGAAAAAGTTAGTTTGACCATGGGGCAGTGGTCAACCTTCATCCCAAAAATCAGAAGCTGTAAATAATATTAAGTTATAAAAATAAAATCAAGAATCAAATGTATGCTAAAATGGACCACTTAGAATGAATAATTAAAATAAAATATTAATACTAAATAAATGTGAAAATAAAAATTAAATAAAATTAAATAAGGCATCAAGCAATATGGAAAATATTTTTGAATATTTTTATGAACAAAGAAAACATTTTAAATTAATTAAAATCAAAATAGAAATAAATTAGGAATTAAAAAAAATGAACATGAAAAGGGAGGTGTATTAGTATTTTTTGACTGAACTGGGAAATAAGTGATATGCACTGATGGGCCATAACCGAGGGGTGTTAAAAGCAGCCAGTGGAAGCCCACGATCCAAACCACAATTAAATCAGGGCGTGACATCTTAAAATGAACATTTTAATTAAAATAACCATGTGAACATTTGTCAATCGGTCACTTTCATTTAAGTCACTAAAAGACAAAAACGAACGGACGGACAAGATTAAAACAGAAGCGGCGGATCCAAGGGCTCTCAAGACAACACGTGGTCGTCTTCTTCCTTGAGCCAAACCCTAACCATAGTCATGCAAAAACGCAGGAAATGCAGCATGCTTCTCTCAACTTCAACACAAAAATACTAACGCTATAGTGCATTAAAAAACATGAAGCAAAGCCCAGATCTCAAGTACAAATTGTGATGATTAACGTGGTAACCTTTTTTAGGTGAAATGGTAGCTTATTCATGGAGAAAAGTTAACAACAAGGTGTCAATATGAACACGGACATGAGTAAAAAATCAACAACACAACTCAACACCATGAACAATGCCTCGTACTGAGGGCTTCAGAAGTAAGCATAAACACATGATTAGCATTGTAAATGATAATGAAACAAGCATGATAATGAGCATAGATGTATCAATAAAATGGCTATGGAAATGGAGCAAGAGCATTACCTAGTGGAAATCTAGTCCACTGCTTCTTGACTGTGAAGAGACTAGAAGAAAATGATGCTTCCTTGGTGCTTCAAGAGCTTCACCTCGAGAACTTGCTGAGAAATAACAGCTGACCTCTAATGAACCTTTTCCTTTCTTGCTCGAAAATCCATTGCTCTCCTCTCATGCTTAGGGTTTCTTGCTTTAAATATTGTGGGTCAAATACTCCTTAATGGGCTTTAAAATGATTTGTTTATCCAAGTGATGCAAGTTATGCAAGTTAGTTGCATTTGGTGAGGTGTATTAGAAATGGGAAAGAAGGCACGTGAGATGCTGAGGCCAGGGTTTTGTAAGACCAATGTTTCTTATTTTGGCAAGACCTCTAGGTGAATGGAAATGTGATGTATGGCCAAATAAGGAAAACAAAACACTGGCTGTGTAGTCTTGCATTTGTGCAACATAGATGGCTTAGTTTGGCAGCAAGCAAGAAATCAGTTCAAGGTGGTGACTTTGTGGCAACATAACTTGATGAGCAAATCACCAATTGAGGAGATAATGCAAACAGTAGAGAGATAATATGGAGTATGGCATGTTTCATGTTGAGAATGGGTGGAAATAATGAGTGGAAGAAGATGAAAAAGGGACCTCAAGCTCATGT
Source organism: Lathyrus oleraceus (assembly GCF_024323335.1). Classification (NCBI taxonomy): domain Eukaryota; kingdom Viridiplantae; phylum Streptophyta; class Magnoliopsida; order Fabales; family Fabaceae; genus Lathyrus; species Lathyrus oleraceus. Next base: position 207,461,732 of record NC_066585.1, read on the forward strand.
CACACCATTGCAAGATTGGTTGGGCAAGTTAGGCATAAATGCTGGGCACAAAAATCAAGTCTAAGTGATGACTTTAAAAGGTAATATCTTGCAAATGAAACATACTATGAATCTCATTCCAAAGGCATATGAAAGATGGCATATTGGAGAGTATTTTTGATGTTAAAAGTTAAAAGAAATAGTGAGTAGAAGCAACCTAAAAAGAGGCCTAAAGTTGAGCAAAACTGAAAAAATGCAAGGCTGGCCAAGGTAACTCGAAATCTGCCTAGAAATTTCAAGTCATGGTACTGACTTTAAGTGAGTGTATCTCTCAAACCATGGATCCAAATGAGATGACTCCAAAGGGAGGTGAAAGAGGTCATGACAAGGTATAATTGTTGTGAAGAAAATATTTTCAATTGGTTCCTTGAAGTGCAAGAAAATTGGCCAAAACGTTTTGACAAAATTTAAAGATTTTTAGACTTAGAAATTTTTCTAAGTGTCCTAAAAATATTCCCTACTTTGACCAAGCATAACTTTCTCAATTTTGATCCAAGTGGAGCAAACTTTATATTTCTAGAAAGCTTGGAACAAGAGGAACAATTTTCATGTCTGATAAATTTTCAAGTGGAGCTTTTATCTTGATGGGAAATGGGCTTAAAGTGAGTGCAAAAATCATAAAAACTTGCCCAAAATGGAAAGTCAACCATTTCCAAATTAAGTAACTTTTCCAATTTCTGATTAAATGACGAATCCATGATCCAACCTTGATCAAATTTCACATGTAGGCTCCCCTAGGCATGAATTTTGAGATTCCACTCTCAAAAAGTCAGAAGTTGACTTTTCTGGCCCCACAGTTGACTTTTCCTAAACTGTCTGATTCCCGATTCCAGTGATCAATTGAAGCACTTTTGGCTCAAATTAAAGACTGATTTTTTGTATGTAAACCCTTGTGGACATATGGAGGGCCATGGAAAAGAGGTTCACCCAAAGAATCAGAAATAAACTGATTTTATACCAAACCCTAATTTTAGGGGAAAATTGATCGGGAACTGATTGCACTGCTTGCCAATGGATCTTTCTGAGATAATTGTGAGTCTTCCTAGGCTAAGATGCCTCTCCAATAATGACATGGATTAGCTCCTCTACTTCCAACCAAACATTTCCTGTTGCAGGTAGCCATGAAACCCTAATTTCCTGATTAAATCCAGATGAACACTCTGATAGCTCTGAATCCTTCACTGATGAACTGAGGACCATAATAAGATACCTAGAGCCCCCTGAGACCCTTGAGACTTGTATACTTAGAGAATGAAGTCCAATTCTCAATCTTGCTTTGTGTGGGATCCTTCTGTTAAGGAGTGATCAATCAAAACCTGACTTCCAAGTCACTAATGCAGTATGCAATGAGTATGACCTAGTATGATGCCAATGAAGTGTGAAACATAATCCCATGCTTCCAGGAAAAATTGTAGGGTAAATTTTGGGGTATTACACTTGGCTCTCGTAGTCTCATTTTGAATTTAAAATTAATTTTTGAATATAAATAAAGTCTAATTAATCCTAAAGCGCTCTCGCTGTGTTTAGGATTAATGCCTAGTTTCAGCTATCTGGTTAAAATCTCAAACTCTCGTTCTTGTTGACCGTAACCTTAGTTTGTTTTGTACTCTCGTATGAAAACCAGTTTGATCAAAATAAGAAACTAAAAACCAGAAAAACAAGTTTTATAAAAACTAACACCAATTATTTATTGAATTCCGTCGTTTCGACGGTCTTTACATACTGATACTTAGGGGTTTAGCCGGACATGGATCCGGTAACAGACATGGTATTTGGGAAATTAAACATGAAATAAGGCATAAGTAAATAAAATAGTGATCAAAATAAAACCTGGATTGCAATTTAAGAACTGGAACTGAATCTTGATTCTTCGATTAAAATAATTCTGGCAGCCTTTGACAATGAATAACCCTTACAATTGAATCCCAAATGCATAAAATAATAAACCGTAATAGTCCCCGGTATGGAGAAACTATCACTTTTATAAGGTAAGAAACTGCTTAGAAAACTAAAAGAAAATAAATGTTGAATGAAAAATAATCGTAAACTTGAAAACTCGAAGAAGAGAGAGATAACATGCGAGTCTGAGAGGTCCTTTATATATATTTTCCATATTCCTCATTTGTAGCAAAGGTAGGTGGCTTCATGACTAAAAAGGTGGAGAAAAGGGTGGAAGACTAGGTTGTGGCGGTTGCCACAATCCTAGCTTTTTAATGAGTGGCGAGCGCCACCTTTGTAGCAACAGAAAACCACTTCTCAAGGGTTGGTGGTGGGTGCCACCTATCCCTTGGGCCAATGTGGCGGGGGTCACACTCCTTGGATAATGGGCGCCACAAGCCCATTTGCTTTTGTGGCCCATTATCTCCTTGAGAGCTTCATTTTCTTCTCTTTTTCTTCCCTTTTTATTTCCTTTTTTCTATTTTCCATTTTGCTTGCGGTAAACCTTTTAATCGATAAATACCTGTAATAAACAGAAAATACTACGTAATAATAAGTGTTAATCGAGTAAAAAGCAATGCATATGGAGCCAAAAATATGATACATTTTCGCGTTATCAAACCCCCTCATACTTAAACCTTTGCTTGTCCTCAAGCAAATGTCACGCATATAAAAAGTTTTGTAAAATATTTGCAGCATACATTATCAAGACTCGTAGAAAACACAGTTGCATTCAGATACTCATTCCAGTCTATAAACTTTACTTTTGTTCTAAATTGTATTAACAGGTACTCACTTCCACACTAAGGGTATCATTGGAACACATAGTCGCAATGTTGCAACCATAAGTTTCCCTCCTATACAAACCAATATGAATCATGTTGTCATGCCTAAGCCTACCTTACTAAACCTTCTTTTTATCCTTTTTCATTCTAGCGCAATCACATTAAGCCCGTTATCCTTTCACATTCATAGCAAGATAATCTATTAGTGACTATGATCTCATCATTATTTCTTTCTTTCTTTTTCGCACTTTGGCTCAAATAACAGTTGAAGATGGTTATACCGTTGGGCTAAATGACCGGGTGAGAGTCACCTAACTTAGAAGGAACAACATTTTTCATACATTTCGTAATCTTTTCTTCTTTTAAGCCTGAAATCATACACTTATTTGCATCGACTTCTTGCGTAGTGTGTGCTTAGGATGGTGCTGACTGCTAGATAAACTACTTAAGGAAATATTAAAGGATAGAATTTAAGGCTATGACATGACAAGTACTCAAATCGATCTTATACTTGGGAGATTTAAGGTGTTAAAACGATACCGATCTTGTAAAGTTTTTCCAAATCTCTATAATTTAACCTCAGTTTTATTTATAGTTTAGAATTTTCAAAAGATGTATTGTATCTCTAAGTCTAGGTTTTTGCAAAAAAAATTGTATCGCTTAAGTAAATAGGAGAATTAGTAAATAACGGAAACCACGCATAAAGACTCGACAGCACATTGATATTTAACTCGACTGACACTTCAACAAAAATTAAAATAACCAAAAGAATATAAAATAACAAAAGGAAATAACAATAATTTAAATCTAACTAGAAAGCAATAAATAAAAAGTTGTAAAGCTTCCTCCCCCAAACTTAAATATTGCATTGTCCCCAATGCAACAATATAAGATAGGAAAGAAAGGTAGAACCTGGTTATTCTGCTACTGACGCCTTCTGTCACGTGTACGTGGACGTCCACTATTTCCTGGCTAGTGAGGTGGCATATAGTTCTGGAGATCTTCCACACGCATTGTCAATGTTGTCATTTCATCGATCAAGCCAGACATGTTCTGTTCGGTTCTGAAAGCGTAGTCGTGCTGATCATGCTACATTTGGTGAAGGATTTGCATCATTCTAGTTTGCTGAGCTCCCATGGTTTAGATCTGTAGGTCTCGCTGAGCGTCTAATTCTCTACGCCGCGTATTTCAGCATAGATCTCATCAAGAATGACTGGTGCCACATTTCTTCTTGGTCTTTGACTGGAAGATGTACCTGCAACATTTTCAAATGACGTGTGTGGTGTACGGGTCAGTAGCGGGAGCAGTTTGCTCCAGATTGTGATCTTCATCGATGTTCCCGCCAGCAGCTACATTCTCAGGAATGTGCGTGGGGACTTGGTTAGGCACCGGATCATCTGTATAACAATAATTATTTGAGTTACGCACATCTGTGCGATTTGGATTTGGGAGGATGAAATCTTGTAAGACATTATTAGCAATTATTAAATTAAATCTACCGTCACTCATTCGTTTTACTAGTTTCATGCTCCTTTCCATGTCAATGTCAATGGCATGATGCGGGAGCGGGGTTAGCCTGGAGAATTTTTCTTCGAGTCCTAGGACTCTGGCTATGGAAGTTATTAAACCTCCAAAAATAATCGGGTCTCGCTTCGCATTGACAATGACCTGCATGTGAGATAGCATAAAAGGGATGGTATTCAACTTTTGTGGCAAAAATGTGGCGAACAAATAAAAGAGTTCTTTTTCGTTCACCTTGTTAGAATTTGCTCGGCCAAAAATGGTGCACGCCAATATTTGGCAGAAATATCGAATAGCCGGGTTTTGAATTAAAGTGGCTATGTTTCCCTCAAAACTATGGGTGACTGTACCGGTTATTACCCTCCAAAATGGTTGGAAGGTGCGTTGCCAACCCTCAATATCTGGGACCTCACTTGCTACACCATCCCCATGGGGGAAATGTAGCAGGTCCGCTAGTTGGGAAAATGTAAGGGCATATTCGATGTTAAATGAACGAAACTGGACAGTCCCACTGGAGCAGTTTGTGTTGGGTGTGGGACTAAAAATTAATGAGCTCAGGAATTCTGATGTTAGTTGAGCATAGACAGGGTCCTTGAGAGATAGAAAATAATTTAAGTTTAAAATATCTAGCATATAGTTAACACTATCTTGAATTCCTAAGGCAAATAAATAGTGTTCATCGACGTACCTTGTTGATTCGATCTTTCTAGCGCTTAGAGACATGTACGTCTCCTCTTGTAATTCGCCCGACTCGCCGTTTCTGAACACTATTTCATATTCCCTTATCTGTGCCATAATGAATTTCACACTCCTTGTGTAATAGTGAGAATAGAGCAAGAGAGGAGAGAAATATGTAAATGAGATGTGTGGTTTGTTGATGTAACGTTGGTGGTTTATATAGGGGTGATGATGGTTGGAAAATTAATTGGTAAATAAATTGCATTTACGGTTTTTTATGTCTTGGTCAAAGAGTTGTTGAAAGTGGTTGAATGGTATTAAGGCAATGTCTTGCATGCAAGGGACAACACCATAAAGTGATTTGAATGGTCAAAATACATAACATGCGCGTGCAGGCTTGTGTAGTGGCTTGCGCCACTTTTGGTGTTGGTGGCGGGCGCCACTATGGGCCCTGTGGCGGGCGCCACAACCCTTACATGGGCGCCACAACTGTGTGTGGTAGGCGCCACATGCAGTGTGGTTTCCCATGTGTGTGCCTTTATTTGCTTTGACCACAAAATTTCAATGGACTTCAGTTTACCAATAATATATAGTGTATGGGAATAATAAACATGATATAGTGGAATGGAATTTAATCGCAAAATTGACGAACAAAAAAATCGAGTAAACGGGAAAAGATGAAATAATTTGTCTACTAAAATAAAAAGAAATGAAATAATTAAATAAATCCCAATGTGTAACAGCAAAAAATAATAAAATTCCAAACAAGAAAACAAAATAAAATAAAAGTCAGTAAATCGGTAATATTATAATAAATTAGTCATTACGGCGACTGCTAGTAGGAGGAGCAAACGAGTAGAAGTGTTGGTAAATGTGATCTAGGTTCTCTGTCACTACATCCATAAAGTCGTGGAATTCCACGCGGAGGGTGCTAAACTCACCTCTCAGATTGGCGACGTCTATCTTAACAACTTCGATGGCAGCAGCATGATCGGTGAGAGGTGCAGCAGGTATAACCGGGGCATGTGATTCAGCATCAGAGAGATAATTGTCATAGTGGTTGTAGATTTTGAGTGTCTCTGGAGGAGAAGGTGGTGCATCTGGTGGTCCATCCAAATCATAGAGCCAGTTGTTCCTATCATGTACACTCGTTCTAGGGTCTGGCAGGATAAACAGGTGTACTACTGTGCGGTTGATTAGAAATTCAAACACATCTGGACCTACGTTCCTAATGATACCAGTGTTGAAACAAAAGTCAATATTCATTGGTCATATTCCACCTAAAGGGGTGAGCCTGATAAGTGGTTGTCTCAGTCCGATGGCATTTGCTATCATGGTCACTAAGCCTCCCACTAAAATTGGTTCATAGTCCTCTTGTGCCATGCGGTACAAATTAGTTATCATAAACGTAGCAGTGTTAACAGGTTGGGCCTGTGATGCGCAATACATTATGAAGAGTTCGTCTTTGGACACAAAGGTTTTGTTCTGTTCCTTTCCAAATAAGGTGTGAGGTAGGATCTTATGGAAGTAACGAATCGCAGGGTTATGGATGTTCTCTGAATGCATAAGGTCTGGTTCGGGATGGTCGTTTCCTGTGATGCTACCCCAGAAGAGATTTAATTGATGGTCTACTAGTTTGTCTTCCTGGGTAATGGTAAAGGTATCAGGACCATTAGGGCATCCTAGAAGTTCAGCCATTTCTCTATGGGTGTAGCGGTAATCAATATCAAACAACCTAAAGGTGATTAGGCCTTTGTTAAGTCCAATACCGTGGTTTGGCAGGTGCACTAGGGAGCTTAGGAATTCTAAAGTCAACCTATTGTAGGAACTAAATTTTCTCTTGATAGAAAAGGTGTCCCAGCCTAGTTGGTTAATTAGGAACGTAACACTGTCTCTTATACCTAACTTGGTCATGGTGCGTCCATCTGGGTACAAGGTTAGTGTCATTTCTCTTTGAGCTAGAGCCTCAAAACGTCTCCTTTGAGCTCTGCCTCTGAAGACTATATCCATGTAATCTACTTGTTGCATTGTGATAGTCAGTAGCTAGATAAAATCAAGTAGATAATAGAATTAAGTTAGTAATGGTCAATAATACAGAAATGCACTGAATAACTTTATGAGAAATAAATAAAGAAGAAAACAACGAAATGAAAATTAAGCAATAGTAATAATTATAAATTTGTGATGAAATTAATTAGTTAAAGACAGAGTGTGGGTTGTCTCCCACCAAGCGTTTTGTTTATTGTCGTAAGCTCGACAGAAATAGGATAGGCGTTATTATTTTGAATGAGCGTGAGGCTCTGCAAGCTTAAGATTTGCAATGAAATCATTGTTATCAATGTTGTGGTAATGTTTCAAACGTTGGTCGTTTACTATGAATGGTTCGCTCGTTTTTCCTTTTATCTCTATTGCTCCATTTGGAAAGATATTGGTGATTTCGAAGGGACCGGACCACCTAGAACGAAGTTTTCCGGGAAAGAGTCTGAGGCGGGAGTTAAACGGGATTACTTTGTCGCCTTGGTTAAACTCTTTCCTTAATATGCGATTGTCGTGCCATTTTTTTGTTCTTTCTTTATAGATTTGGGCAATCTCATACGCATCTAGCCTAAGTTCTTCTAGTTCGTGGATATCTAATATTATTTTCTCGCATGCGGCAGTATAATTGAGATTAAGGGTCTTAATGACCCAATATGCTTTATGTTCTAATTCTACCGGCAGATGACATGATTTTCCATAAACTAGCTTAAAAGGTGTGGTTCCTATTAGGGTCATATAAGTTGTCCTATATGCCCACAGGGCTTCTGGTAATTTTGAGGACCAATCTTTCCTAGAGGTGGCAACTGTCTTTTCTAAGATTTGTTTAATTTCTCGGTTTGAGACTTCTACTTGCCCACTCTTCTGTGGGTGGTAGGGTGTTGCTACGCGGTGCCGGACTCCATATTTCAGTAATAGCTTTTCAAAAATCCTTGAAATAAAATGGGAGCCACCATCACTGATGACAAGTCTCGACACTCTGAATCTAGGGAAGATTATTCGCTTAAAGAGTCTAATTACCACCCCTGTGTCGTTCGTTGGAGAGGCTATGGCCTCAATCCATTTTGATACGTAATCGACCGTAACAAGGATATACTTGTTACCAAAAGAAGATGGAAAAGGTCCCATAAAATCGATTCCCCAAACATCAAAGACTTCTACTTCCAAAATGCCTTTAAGCGACATCTCGTCGCGTCTAGATATGTTGTCAGTGTGTTGACACCGATCGCAATTTGTGATCACGATTCCACAGAGTAGGCCAAAAGAGGTCGGCTTGCAAGATCTTAGCGCAAGTCTTCGAGGTGCTTGCATGTCCTCCATAAGGAGCAGAATGATAGTGGGAAATTACGTTTTCTACCTCATCTTCTGGGACACATCGACGGAAAATTTCGTCGGCGCCTCTCTAGAAAAGTAGAGGCTTGTCCCAATAGTAGTGTTTAAGATCGTGGAAGAATTTTTTCTTTTATTGGTAGGTCAAGTCTGGTGGAAACACCCTAGCTGCTAAGTAGTTGACGAAGTCAGCGTACCATGGTAGTGTGGTTTGGATGTTGATTGCTTCCACTACCTTGTTTGTTTTGGTATCCTTATGGGTTTACGCATTTTTAGCTATATTGCTTTCCAATTAGGCTATGAGTCTTTCATACGGAAAATCATCGTTTATAGGCACTCGTTTAGGTTCAATAGCTTCCATTCTTGACAAGTGATCGGCCACGATGTTTTCAGTGCCCCTTTTATCCTTGATTTCTAAGTCAAACTCTTGTAATAGTAAGATCCACCTTATGAGTCTTGGTTTGGCGTCTTTTTTGTTTAACAGATATCTAATTACAGTATGATCGGTATAGATAATTATCTTTGCTCCTACTAGGTAGGAACAGAATTTATCCAGAGCGAACACTATGGCTAAAAGTTCCTTTTCTGTGGTGGCATAGTTCATTTGAGCAGGGGCTAGGGTTCTACTTGCATAGTATATTGCATGAAGTTTCTTGTCCCTTATTTTTCCTAAGACTGCGCCTACAGCATAGTCACTAGCGTCACACATGATTTCAAAAGGTAATCTCCAATCGAGTGGTTGCATGATAGGTGCGGTAATAAGAGCTATTTTCAGTTGTTCAAACGCCGTTAGGCATTGGTCGTCAAAGATGAATTCAGCGTCTTTCATCAATAAGTCAGTCACTGATTTGGTGATTTTTGAGAAATCTTTAATGAATTGCCTGTAGAAACTGACGTGTCCTAAGAAGCTTCGTATTTCTCGTACGGTTTTCGGAGGCTGGAGGTTTTCTATAACTTCTATTTTGGCCTTGTCGACTTCAATCCCCTTGTTGGATACTATGTGTCCGAGCACGATTCCTTGTCGGACCATGAAATGGCATTTTCCCAGTTTAGCACTAGGTTCACTTTTACATATCTTTTTAGTACCATTTCGAGATTCGATAAGCAACCTTCAAAGCTTTGCCCGCATACGGAGAAATCGTCCATGAAGACTTCCATGATGTCATCTATGAAATCAGCGAAAATTGACATCATGCATCTTTGGAATATTGCGGGAGCGTTACACAGTCCGAATGTCATTCGTCGGTAGGCGAATGTATCATAGGGGTATGTGAAGGTCGTTTTCTCTTGGTCGTCAGGATGAATAGGAATTTGGAAGAATCCCGAATAACCGTCTAGGTAGCAGAAGTGAGAATGCTTAGCCAATATTTCAAGCATTTGATCGATAAACGGTAAAGGAAAATTATCCTTCCGAGTGGCTTTGTTTAATTTTCTATAATCAATACACATTCTACTTCCAGTAACCACTCTTTGTGCTATAGATTCTCCTTTTTCATTGTTAACAACTGTGACGCCTCCCTTCTTTGGTACGATATGTATTGGGTTGACCCATTGACTATCGGATATTAGGTAGATAATACTTGCTTCTAACAGCCTTTGCACTTCTTTCTTTACTACATCACTCAGAATAGGATTTATCCTTCTTTGGTGTTCTCTAGAGGTCTTACTGTCTTCCTCTAACATTATGTGATGCATGCATATGGAAGGGCTTATCCCTTTTAGATCTAAGATATTGTAGCCTAAAGCAGTTGGGTATTTTCTTAAAACATGTAGAAGCTTTTCAGTCTCTATATGTCCTAAGTCTGCGTTTACTATTACAGGTCGCTCAAGTTCAGTGTCTAGGAATCCGTACCTTAGGTTTTTTTGGTAACGTCTTAAGTTCTAGGGCTGGTTTCTTTGGGCAAGGCATATGATCGGGCGTTAGTGTTAGGCATTCGCTTAGGTTGTCATCTCGGTATTCTTTACTTAAATTTTTATCTTCAAAAGTATGAGGTCTTGGAATTTTCAGTATTTCAGAGTATGATGTTTTTTCATTCTCCATTTCTCTTATGAATTCGTTGATGACATCTAGTAGACATTAGGTGTCGTCTATAGCGGGTGCCTTTAGGAATTGCGTCAAAATGAATTCGACTTTTTCCTCACCAACTTCGAAGGTTAGTTTGCCTTTCTTAACATCTATGATAGCTCCGACTGTAGCTAGGAATGGTCTTCCTAATATGATAGGGATGTTGGAATCCTCTTTTATATCCATGATTATAAAATTAGTAGGAATATAGAATTGTCCTATGCGCACCAGAACTTTTTCTAGCATACCTACGGGATATTTAATAGAACGATCTGCGAGTTGTACGGACATCCTCGTAGGTCTTAGCTCTCCCATGTTTAGCCTTTCGCATATGGACAAGGGCATTAAACTAATACTGGCTCCTAAGTTATATAGTGTTTTGTCGATGACAAACTTTCCGATTACACAGGGTATGGAGAAACTACCTGGGTCTTTCAGCTTAGGAGGCATATTGTTTTGTATTATGGCGCTACACTCAACAGTAAGTGTAACAGTTTCGTTATCCTCTATCTTCTTCTTGTTAGATAAGATTTCTTTGAGAAACTTAGCATATGAGGGCATTTGAGTTATGGCTTATGTAAAGGGTATTGTGATATTCAATTGTTTTAGAACCTCTACGAATTTTTTAAATTGCCCTACACTTTTAGATTTAACAAGTCTTTGAGGATAAGGGATATGGGATTTATACGGTGGTGGAGGCACATAAGGTTCTTCTTTCTATACGGCCTCTTCGTTTTTATCTTCCTCTTGTTCGTCTTCCTTCTCAGTTATCTTACCTGGGTCTTGATGCATGGATGGGTTTTGAGTTCTAGGGTCGTTCGGTCCGTCTAGTTCTGTCCCACTTCGTAGTATAATAGCATTTGCATTGCCTTTCGGGTTTGGTTGCGACTGTCCAGGAAATGTGCCTACAGGAGCAACGGTAGGTGCTTGTTGTTGAGCCACTTGTGAGATTTGTGTTTCCAACATTTTGTTGTGGGTGGCTAATGCGTCTACCTTATTTGCTAACTGCTTGATTTGCTCACTAGTGTGTATGTTTTGATTTAAGAAATCTTTATTTGTTTGGGCTTGGGTAGCTATAAAGTTTTCCATCGTTATTTCTAAGTTTGATTTCCTATGAGTATTTTGAGTATTTGTGGCAGCTTTTTGATATCCTGGTGGTACAACAGGTGCTTGATTAAGTGCATACAATGCATTATTATTTTTGTACGAGAAGTTAGGATGGTTCTTCCAACTTGGGTTATAGGTATTTGAGTAAGGGTTTCCTTAAGCATAGTTCACCCGGTCTGTGGAGGTTCATGTCAAGAGTTGATATTCTGGGGCAGTATGCCATTGAACTCCGCATATCTCGCAGTTTGGTGCTACGGCAGCCACGGTGGCTGCTGGTGTTATGGTCAAGTTGTCTATCTTTTGAGTCAGGGCATCTACCATGGCGTTGACATGGTCAAGACTGCTTAATTCGTACATGACGCCATTCAGTTGAGGTTTCTCTACAGAGGTTCTTTCGCTTCCTCATTGGTAATGATTATGGGTCATACTTTCGATGAGTTGATAGGCCTCGTTGTATGGTTTATCCATCAGTGCGCCACCTGCAGCGACGTCTATTGTCAATCTTGTATTGTACAAGAGACCGTTATAAAAGGTGTGAATGATCATCCGTTCTTCTAGACCGTGATGTGGGCATAGCCTCATCATGTCTTTGTATCTCTCCCAAGCTTCAAAAAGTGATTCATTATCCTTTTGTTTAAACTCGTTTATTTGGGCTCTTCGCATAGCTGTCTTACTAGGTGGGAAATATCGGGCTAAGAAGACTTTCTTCAACTCGTTCCACGTAGTGACAGAGCTGGATGGTAGAGACTGGACCCAAGCTCTAGCTCTATCTCTTAATGAAAATAGGAAAAGACAGAGTCTTATAGCTTCTGGGCTGACACCATTCGATTTCACTGTGTCTGCGTATTGCAAAAATACTGACAAGTGTAGGTTCGGGTCCTCCGTGGGACTACCTGAAAACTGGTTTTGCTGTGTGGCTGACAATAGTGAAGGCTTTAGCTCAAAATTGTTGTCTTCGATCGCAGGGGCAGCGATGTTGTTATGTGGTTCATCCTGTGAAGGGATTGCATAATACTTAAGAGGACGGTTTTGCACTCCTTCGCCATCTCTAGTTGAACAACTGATTCAGAAGTAGGAATGTTAAGGTCAGGAAGATTTAGCTTGATACGATGTTCCCGTATCAAGTCTCGTATCCGGCGTTCTAATCTAAGATAACGCTCAGGTTCATCGAATTATAGCTTTAACTTCTCGCCTTGAGAGCGAGTACTTGGCATACACTCGACATATGTAAAAAGAGAAAAAGAATTGTTTGCCTTAGTCTATACTGGGTAACGCTAGAGTTACGATATCGACTAAATTAGTCCCCGTCAACGATGCTAAAAATTTGATCGCGACTTAGTAAGTCTATGTG